>NW_006159548.1:1799048-1870456 GCF_000334495.1 Tupaia belangeri chinensis | reverse complement strand
CATTCATCTAATTTAAAGGATCCTGCTATTACGCTGAACACACCCTGATAATCAAAAAAAAAACCCCAAAAACCAAAAAACACAAAAACCTCACCTTATAATAAAATGATTAACAACCTTAATTTCTCTTACGACCTGTAATCTTAATTCCACTTTGCCTTGTAGCATAAGGTAATAATCAAAGGTTACAGGGATTAGATAAAACGGAGTCGCTTTGGGGAGCTATTACATTGCTTACCACAATTAGTTTCACAAAATTTTCCATTTTATGACTTTCTAAACCCAATTACAGAGAAATTCATAAAAATTGAGACATACATTTCCCATAGTAAACACAACCTAGTAGATTAGCTAATATTTTTAACTAATTTTACACTATGAGCCAGAAAAAAAATTAATGCATATCATCAAATTTAAATACTACTACTTCCATTTATTCAGACTGACAAGCCCTCTTTAGAACCTTGTTTGCTAAGAATGTGCGGAAATAGCATTATTAGAGATGTCTAATGAAGGCTAACACACACTATGAGTATTAACATTTATTCTGTTTTCAGAAACCCATCCACCTTTTTGTTTTTTTAGAGGTTTTTGCTATAGGGTGCGTGCGCTCACCAGACAGAGAGACAGAGAGGCAGAAAGCAAGAAACCACCCGCCAGGGGGAATGGCCATGCCACAACCCCTTCTCCTCCATTCTCCTCTCGGGATCTTGTGCACACATGCACATGCGCCAGCCGTGAGTTTTAAGCCACCAGGTCTGAGACGCGAACCATAGTCGACTACATGGGAGTCTAGCAACATTACGCTAACTACTGGTCCCGGAACCCCATCTACTCTTAGAAAGTATATATTTAAAATGTAGACTTAGATACGTACATTTTGGGCACGTTCACTGAGACTTTCGCAAATGGATGTTTTAGCGTAAAAGTACCTGTTTTCCCATTATCTCATTTTTATCTCAGTATCTTTTCTCCTCTATTTTCTCATTTTCCCTTTATCATTCTCTACCTCTTTTTCTCTCTGTTAATCATGCCAAAATACACTGCCTTTGTCATTACTTTAGAAGTGCAAAATACACAATTTTAATATTCAGGTCTGCTTTGGAAAATTACTTGGCTTCTGTGTTGGAATATAATTGAATAAGAAACTGCTATAAGATGATTTCTTTTTCATTAACTGAACATAAATTTCATTTTTTCTTAAGAATACTAAAAACCCTTTGCTGAAAGTCTTCTAGGTATGACTATATCTGTAACAATAATCATTATAGAATTCCTCATTCCACTCAAAAGTAGAGATAGAAAAACAAATAGCTACCTGGGGTTATAAACTATCCCATATGAAACTTCTTTCTGAACATTACTTTTAAATTAATTCATTTCATTTTATTATTTATTTTGCCACAAGGCATGTGTGCTTATGGGAAAGAGACAGAGAGAGGCAAAGAGAGAAATCATCCCCCAGAGGTGATGGCCACACAGCAATTCCTTCTTCTCCATTTTCTTCTTGGGATTTTGGGCACGTGTACACATGCATCCAGTGTGATTTTCAAGCTGACAGGTTCAGGGCTCAGACCATGGTCTCCACATAGGAATCCAGCCCCTTAACCACCACACCACCTGCTGGCCCCTATTTTTTTCTTTTTTTAACCTGTTTTTCTTCTATTGTTTTTATAACCATAAGATAAAATAATTTGCTTCTAATTGAAACAAAAAATTTTCTTAAATATCTATGGTTCTCATCAGTGATGTATATTTATTTACAAGAGTGTCCTTTGGGAAGCCATAATTATTTTTCTGTTTATCGCATAAGACTACTTAAACTACTGCATTAGTGATAAGTAGAACCATGGCTGAGTCTATTTATCTCTAGCACTAGCTCAAATGTTCATTTTAAAATAAATGAAGCCAGAGGTCAGCAGACGGCATAATGGTTATATTGCTGGATTTCCACATAGTTGACCACAGTTCAAATCCCAGATCTAGTGGCTTAAAACTCACACTGGGTGTGTCTGTGTGTGTGTGTGTGTCCAAAATCCCAAGAGAATGGAGGAGAAGGGATCATGATGTGACCATTTCCCTTAGGAGGGTTATTTCTTGCTTTCTGTCTCTCTGTCTCTTATCTCTCTAACAAGCACATGTGCTCTATAGCAAAAAAATCTCTCAAAAACCATTTTTTAATAAAATAAATGAAGTTATCTTGTTTAATAAAGCCACTTATATGTGTGAGCATTTTTGAACTCCTACACTCTGTTGAATATATTTATACAATACTCCCCTTTAAAAAAACAACAACAAATGAATCATTTGCAGAATTGTATGAAAACCCAAGTACATTTTCAAATGAATTGGCTGTTCAACAAAACAATGATTACTAAAATTTTACTTGCATTTCAATGAGCCACAACAAATTATAGACTTCTTTCATAGACTTTAATTTTAAAACTAGAGTTGACAAATTTCATTAGACATTTAAATTCCTTCATTACACTGATTATTACTGAGGATTTATCATGCTGAGTTTCTATGGTAACTGCTAGGAATACCAAGATGAACATGTTTTACGTGGGGTAGGGTCACTGTGGGAAAGCAAAGCAGAGAAGGAGGAGGACTCGGGGCAGCCTGGAAATTTCAACTGTCTTCTGGGCTTGAAGGTAGTACACGCAGTTAACCAGTCAAAACTCTACCTCAACACATCTTCCTCCAAGCAGGTGTTTTCCCCAGTGTCTTCTCTACAGAGACTTTCATTAATATCTGCCTACCTGCTCAAGGTAGAAACCTGGTACCATCTTTGACTCTACCCTCTCCCTCTGAAGATCTAGCCGGGTACCTCCCCAAATGAGAATACCTCCTAAATAGTCTCTTCACCCCGCTGCCAGCACCGCAGGCCAAATGGCTGCTGTGCGTTGCTTAACTTCCAAAGCAGTCTTCACACTGGTCTCTGCATCTACTTCTTCTCCACCGTTCCCTGCGGAGTCCCACTTCATTATGTTCACCGTTTTGTTTTCAACACCTGCCTGCCTGTTAATACGTTAGAAGGCCCATGAGTGGAAAGGCCATGCAGGTCTTTTTGCCATTGTAGCACAGGAGCTTGCAGGATTCATGGCACAAAGTGGTATGAATTAAAGATGGGTAAATTAGGACCAGCAGATGGCTTAACAGGTATGTTGCTGGACTCTCGCGTAGTCAACTGCAGGTTGAATCCCAAAACTGGAGGTTTAAAACTCATGCTGGATGCGTGTGTGTACATGCCCAAAATCCCAAGAGGAAAATGGAGCAGGGATTGCAGCATGGCCATCTCCCCCAGGGGGTGATTTCTCACTTTCTGTCTCTCTGACTCTCTCATCTCTCTGGTGAGCACCCACAATCTACATAGCATACTCTATTTTTTTTTTAATTTTTAAAAAATAAGTAAATACAAGTGATTAAAAGCATGGTAAATGAATACATGACAGGCTTCTATTGAAAGATACAGAAGAGCAAAACATACAAAATGGGGGAGGTAGGGAAGTATGAGAACAAATTAAACAGAAAACCCAGTAGCACAATGTGTTCGGTGACCTGTAAGCAGTTCGGCAGTGCTAGATTTTAACACACAAAGTGAAGAGTCCCTTCCAGAGGCAGGTAGGAGGAACTCATGAAATTCAAGCATGGTCATTTGCCTGAAGGCCTAAAAAACAGACGCAGTAACATGGTCCGATTTGCTTGTTAGACAGCTGGTAACAGTAACAGATTTAAAGGTAGGTACGAGTAGTATTAATTACAAGTGACAGAAACCCACAATCCCAAGAGGAAAATGGAGCAGGGATTGCAGCATGGCCATCTCCCCCAGGGGGTGATTTCTCACTTTCTGTCTCTCTGACTCTCTCATCTCTCTGGTGAGCACCCACAATCTACATAGCATACTCTATTTTTTTTTTAATTTTTAAAAAATAAGTAAATACAAGTGATTAAAAGCATGGTAAATGAATACATGACAGGCTTCTATTGAAAGATACAGAAGAGCAAAACATACAAAATGGGGGAGGTAGGGAAGTATGAGAACAAATTAAACAGAAAACCCAGTAGCACAATGTGTTCGGTGACCTGTAAGCAGTTCGGCAGTGCTAGATTTTAACACACAAAGTGAAGAGTCCCTTCCAGAGGCAGGTAGGAGGAACTCATGAAATTCAAGCATGGTCATTTGCCTGAAGGCCTAAAAAACAGACGCAGTAACATGGTCCGATTTGCTTGTTAGACAGCTGGTAACAGTAACAGATTTAAAGGTAGGTACGAGTAGTATTAATTACAAGTGACAGAAACCCACCTGGAATAAGGTTAAGTAAAAAGGGAGATTTGGAGGCCAGCCAGTGGTATAATGGTTAAGGCTCTGGACGCCCTCATGGCCAAGTGTGGTTTGAGTACTGGACACTGCAGGTTGAATATCACACCAGGTATGCACACATGCCCCAAATCCCAGGAGGAGACCGGAGGAGAAAGGATTGCAGCATAACCATCTGCCACGAGTTGATTTCACACCTTCCCTACCTCTGTTTCTCTCTGGAGAGTGCATGGGCCCTCTGGGGGGGAAAAAAAAAAAAAAAAAACTTGTTACAAGGATATTGGAATTTCAGGGTATTACTTCAAGCTAATAATACCCATTTCATCAGATCATTCAACAGAGAAAGAAACTGATAATGTACTTTAATACTATAAAGGGAATCTGGATGAAGAGAACACTGGCAAATGGAGCCATTCTAAGGAAGGTCATTTCTTCCGGAATACTGTAATGGAAGCATTTATAAGAAAAATGCCAAAGAAACTGCATTGGTAGAAAGTGGAAGATCTAAGTTATTAGAAAAAGAGAAATACAATAGAAAAAAGGATAAAGATGGGCTTTGCCTGCCTCATGTTTTCACCTAAAATTAGCCCTAGTTAGGGAAAAAAAAAATCTACATTATTTTCTGAAGCCAATGGTGAGATGGAAAAAAAGGTGATTACTTAACCAGAAAAATGACTATAAATTTCCCCTGCTTTAATACTTAACAAGCAATTCTTGTTAAATGTATTTATCTGTGTAATACATTTCTGAGTTCCTTCAATAATTGCTACCATACCATACACTGTCAGAAGGTTTAGTTTGGCCTTTTTCGTCCATTTTAGTCCCCATCTGACTGCCTAATCATTGTCACATGAGGCTTCTCATTTAGGCCATTTATGATCATTTCCTCCCAGTTTTAGCATCACAGTAAGCAGTCAACATTTGAAATATTAAGGAGAGTTACATAAATAAGACAGAAAAAAAAAAGGACCATATATTTAGCTACCACCATGTCAGTGCCCATTTCCAGTTAGCAAAAGATAAACATAGCTAAAAGAATGCACTCAGCAGCTGGCATAGAGATTTCTTAAGAGGACACCCAAATGCGATGTTGCAATTCTTGCTCCATGTAGTTCATCATTAAACAAAGGGGTAAGTGTTATTGCAAAAAGAGAGAAAGTTACATTTTAATAGATGGCAGTTGAGGCTGGTCTTAAACTCTATAGCAAAATTCATGGGAAATAACCCAGGTGTATCTTTGAATGAACTAATCCTCAACAGATTACTGAAGTACTATTAAACTGAAAAGGATATAAAAGTATAAAATGGATCTCAAAAATAGAAATAAAAATACTAACGTGTTAACAATTACTCCCTTTGAGTTCCAGCGTTCTTAGTACTTTAAAATGTTTTAGTACTTAGAGTGTATTTTCAAATAATTTAAAAGTAAGACTAAAACATGTTTTTCAATTAACTTGTAAATTAAATGAGGGAATTGGGCCAAAAGGAAAAGGAACATTTAGAAGATTTGTAGCATCCTTGAACAAGATACAGTTGGTCCTAATACAAGAAAGCGTCTTCCCATATGATCTCTTGCAAGGGTTACTATCTGTAGTTTCTCTACCATTTGGATTTCCACTCACCTTACAGATATCTCGGCTTTAACTCTTAGTTACTTTTCTCCAACTAGCCTGACCCTATTTTCTGAAGGTAACACTCACATGTTTTCAATATAGAGAGATGAAGGATCTCACTAAAAAGGTAACTGCTCAATGTGGTTTATTGACATTGTCATGGAATCTGCCTATGCAGTTAATCTTTAACTACTGAATTGATAAGAGAATTCTGAATCACTTTTCTGTGAGACCAGGACATGGAGCTGGCTTTAAAATCTTCCACTGAATTTTAGGCTTCATTAGGTCCAACGGACTTCTCAGATACTAAAAATTTAGAGGGCTACTAAGGGAAAGTGACAATAATTAGAATAAGAGTGATAGGTAACATGGATGCGTGCTACTATGTGCTAGATCCTAGGGTCAGCACTATACATGGATTCTCTTCATTAACCTCATGACAATCTTATGACAAAGCTACTCAGTTATCATCACATTGCATCCAAAGAAAATGAGGTCTAGAGAGGTCAAATAAATTTCCCGAGTTTACATAGCAACAAGAATTGAGTAGGGATTTGAACCCAGAGCCTGTGTATTGACCTGCACTTGGCTGTTTGCTAAAAAGAGGGCTACCGCAAAAATCCAAGGGGACTGATTCAAAAAAAAAAAAAAAAATCAACCCCTGTACCTACCTCTTTAGACAAATTGCACAATCTACTTGCAAAATGAAGATGTTGGATTCCATGTCCTACATAACCAATGTGACCTCTCAGTTACACTATCACAAAATATACTGCTTGTATAATAGTAATAAAAAGAGCTCTAAACCAACTTATGGGGTCCAAGACTTGTCACAAATTTACTTTTTAGAATTGCGCACAGGTCATTTAACTTTCCTAGATGTTGTTACTTCACATCAAGAATATTCTTCTGAAAGTGTATTACATAGTACCTAAATGTAAATTTAGTACTGGGCCATCATCTCAAGTAAAAATTTTACATCATTGGGCCAGAAGGTGGCGTGGTGGTTAAGGTGCTGACTCCCACATGGCTGACCACTGTTTTGAGTTTAAGACCTGGTAGCTTGCTTTCTTACTTTCCCCTCTCTGTCTCTTTCAGATGAGTGCATGTACCCTATAGCAAGTGAAATAATAATAATAAATAAAATTAGATGAATAATTCTTTTTAAAAATTTTACATCATATAAATGATGGATTTGAGAATTTATGCTGAATTGGCTATTCCCTCTGTCCCCCTCATTACTTACAGCATCTGATATGCAATATTTTAAGATAACACTTATTTTAGTAGATATAAACAAAGAGAGAAAAAAAAAAGAGGCAGATAGGTGAAGGGAAAAATAAGAGAAAGAACCTCCAATTTTCCATGTATACTTGAGAAGGGTAGGGAATTTCCAGAGAAAACACATAACCCTGTAAAGAGAGTTTAAAAAAAATGTACTCTTACTAAAACATTAAATACATTTTACTGAAAAACAGCAGTAGAAAAAAAGAATAGAAAAATACCAGTGGAAAATCATCTGTATACCTTGGCACTTCTGCAGTCTGATGGAAGTTAATGATTAAAATCTCCTAGATTTTCCACTATGTTGTCCCTAGAGTGTCTATTTGTCTTGATTGATATTATTTTATCTTTTTTGGGCCAAGGATGACTGACCCTTGCTTCTGTGCAACGATTAATAATTGATGAGCTTGTAGTCAAGAATCTTAGTAAAAGGAAACTGGTTCTTTGGGCTGTCATCTCTTACGTGGTAATCTGCAGAAGGCAAGAGGTGTTGCAGAGTTCACGGGCAGGAAAATGAAGGGGGTCCTGGTTCTCCTGCTCGCTGCAGCTCTGGGCCATGCTCTAGAGAGAGGTAAGATTCTCTTGTGTCTACCTACAAGAACTCTTACTAGTTTCATTTTCTGTTACCATTTTAAAAATTATATGAAAGAAAAAAAAAGAAAAGAAAAAAGCACTAACTATGTTGGGGACAGAGGAAAGGGTCTAAGAGGGGATAACCTGAGCTCAGCTGTGCCATATACTATTGGGCTGGAAGAGCCAAAATCCCAGACAAGAATCTCAGAAAAGAAATGAAATGGAATTATATCATTTGTAAGTTATTTCTTTCCCCTTTTTTGGTAAATCAGATGTAAAGAAAATGGCTTGAAATTAGAAATTCATCACCTGTTAAAAGATGATGCAGGGGCCAGCAGTTGGCATAGTGGTTAAGATGCAGGACTCCCACATGGCTGACTGCGGTTCTAGTCCTGGACCTGGTGACTTGAAACTCGCTGGGCTCATGTGCATGTGTGCCTAGAATTCTGAGAGGAGAATGGAGGAGAAGAGATTGTAACATGGCCATCTCTCCCTGGGAGATGATTTTTCACTTTCTCTCTGTTGCTCTGTCTCTCCAGTGAGTGCATACACCCTATAGCAAAAGAAAATCAATCTCTCTCTCTCTCTCTCTCTCTCTCTCTCCCCCTCCCCCACCCAGTGGGGGGGAAAAAAAGACAATGCAAATGGAGACTATGACCCACCACTAAGCATGTTTCTAATGTGTAGAGCATAATTACTATGTCAGTGATCCATGAAATCAAATGAGATTTCATTGAGCCTCTTCAAGGAATCCTTCATGTTTTAAAATTTTAATTTAGGGATGAGCTCATGGTACGGTGGTTACGGTGACTGGATCTCACATGCCCAACTATGTGGTTCAAATTTTGGACCCTGTGCAGCTTGCAAAAACATTCTAGATGCATGTGGATACAAGATCAAAATCCTGACAGGATGGAGAGATAGAGGAGGAGGGATTTCAGGGTGACCGTTACCCACGAGAGATGCTTTCTTACTGTCTCTGACTCTCTCCCTCTCTTCCCAGTGAGAACACATGTACTCTGGCAAAATATTTTTATATTCAGTATTTTAAAATGTGTCAGACTTTTCAAAACACTTTACATTTAAAAATGGTCTGTAGGGGACCAGCAGTTGGCATAATGGCTATGTCGTTGGACTCCCATATATTCGACTGCAGTTTAAGTCCCGGACCCTGTGGCTTAAACTCACACCAGGTGTGTGTGCATATGTGTGCAAGATCCCGAGAGGAGAATGGAAGAGAAAGGATTGCGGTGTGGCCATCCCCTCTGGGGGGTGATTTCTCAATTTCTATCTCTGTCTTTCTGGAGAGTGCATGCACCCTTATAGCAAAAAAATACTCTCTCAAAAATCAAAAAAAAAAAAAAAAAGAATTGTCTGTTGTCTGTAGCTATGAAATATACTACAAGACAACTATGCTTTTCATAAAAATTATTTTTCAAATGATGTCTTCATTTTTGGATAATGTTTTAAAAGTTTTGAAATTATATGAGCTGAGATTATGCAAAATATAGAACTTTATTAATCCTGCAGCTTGGAAATGTCCCAAAATCAGTTACAATTTACTTTTCTGTCTGATTCTTTAATGTTTAGAAGAAATAATCAAATTTTCACTTAGTGTTGTTCACACAATTCATACTTCAGTATTCATACTAGTAATGTATTTAAATAGTGGAATAAGGGACCAGCAATTGGCATAATGGCTATGTCGCTGGACTCCCATGTAGTCAAATGCAGTTCAAGTCCCAGACCCGGTGGCTTAAACTCACACCGGGCACGTGTGCATATGTGTCCAAGATCCCAAGAGGAGAATGGAGGAGAAGGGATTGTGATGTGGCCCTCCCCCGTGGGGAGTGATTTCTTGCTTTCTGTCTCTCTGTCTCTCTCTGTCTTTCTGGTGAGCACATGTGCCCTATAGCAAAAATCTCTCAAAAAAAAAGAAAAAAGAAAAGAAAAGAAAAGAGTGGAATAAAATCTGTGTTCTCAGGAATTATCATTAAACTATACC
The DNA here is from genome assembly GCF_000334495.1 of Tupaia belangeri chinensis. NCBI lineage: Eukaryota > Metazoa > Chordata > Mammalia > Scandentia > Tupaiidae > Tupaia > Tupaia belangeri. The sequence continues at coordinate 1,860,660 of NW_006159548.1, read as the reverse complement.
TAATAACCTTACTCTTGACTTATTCTTTCACATTTACTTTTTCTTGTTCTTACTCTTATTTTAATTACTTATTTTGTCTAGTCCATAGATCCTTAAGTAAGCTGTGAGTTCTTAGGTAAGATGACAAAGTCTTTCTGAGATAGAATGGGATATAAAAAGTGAAATAGGTTGTGTCCATTGTATGACCTCTTTTTTAAAAATTTTAATTTACATTTAGTCACATATATCTTTATAGTGTATATTTCTTTTTCCAGTATGAATACCATGCATATCAGTCAAGACAAAGACATTACTATATACATTATCATCAAATCGCTTTTCATTTTGTTGTCAATTAAATGTACTTTTCCCCCCTTTCTCCTCCTGTCCTCCATTACTCACCACTATAGTATCCCTATTCTTACTATCTTCAGTATCTACAGTTGTCTTCCCTGCTACCATACCTTCCAAACTTTCAGGTTCTGCTACAGAGAGTACACACTGTATATTGAATGGGGACACACAAAGTCTGTCTTTCATAGTCTGACTTGCTTTATTTAGCATTAAGTCTTCCATATTGGTCCACTTTGTATCAAATGTCAGGGTTTCATTTTTTATGGCTGAGTAGTATTCCACAGAATATATATGCCACATTTTTTTCAATTCTATCATCTATTTTTGGATATTTAGGTTGATCCCATGTCCTAGTGAGAGCAAATAATGCTGAAATAAACATGGGTGTGCAAGTGTTTTTACGAATGAGAGGCTTTTCTAGCCTTTGGGTATCTAAGAGTGGAATTACGAGGTCTATGTTAGTTCTATTTGTAAGTTTCTGAGGAATCTCCAGATCGTTCTCCAAAGTGGTTTTACTAATTTATGTTCCCACCAACAGTGTAGGAGAGTTCTCACCACAGCCTCACCAGAACTTTCCTTTTTTTTTTTTTTTTTTTAATGTTAGCCATTCTGACTGGAGTTAACTAATATTTCATTATGGTTTTGATTTGCATTGTCCTTATGATTAGAGATGTTGAGCATGCTTTCATGTGCTTTTTTTAGCCATTCAGAGGTCTTCTTTAGAGAATTGCCCAGCAGCTCCTTTTCTCATCTTTTAATTTGATCGATTATTATTATTATTATTATTATCATTATTATTATTATTTTGTGGATAAGATAGGCCTAGCCCCAAGGAACCCTGAATGCTTACTTCCTTGGTCAAGATTTCCCTTGGGCAGATCTGATCCAAATAAATCCTACTGAAGTAATGGTTTAGCTCAGGGTCTTCACATAGAGAAGATCCAGAAATAGATTGACCTTTGAATCATGTACGGAAAACCATAACCTGGGACATAAGTAACCATCCAGAGTTGCTGACTCAGTAATGTATTGGCTTCACCAAAGGGTCACAGTGTCATTGAAGAGTAACCCCACCTTCTCTATTTCAAAATCTTCATAGCAATCCACAGGCCCTACAGAAATGGATGCTAAAACCTCAAGCCAACTCTGACCATCTGAATCTCAGTCCTTCTACTCAGGTGCCACAGGGTAGATGGTGTCCTGAGACATAAGAAATACATTTATAAGCAATAAATATCTAATATTTGGAGGCAGTAGTCCCGTGGTACCAATCCTCTAGTCTATCATACCTGGGCTACCTAAGTATAACCTAAAGATCATGTCAGCAAGTTACCTGGAAGGTAGGTAGGTTCTCTCCTGGCAGGAAATTATACAGCATGTGGATTAAAGCTGTTCAGGGGACTTGGCTTTGGAGAGGGCTTGGAGTGTAGAGTGGTTTAGGTTGTTGTACTCCCTCCCTGGTAGTTCTAGAGCACTGAGCACTCTCAACATTTGCCTAGAACACTGGGGTCAGGGTGTATGTCACTCAGATTCATCCTGAAAGGTTCTGGGTCCAAACATATTTAAGCAATTAGCCATATAGTAGTCCTTTCTAGTGCCTTTCAATGTCTTTGTTATCCTTAAGATTCTGAGTAGTTCTCCAGGAAAGAAATCATATTTAACTCAATTTCCTAAACACTGACTCTTTCCTGAAGTGTCTGCACCTATGGACCTACTCTTTGGAAACCTTGGGCCTTAAGGACACTGCTGCACTCAACATCAACATGGCTCCAGCTAGCCCATCTTCTCCCACTGACTCACATTTGGGATCTGGTTCACAAGCCTTTGGGTACATCTTGGAGAAAAGAGCTTACCAAATCTGCCAAATCTGGATAGTATTACAAGAAAAGACACACTTCAGGGACCAGCATGGTAGCATGGCCAGTAGTAAACTGAACTGCAGTGCTGGGAACCACTGGGCTGACTATGAGGTTGGATTCCTGGATCAGCTTGAACTTGTTAGGCATGTGGGTCTATGCCCAAGACCCCAATGAGCTGGTGGGCTGAAGAGAAGAGATGATGATGTGAGGAGACCCTGTCGAGAATGACTGCCTCTCTCTCTTTCTCTCTCTCTCATTATCATGAATATAATAAACTTTTAAAAATAAAACAAAATTAAGAAAGAAAAGATCCACTTTTGACATGAGAGGCAGAATGGTGTGTTTGCCAGTTGCCTCCAGGACTTTATTCCCCAGGACTGGAGGAGAGCAGAACTCATCCACAATGTACCTTTTCCTCTTCCCAATAAATGAGCCACAAAGGCTGCTGATGAAGCTCCATGATTACCAAGGTACTATTGCCAACACATTGAAATAAACCACTGCAGTTCATAAGAGCTGATGGCAAGTTGTTGGGTGTTTATTGTAGACATTTTCATTTTTGTTTTAAACATTTTGTTCTGAGCATACATATTTTTATTATATATGATATCAAACTGTGAAAAAGGAAGTAAGTCCCCTTAGGGGTGGGGAGTGAGATATATTTTTCCTTTTCCCTCTTTCCTGTCAAAATAGCTCTAGACAAGGGCTAAAGTCAGAGAGAGAGGTCACTTCATCAGCAAATCAACATTACGCCTCATTGTGAGGTGCAATGCCAGGTATGCAGTAACTGTTATCATATAAGGATAGGCATGAACACTCTTTAAAAGGCTGCAAGTTTCAGGGTCAGCAGGTGGCATGGTGGTTTAGGCAATAGTCTCCCATGTGGCTGACTATAGTTCAAGTTCCAGACCTGGCAGCTTGCTTTCTCACTTTCCCTCTCTTACCCATCTCTTTCTCTATCTCTCTGGTGAGCTCATGTGCCCTAGAGCAAATTTTAAAATAGTAATAAATAAAATTAAATATAAATATTTTTTAAAAGGCTACAACTTTCATCTGTATAGAAAGAAGATTAAGAGAATAAGATCCCTATGACCAATTGATGACAGTCTCCCCCAATAGCTATGGTCACCTGACTTCTTTATCTGCCTACCACTACCTCCTCCACCTCTTCTTATCTCTCCTATTTCTTTTTACTTTGCTCCAGATATGCTAACCTCCACACTATCCAATCTTTCACACCCTCTGAACTCCAGAACTTTGCATTAGCCCTTCTCTCTCCTTCAAACACTGATCCTCCAGATACTCACATGGCTGCCTTTCTCCCCTCCTTCAGGTTGTCTGACCCCAGTTATAAACAGCACTTCTTGGACAACCGGCCCACGGACCTCAAGTAGTACCCACTGACTTCCGGTAGCACCCACCATTCCATTACTCTCTATCCCCTTAACCTGCTTTATTTTGCTTCTTAGTACTTCCTGCTTTATCACCAGCTAGTTGTTCACTTGTTTATTGCAACCAATGTAGAGTGGAAATACCATGAAATGAAGTACTTTATGTTTGTTCCTTGCTATAATTTTTTTTAACTATAATACTTGGTATATTTTGGGTCATCAGAAAAGTCATGATGTGGGCCCAGCAGATGGCATAATCGTTATGATGCTGAACTCCCACATAGTGGACCATATTTTAAGTCCCAAACCTGGCAGCTTAAAACTCAAGCCAGGCGTAGGTGTGTGTGCTCAAAATCCCAAGAGGAGAATGGAGGAGAAGGGATTGTAGCATGGCCATCCCCGCACGTGTCTCTCTGTCTGTCTATCTCTCCAGCAAATGCACATGCCCTATAGCAAAAAATCTCTCTTAAAAAAAAAAAAAAGAAAGAAATGTCTTGACCTCTTTTTCTGTTTTTCTATGCAAAAATGCATCATGACTTTTTGGACAACAGAACAATAAATGTTCAATATATGTTTTGTGTAATATCACAAAATTAAGATTATTAAAGTACTAATCTTACAAAGTAGTTTTTAATATTAAAGAAAAAAATTATCTTTCATTAAGGACACACAAAATGTCCTAGAAGTAGTAAATTTTTTAATTTAAAGTTCTTTTATACATTCAATTACGTTATTTAGCTTGCAAAGTGAATATTCCAACATGTGTACATTTCTCCTCAATCAAGTTGATAATACTATAAAGTTATCTTCAACAGATAATACCACATTTCTTTGTCTCATTAATGCTTTACCTCTCTATTTTTCTTCTAAATGTCCTTCCTTAGACTCTACTCCTTTACTCACCCTCTTCTCACACCGTATCTGGTATTCACAACCATTTACGGTGTTTATATATCCTTTAGTCATTCAGTTTCAGTCATAGAGTGTGAACACTTGGTATATATTAAGTGGGGACATACAATGTCTCTCCTTCTTAGCCTGCCTTGCTACACCCAGCAGTAAATCTTCTATACTCATCCACTTTCTGTCAAAAGCCAGGATCTAGTTTGTTTTTTTTTCATGGCTGAGTAGTATTCCATAGAGTATATGTGTCACAGTTTTTCAGTTCATTCATCTCTTCATGGGCATTTGGGTTGGTTTCATGTCTTAACAATTGTGAATAATGCAGCAATAAACATTGATGTGCAAGCACTTTTCTGATTAAAAGTTCTTCTGTCCTTTGGGTAGATACACAGGAGTGGAATTGCTGGATCATATGGTAGTTCTATTTGAAGGTCTTTGAGGAACCTCTGAATTGTTCTCCATAGTGGCTGGACCAATTTACATTCCCACCAGTAGCGTAGGAGAATTCCCCTTTCACCACATCCACACCAGCACTTTTTTTTTTTTTTTTTTTGTCTTTGGTATAGATTTTCGATCCCCTTTTTCTTCGATCCACTTTGAGCTAATTTTTGTCAATGGTGAGAGGTAGGGGTTCAGATCCATCTTTCTGCAGGTGAATATCCAGTTTTTCCAGCACATTTGCTGAAGAGGTTTTCCTTTTCCCAGTGGATTGACCGGTACCCTTTGTCAAAAATCAGTTGGCTGTATGTTTGGGGGGTTATTTCTGGGGTCTCTATTTTGTTCCTCACAAACCAACTGTCTGCACTCTATGGTGGAAACTGAGAGATTGGAAGACATAGGGGCATTAAAAATGGTTATAGATTCTGGAGACAATATGAGAGGAGGGTGGGAGAAGGAGGAGAGTGTAAGGAAGGAAATTAAGGAGGAAACTAGAGAAGGCAGGACATTTATGGGACACAGAAGTACATTATTATTTATTGATGATAATGTGTTTTATATCCTCGACTGGACTGGTGTGAAGTATATTCATGTTGGGTAATTCAACTTACAAGCAAAGTGATGTGTTGTGATTAAATGTATAAAATAAAAAATAATAACAAAGAATTAATATCTGTAGGGCCAGCCCTACAGCACAGCAGCTAAGAACAGAGCACAAAGAACCAGATCCACATGGCTTACTGCAGTTTGAATCATGGTTCCAGTGGTTTGTGTTAGTATGCATGAGCCTACATGCCCCAAATCCTGATAAGATGAAGAAATGGAGAAAAAAAGGATTGCAGTGTGACCTCGGTCCCATTGGGAGGTGCTCACTTTCTCTGCCTTTCTTTGGAGAACACGTGTATCCTTTGACAAATAAATTTTTTTAAAAAAAATTACCTGCTGCATATATGAATAAATATTGTCAGATTTGTTGAGAGAGAAAAAGCGCATGAAGCAGCAAAGATTTCCCAAAAGGACATTAAATTTGTTTAGAGTAGTCCAGAATTAGACAGGACTTACCAGAATGTTTCACAATGTAGGTGAAAATGGGACATACTGTTTCAAAAAGCAAAAAATCTGTTAATGAAGTTTGCAAACATTTGGTACCAAGTCAATGTGAAAATAATTTCACCAAAGTCACTAAGATTATGCCAATATTTACTGGTACCATGTCAAAGTCCAAATCACTCTCTTTATAACCAAAGGGTACATTAAAGAACAGAGCTTATCATTTACGAGTCATTTGAGATGTGACTTAGCTACTAGTTATATGAATGAAGGTAAGCTCAACTGCTATAAAAAATATAAAACAATAACAAAAACTATTAAGCAATAATTCATGTAATGAGGAAACAATCTGAAATACTTAATTACAACGCAAATAAACGTTAATAGTTACTTTGTTTTGCACTATGAGAAAATGATTGATCTATATTTGCTTGGGATTTAAGCTAGTTATCTTAATCTCTATTTGCTTAGGATTTGAGCTAGTTATCTTCTCTTTGGATAAATGACTTTTTCAAATCAGAAATATTAAGTTGTCAGGAAAGTCATGGTGTATTTTAATGTTTTTCTATGCAAAAGTGTGTCATGACTTTCCAGACAACCCAATAAACATTCTACCAGAAACATCATGATGCAACAGCTTCCTCTACAGGTTATTTTTATAAGAGCAGTTTAGATTAGATTTTTCTCCTGAACTTTCTCAATGTGCCCAAAGCCGAGAAGCAGTGATTAACACTTTATTTCATTGTTTAGTCTTTCTTTTGCTTATATCTTCTTTGACATTTTTAATCACTATTATATAAAAGTTCATTTGATTTTTTTTATATTTATATTGATCTTCGCAAATTCATATGTAGTTTTCTGAGTGTGAGTCAATGGAACAAAATTCAGTCCTTTTAATACTAGATCCAGGTTACTCCAGCTAAAATGGTTCTAAGAACACTTTAAGCCTTAGGCAGTTCACCTAATAACCCACTTCTCTGTTATCAATATGCATACTAACCAAAGCAGTATATAGTGCCCATGGATTCTGCAGTATCTGTGCACAAACACAATAAGTTGATTTAATTAAGACTGTTCAGGGACAGGAGGTGGTGTGGTGATTAAGGCACTAGACTCCCACATGGTGACCACAGATTGAGTCCCGGACCCGGTGACTTGCTTTCTTGCTTTTCCTATCTGTCTCTCTCTGGTGAGCACATACACCCTCTAGCAAGTTTAATAATAATAATAATAATAAGTAAAATTAGGGACCAGCAGTTAGAGTAATGGATATGTCCATTACTACTCTAATGGATATGTCCATTAGAGTAATGGTTCAAGTCCCGGACCCCGTGGCCTAAACTCATGCTGGGCGCATGTGCGTGCGTGCCCAAGATCCCAAGAGGAGAATGGAGAGGAAGGGATTGCAGCATGGCCATCCCACCTAGGGGGGTGATTTCTCGCTTTCTATCTCTGTCTTTCTGGTGAGCGCACATACCCTATAGCAAAAACCTCTCCAAAAAATAAAAATAAAAATAATAATAATAAGTAAAATTAAATAAACAATTCTTTAAAATAAAAAAGAGTAATCTTTAGGTCTCATTTATACACCTTCACATGCCACACGTACATTCCCGCAACAAAAGAAATGGAACTACTTTCTATAACATGAGAAAATCTAAACCTAAATCTACTTGGTTAGCAATGAAATATTCTCAGAATGTTTACTGGCCCTATGCCATTTGAATATAGGGTTGCACTTTGCATGCTATTGAATGATCACAATAAAATTATTAGCAAAAATGACCCTTTCTGGTAGTTTATTAAATGAAGTTGGCTCATATGCATTAAAAGGAAGAAGTTCTTGGGACCAGCAGTTAGCATAATGGCTATGTCGCTGGACTCCCATGTAGTTGACCGAGGTTCGAGTCCGGGCACGTGTGCGTGCTTGCCCAAGATCCCGAGAGGAGAATGGAGGAAAAGGGATTGCGGCATGACCATCCCCCCTGGGGGGTGATTTCTCGCTTTCTGTCTCTCTGTCTTTCTGGCGAGCACACGCACCCTATTGCAAAAACCTCAAAAAAAATTTAAAAAAAGGGAAGGAGTTCTTACTTGAGCTACTTTTTGCAGCTTAAAACATAGTAAGTTTTAGGGAAAAAAAAAAGATTCCATATAATCTTCTATTTCTAAAAGGGACTAATTTATCATTTCTGGAAAATTTTCTTGATGTAAATGAGGCTACCTCCTGTATCACATTTAGGATTCCTTGTAATAAAAATCTATTGCCTTATAATTGCCAGCCATTTTTCTAGCTACATTTTAGGAGCAACATAAAATACCCTTTAGCAGGTCTGCACTAAATAAAAACAGCTCTAACCTACATTCTTTTCCTCTATGTTCTAATCATCAGCCCCACAGAATAGCATTAATGATTAATAGGAATTTTCTGCCTTACTTTGACCTTTGAACCTGTCACAATATCCAGCCAGGTCAACGAATCAATATATTTGAGAAAATGTGTTAGTTGTGAAGGTTCTCGGCCATCACAGAAGTTTGTTGCAAGGTTCTTTCTGTATCCCACGGACCACTAACTTTATCAATGCAACCACCTTGTCCTAGCATCCAAGACAATGATAGACTGGAACATGTGGGTTCTTCCTCCACCCCCCACCCCAGCTATTATTTGAGTTGATCCTTTATTACAACATGCTGTTTAAGAATGTCTTTGTCTCTTATTTTTGACATTTCCCACTTTATATTTTTGGTCATCCACCTGAAAAATACAGTGTAACACCTTTTTATAAAAGCAATTTCCATCCTTAAGTCTAACACATCCTAAAGAAATGAATAATAATAGCAATAAAGAAAATGTTAAAAAAAAAGAAAAAAAAAACCCTCCTAGCCTGTATTCAACCAACACTTGCACTACAAACCATAAAAACAAAAATTTCCTCCTGTTTGGACATGTAGACTTTCACAGAATTATAATTATTAGGTAGGGACATCAGGGAGGTAAAACACACAGCAGAAGTTGTCATCATGTCACCTAAGGTGACTTCCCCAATGTTCAAAGCCAGGAGCATAAATTACTAAAAGTTAAGGCCACTTAGAACAGCGAGTAAGCAAATTTAGATGGAAGAACTTCAAAAAGTTCATGAAAAAAATGGAATTAAGGCATGAGTTTATTTAGATTCATATTTTGTTTATGTAGTTTTTAAAGTTTTTACCATAGGGTATATATACTGACCAGAGAGAGAGAGACCATGAAAAGGAAAATGAGAAACCACCCTTCAAGGGGATGGCCACACCACAGTCCCTTCTCCTCCATTCTCCTCCTGGAATTTTGGGTGCACACATACACATAGTGTGATTTTTAAGCCACTGGATCTGGCACTTGAACCATGATCAGCCCTATGGGAGTCTAGTGTCTTAACCACCATACCACCTGCTGGCCCCTATGTAGTTTACAAATTGAAATCCATGCATAGTGTTATCTTAATATGCATTTCCATTAAGTTTTTGGAAGTCTCCTTGCATACTTGTTATACTGTTTCAGAAGATATAGTATCATGGAGTGCTGGAAAATTTCCTAGATTTATTTGCATAAATGAGGAATCAGGGAAGGATCACACTGACTGGCCTCTACCTGTCCACCTTGTTGCGTGTATAACAGGTGGCCCTCACCATCAGTTTGGGGCTCCTCTCCACCTGTGGGAACAAGCTCTTCCCACTGCTTCAATGGTCTGGAGAGAAAATTCTGATTTTTTTTTTTTTAATTCACTCTCAAATAACAAAAAAGTACCTCTGGTCCTTTCAACTCCAAAATAACAACTTCAGTACAGTCATCAGAATGTCTTTTGTATTCAACAGTCAAAACATCATAAATTGATTCAAAGTTGAAGCTACTGCCTAGGTCAGGTCCCTTTCAGTCCTCTTGTCTATAGTGGGAAAAGAGAACACCGACACTAGCCTCTCTTTTTCCTCTGCCCGTTTTCCTTTCCCCTTTCCTCCTACTCTCTGGGCTACTTCTGGCTCTTCCAGGACTAACGAAGAAGGGCAAAGCTAGTAGGAAGGACAGCAGGAAAAACTAATGTATGAGCAGTGCTGAGCTAGTGTTCCTCTGCTCAAGCAAATGTCTGAAGCTGCCATTTTCTCTTAGTGGGTTATTTGGAGTTCTCTCTCTTGTTATGCCTTGAGATTTACCATACTCAAAGAATCTCTTAAAACTTTTTTTTTAAAGGAATTATTTAATTTTATGTATCCATTCATTTATTTTACTGGTTTTTTTTTTTTTTGAGAGGTTTTTGCTATAGGACACATGTGCTCTCCAGAGAGAGACAGAGAGACAGAAAGTGAGAAATCACCCCGCCCCCCACGGGAGATGGCCATGCCGCAATCCCTTGTCCACCATTCTCCTCTCGGGATCTTGGGCACGCACACACATGTGCTTCATATGACTTTAAGCCACCGGGTCCGAAACTCTAACCATGGTCAACTACATGGGAGTCCAGCGACATAGCCATTACACCAACCGCTAGTCCCTCATTTATTTTATTTTGACCAGAGAGAGACACAGCAAGAGAGAGAGAAGTGAGAAAGCAAGCCACCAGGTCCAGGACGAAAGAGAGAGCAGGTCCAGGACTCAAACCATGGTGGACCAAGTGGCAGTGTCCAGTGTGTTAACTACTACCATGCCACCTGCTAGTTCCCCGGGACCTCTTAAAACTTTAGAACTCCCTTTTGGGCCCCTGATTTTCTTTTATGTCTTTTTTTTTTTTTTTAAGAGATTCTTGCTATAGGATGTATGTGCTCACCAGAGAGACAGAAAGAGAGAAAGTGAGAAATCACCCCCAAGTGGAGATGGCCATGCCACAATCTCTTCTCCTCCATTTTCCTCTCAGGATTTTGGGCACACATGTACGTGTGCCTGGCATGAGTTCTAAGCCACCTGGTCTGGGTGACTATGTGGGATTCCAGCAACATAACCAGTACACCACCTGATAGTCCCCAGGGTCCCCTGATTTTCAACTCATGTGCATCAGAGGTTTCCCTCTGTTGGCAACCCACTACCCTCTAGAAAGAGCTTATTGAGGGGATAAATGACTATTGAAGACAGCTCCAGGCTAGCTTGTTTTCCTGCCTGAAGCATGACAGATGTCAGGTCTGCAGGCCACATCACACCTTCAAACCCACAGTCCTCTCCTTGGTTTCAAGCCACTTAACCAGCCCCTCAGCTTTTAGATTACTCCAACTTGTCCATTGTACACCAAATTCCCAGAGCTTGCTTTATTTATTTATTTATTTATTTATTTATTTATTTATTTAAAGTTTTGGCCACAGAGTGCATGCGCTTACTGGAGAGCAATAGAAAGACACAGAGAGAGGAAAAGTGAGAAATCACCCCCCAATCTCACAGGGGTGGGCCATGCCACAATCCCTTCTCCTCCATTGTCCACTTGGGATTCTGGGCACGCATGTATATACACCGGCAAGGTTTTCAAATTGCCAGATCCAGAACTTGAACTGGAATTGGCCAATACCTTAACCAATATGCCAACTGCTGGCCCACCAGGACTACTTCTTAAGGTTAATGAGAAGCTTCCTTGAAGCCCCTCTCTATACTTAAAGTCATGGGAAGCTCTCTGCCATTACCCAGACTCACCACACTGAGCATTTTTTTTCCACAAAATATTCCTTTCATATATATTTTTTAAAGGGCTTTTGTTTTAATTATTTATTTATTTATATTATTTTTTTAAATTTTAACTAGAAAGAAAGTGAGAAAGCAAGCCGCCAGGTCTGGGACTTGAACCCAGTCAGCCACCAATAATCCAACACCTTAACTTCTATGCCACCTGCCAGCTCCCCTTCATAAAATAGTCTGCCTAGTTTCTAATGCTTCCCAACAGAATTGCCAGCCTTCCTTTACAAGCCTGGAGGTGGTAACTGAGCCAGGTGGCAGCACACACTCTCATGCTCCCCTCCTCACAAAGGCCCACATTAGTGTGTGTGTGTGTGTGTGTGTGTGTGTAGAGGGGGGAGCTGGCCCTCACTCTGGAATAGAGACATATTCTTCACTTATTTATTTTTTTCCTTTGAGGTCTTAGGTTAAACTGACAATAAAAGAAGAGTTAGAGGGAAGGAGAAAAAGAATGGTTGCCATATTAATATCTTCTTACTTCCTCATTGAGATGTATCATTTGACCTGTCTCCTTTCAGTATTAGTTTGCTCTTTTTCTCCTTTTATTTATTTTCTGTCATCCATTTAACTATAATAACATACCATAAACTTTTGGTCTATTATGAGAAAAATACCAAGGAAGGTACCCAAAAAATGAAATTGCATATAGATATTGAGATGGTCTTTTCACCATAGACTATATTAAGAGACACCTTATTTTTTTGGAGAATTATTTAATTTTATTTATTATTATTATCTTTAAATTTTTCTACAGGGCATGTGCCTTTACCAGATAGAAGAGGGAGAGAGACAGAGAGAGAGCCAGCCGACAGGTCTGGGACTCAAACCATGATTGGCCATGTGAGAGTTCAGTACCTTAACCACCATGCCACCTGCTGGCCCCACTTTATACATGCACATTTAATATAATAGTCATGAAAGTGAACAGATACAAATGTTTGTATTTCTGGTTCCTAGGCCGAGATTATGAAAAGGAAAAAGTATGCAAAGAATTTATCAGTCTGGGGAAGGAAGACTTCACAACTCTGTAAGTGCACAGTATCCAGCTCACTGTCTTGTTTACTTAACCTTGAACAAAACCGAGTGGGAGGTAAGGTCAACGCAGCATGGAGGGTTAGAGGGTCGAACTGATCTCTGCTAAGGGTAAGAGGATATAACCTCAGGGTCAGCGTGGGCAGAGGTGTGAGGCAGATGGAAGACATCCAAAGATTCTAGTTGAATTGTGCTTACTGTGGTCCAAGAACTTGTTACCAGTCAGTTTATTAATGAGTTAGGAGACAATAAGTAAGCTTCATTTTCAAAGGTTAGGACTCTGGCAAAGACCTTGAGATACTGAAATGTTCATCTGGGAAGGCTTGAAAAAGACAATACCAGACTGGTTTGATGGAACCCACAAGTTTAATTTCTATCACTTTCAAGATTTATTTACCCAGAGTGAAAAAATAGTTTTTAAATGAAACCTCAAATTGTTTTCATTAGCCAATTAAAAAACAAAACAAAAACAAAACAAAACAGAGGCAGTATTCCATTTAAAATTGAACAGAACTCATATTTTAGTATGTGCAAAACTGTGAATGACTTTTCACTTCTAATTAATATATTGGTGTATTGTTGCCCTCAGATCACTAGTCCTATACAGCAGAAAATTTCCCAGTGGCACGTTTGAACAGATCAGTCAGCTCGTGAAGGAAGTTGTCTCCTTGACCGAAACCTGTTGTGCTGAAGGGGCTGACCCCAACTGCTATGACACCAGGGTAGGTTTATATGGCCCGCCATCTCTCTGTGGCCAGAGGAGGAAGCCTTCTTGCCATGTCTTGGGGAAATTTTAGACAGCAACCCCTCTACTGCTAGATTGGGGAAAATACAAAGTCAACTATGCTTATAGCTCAGGCTTATTCTAATACAATGAGTCAATTTTAGCCATTATTTCACAGTTCAAATGAGAAAACTGGATTATAAATTAACTTACTGATTTACTAAATATATATTGCTAATAAGAAGTAGATATTGGGACCAGCAGTTAGCATAATGGCTATGTTGCAGGACTGCCATGTAGTTGACCGCAGTTTGAGTCCCGGACCCAGAGGCTTAAACTCATGTCGGGCACGTGTGCGTGCATGCCCATGATCCCGAGAGGAGAATGGAAGGAGAAGGGATTGCGGCATGGTCATCCCCCCTGGGGGGTGATTTCTCACTTTCTGTTTCTCTGTCTCTCTCTCTGTCTGTCTGGCGAGCGCACGCGCCCTATAGCAAAAACCTTTCCAAAAAAAAAAAAAAAAAAGAAGTTGATATTGGCTATAAATCAAGATCTGACTCAAAAGCTGAGTTTCTTTCTTTTTTTTTTTTTTGGAGAGGTTTTTGCTATAGGGAAATCACCCCCCAGGGGGATGGCCACATCACAATTCCTTCTCCTCCTCCATTCTCCTGTCAGGATCTTCAGCACTCACGGACACGCGCCCGGCGTAAGTTTAAGCCACCGAATCTGGGACTCAAACCACGGGTGGCTACAGCGACATAGGGATTACGCTAACTGCTGGTCCCATAAAAGCTGAGTTTCTTATTACAATAAATTTAAGACTCTCAAATATTGACTTGTGAACCTCTTGAAATAATTCCAATACATGTTGTATAGCTGAAAAGTCCATCCACACCTTTGTTATCATGCTTGGACTAGTACCAACTACCCCAAATAATTTAATGCTGGCCTCAAATTATTTAGAGGTTGAAAGTTGCCTAATATACATATACTAGGTTCTGTATATGAAGAGAGAGTGCATGTGAAGAGATTAGAATACTAAGTAGAGAACTATCAGCCTGGAAACTTGCATAAACATACACATACACATACATACATACACACACACACACACACACACACACACACACAGAGCAATGTTTAAAAGCAGGAGCATAAGTTACTGAAAGTTACAGCCACTTAGAACAGTACCCCAAATAATTTAATGCTGGCCTCAAATTATTTAGAGGTTGAAAGTTGCCTAATATACATATACTAGGTTCTGTATATGAAGAGAGAGTGCATGTGAAGAGATTAGAATACTAAGTAGAGAACTATCAGCCTGGAAACTTGCATAAACATACACATACACATACATACATACACACACACACACACACACACACACACACACACAGAGCAATGTTTAAAAGCAGGAGCATAAGTTACTGAAAGTTACAGCCACTTAGAACAGAGAAACTGGCAATTTATAAGCGAGTGTTTCAAAAAGTTCATGGAAAATGGAATTATATACATAATATATATTTATTTATATTTTCTTTTTCTTTCCTTCTTTTCTCATTCCAGACCTCAGCACTATCTGCCAGATCCTGTGAAAGTGACTCCCCATTTCCAGTGCATCCAGGAACCCCTGAGTGTTGTACCAAAGAGGGCCTTGAACAGAAACTCTGCATGGCAGCCCTGAAGCACCAGCCACAGGAATTTCCTACCTATGTGGAGCCAACAAATGATGAAATCTGTGAGGCATTCAGGAAAGATCCAAAAGAATTTGCTGACCAGTAAGCTGCTCTATGATAATCATAAATACAACTTCAGCGTCTAACGTATCAGAATGCACCTCTTCTACAGCAACTGAGACAACTTCCAATAATGGAATTTGACTCTCACTTGGGACAGCCCCTCTCCCTCTCAATGCTGATTGCTGGGAATGCCTTTTTAAGACACAGATAGGACCCATTTCCCAAATTCCTATCCACTAGCCCTAGTCCTATTATCTGAGGCAGAAGCAGTGGATCCCTGTCCACGTGACGCCATTCCAAATATTTGACAGCCCTTACTGTCATTCTCCATGCTAGAGGTCCTTGCTTAAGCTCAAGTGTTTTTAATTACCAGAAGGAACATGTACTCACCAGAGAGGTAGAAAGAGAAAACAACAGCTAAGGCGGAGAAGGGGAAAAAAACTCCCCAACGGGGTGTGCTCACATACCGCAATCTTTTCTCCCCCATTTCTCTATCCTGTCAGGATTCAGAGCACACATATATGATGTGCTTCTCAAAATCCAGGGTCAAAATTCAAACCACAGTCAGCCACCGGGATCCAGCCCCACTTAACCTCTAGACCACAGGGCCAGTTCTAACGTGTGCATTTTAAATTATTAAGTTCCAATAAAGTATAAGAAAAGAACAATTCCCCCCCATCTTTACATTTCCATGACATGCACATTACAAAAGTAAGTGCATAACTTTGAACTTCTTATTGTCTATGCATAAGGACGGTCATAAAAATGAACAAAAATGGGACATCAAATGACAATGAAAAATTATGCATACGCACATACACATAAAATTCAAAAGAAATGTCATTCAAATTAGTTATAATTTTACAAAAATTGCTCGGCTAGTCCATTCCTGTAAATCTTCAAAGAAGATTTTGCCCAAGATTCAATTTCTTGGAATCCATGAGGTCTCATATTCCTAAAATTAAAATGATTTCTTTCAGCCAAAAATCAAAACTACGCATAGCAATACACTAGAATAATAAACTGAGATATCGGATGAAACATACATCTGTAAATTACATTCATTGTAACTGAGTCAGAAAACAGGTGAATTGTTAAGCAGCTACCAGGGATGATAAACCTTGTCAGCTAGCGGATAAAGGGACAAATGATGAAATCTGGGAACCATTCAAAAAATGATAGCTCATACAAACCACATGGAAATTTGAGATAGAACCTATTTTTCAATGAATCTATTGACTAAAATCCTCTCGCTAAATTCTTAGTGCTTTTTAGATATTTCAATTATACACTAAGGTAATGTACATCCTTTTCAATCAAAGTATTTATGAAAAAGTAGATTTTTGTTTTCCCACAAATGTTTGGACTGATTCTACTCTTTTTTCCTCTCACAGATTTATTTATGAATATTCCAGTAATTATGGACAAGCTCCTCTACCCCTTTTAGTGAGTTACACCAAGAGTTACCTCTCTATGGTCGGATCCTGCTGTACCTCCGCTAGCCCCACTGTGTGCTTTCTGAAAGAGGTAGGCCCCGTTTTCCTTATTACTTAGTTGTGTTCTATTTTTTTCTTATTGTAATGGCATTATTTTTAAACATGGTAGAAGCTGAGATCCTGTCATCAGTAAGTTTCTGAAATACCTACCAGGAATTTTGTTAAGTGAAAAAGAACACCATCCCTGGAAAAGAAATATCAATAAGTTCCTTTGGTCAATGTTCAGCTGTTTATTGAAAAAAAAAATTTTTTTTTTGGAGAGGTTTTTGCTATAGGGCGCATGTGCTCGCCAGACAGACAGAGACAGAGAGACAGAAAGCGAAAAATCGCCCCCCAGGGGGAATAGTCACACCGCAATCCCTTCTCCTCCATTCTCCTCTTGGGATCTTGGGCACGCACATACACACGCCCAGCGTGTGTTTAAGCCATCGGGTCCAGCGGCGGTCGGCTACATGGGAGTCCATCGACATAGCCATTACGCTAACTGCTGGTCCTGAAAAAAATATTTTTTGACATTAATAGTCTCTGGGATTTTTTTTTTTCCATTTATGCACACAGTTTCCCCAGATCTTGACCACCTAATGAGAGTCTCTCGTTTATTTTCTAGAGACTCCAGAGCAAACAGTTATCACTTCTCACCACCTTGTCAAATAGAGTCTGCTCACAATATGCTGCTTACGGGAAGGAGAAATCAAGGCTCAGGTATGGATCCAGCCCTGTCATCATGTTTAGATGTTTGGTTCTGCACTATCTATTCATAATATTAGGGTCTTCTAAAAAGGTGTTTATAACAGAAGATAGAGCATACAGTCTTAGCTCTGACAATCCTCAAAAAATATGGCCCAATTCTTTCTTTCCTTTACAAAGAATATGAATAAGAAACAAGGCTATTTTGTAAAATGTGAGATTTGCCTTCATCAACCTTTTGCATCTACTTGTTTATGGGAAAACTGATAGGCAACTAGAAAGTGTTTCCTCAACATTCATGTTAGCCCGTGTTACAAACAGAAAAGCAAAAACATATATACACAATAATAATCCTTTTGTACGCCATCTGTTATTTGTCTCACCCAGTTTTTTCTTGCTAGGAGACTTCCTGAGTTCTTGTTTATGAAGTTTTGCACTGCATAATACGAACTTTTGACTTCCATGAGTTTAATGTCATTATTAAATATTTCAATTATTGCAGCCCTCACTTTGGTTTTTGTATGGTTACTCCTTTACTATTAACTTTATATTTTAATCTTGAAAGTTTCTGTATTAAACTTCTTTATATCTCTTCAGACATCTAGATTTGCCAGCTCTTTCTTTCTTTTTTTCTTTTTTAAAAAAGCACCCCCATGGCAAATAGTCATGCTGTAATCCCTTTTTCTCCGTTTCCTCCTTCTTTCAAAACTTTGGGCAAACATGCATCTAACGTGTTTTTCAAGTCACCAGGTCTGGGGCTCAAACCACGAGATCAGCCCTGTAGAATCCAGCCACCTTAACCACTGTGCCACTAGCAACCCCACCAGCTTTTCCATTTATATTTTCTTAAATTCCTTCTACTTTGATCCACGTTTTTTTCTCGAATGATAATGGAGAAACCTATATCTTGCTGGCAATTGATAATAAGCTTCTGTGATAGGAATAGAAACTACTTTCATGCATTCTTTAAAAATAACCTTGCAAGGAACCAGCAGATGGCGTAATGATTACATCATTGGACATAGTCAACTGCTTTGAGTCCCAGAACCAGTGATTCAAACTCATGCCAGGCTCGGCACATGCGTGCATGCCCAAGATCCCAAGAAAAGAGTGCAGGATAAGGGATGTGGCATGGCCATCCTCCCTGGGGGGTGATTTCCAGTTTTCCATCTCTCTGTCTCCCCAGTGAGCACACATGCCCTATAGCAAAAACAAATCTCTCTTCAAAAAATAAATAAATAAAATCAGGGCTGACAGGTGCCATGGTTGTTAAAGGCACTGGATTCCCACATGGCTGACTGGGGTTCAAGTCCCAGACCTGACAGCTTGCTTTCTCACTTTCCCTTTTTCTCTCTCTCTCTGTCTCTCTCTGGTAAATAAGTAACAACAATAAATGGAATGAAATAAATTATTATTTTGATAAATAAATAAATAGCCTTCCAAATAGGGGCATTTTCTCTAGTCTTTCCTTAGTCTTCTTTTACATTGAAATTAGAGAGTTTAACAAATGAAACAGAGGAAGTTATAAGATAAAACCACCATATATATTGCTTAATTAATCATTAACTTATACTTGCATCAGTGTGTAGAAGTTTACCCCAAGGAATTAGTATTGAAGATGAACAAAGACTTAGTCAAAAAATATTGCTACCACATTATAAAAAAAAAAATTGTCAAAGAGTACATGTGTTCTCCAGAGAGGAGGGGGGAGAAGACATTCCCCCTCCCCAAATAGAGTGTGGTCACACCACACTCTCTTCTTCATGTCTCCATCCCATTAGTATTTTGGACGTGTATGTACATGCATCTGGCATATTTTTCAGGCTACCAGGAGTAGGATTTGAACCATGGTCAGTTATGGAGGATTCAGCTGCTTTAACTGTAGGCCACAGCGCCTGCCCACTGTCTCTCTATCTTTTTTTTTTTTTTTTTAAGTAAAAACCACTAAAAGATAAAATAGGCAAGAAATTTAAGGGACACAGAAATGGAAGATTGTCTGTTAATGTACGATAATATCTTTATATGGACTAGTGTACAGTGTATTCATGCTGGGAAAATTCATTTTACAAGCTATGGTGATGTACAGTGATTGAATGTATAAAATTAATAAAAATAAAATTTTTAAAATATTTTTTAAAACTAAAGGATTTTCTAAATGTCCTTAGAAAATGCTCCAAATTAATTATGGCATATTCATATAAATTTGTTAAAATAATATTGAAACTTCATATTTCATGAAAATTATAAAACATTGCTCAAAGTAATCGAAGATGACAAAAATTAATGAAAATACATACTACGCTTGGGACCAGCAGTTGGCGTAATGGCTATGTTGCTAGACTCCTATATAGTTGACCACAGTTCGAGTCTAGAACTCGGTGGCTTAAACTCACACCGGGTGTGTGTACATGCATGCCCAAGATCCCGAGAGGAGAATAGAGGAGAAGGGATTGTGGCATGGCTATCCCCCTGGGGGATGATTTCTTGCTTTCTGTCTCTCTGTCTTTCTCTGTTTTTCTGGCAAGCATGTGCCATATAGCAAAAACCTCTCAAAAAAATAAATGACATAACATGCTTGTAGTTTGGAGTACTTCATTCTGTTAAAATGCCCATACTACCCAAAATAATCTATAGTCTAAATACACTTCATATCCAAATCCTAATGGCAGTTTTTGCAGAAATAGAAAAAAAAAAACTAAAGTTCATAAAGAATCTCAAGGAATCCCAAATAACCAAAACATTCTTTAAAACAAACAACAACAGTAAAATAACTTTAAAGTCCTAAAACTTCCTGATTTCAAAACACACAGTAAATCAAAATGGTATGATATTTGAATAAAGAATATAGAGACCAATGGAACAGAATAGAGAGCTAAGAAATAAATTCTTGCATATACAGCCAAATGATTTTCAACAACAGTGCCAAGATTGAACAATGGGGAAAAGGTGGTTTCTTTAACAACTGATGATGGGAAAACTGAATATTCACAAGCAAAAAAAAAAAAATGATTTGGACTTTATCTTACACCAGATACAAAATCTAATTCAAAAATGGGTTAAAGACTTACACACAAAACTTGAAACTCTTAACACCCCTAGAAGAAAACATGGGAAAGTTTCGGGATCTTAGATTTGACAATGATTTCTTAGATATGACTTCAAAGCATAGGTAAACAAAAGTAAAATAAACAAACGGGGCTGAATCAAACTTTATAACTTCTGTACATCAAACAATACAATCAACAGTGTGAAAGACAATTTATGGAATGGGATAAAATACTTGCAAATCATGTATCTGAAAATGATTACTATTGAGAATACATAAACTCAGTAACAACAAAATAACTCAATTTAAAAATGGTCAGAGGACTTAAACAACTCTCCAAATAAAACACACAAATGCCCAACAACACATATATAAAAAGTATTTAACATTACTTTACTAATCCTAAGAGAAAATCCAAACTACTATGACATACCATCTTATATCCATTCGTATGGTCACTGTCAAAACAGAAACTATTATAAAAACTGTTGGCAAGAATGCAGAGAAATTGTAATACTTGTACACTGTTGGTAGAGATGTAAAATGGTACATACATTATGAAAAATAATGTGGAATTTCCTCAAAAAGTTAAGTATGGAATTACCATATGATCTAGTAATCCATTTCTTGTTATATATCCAAAAGAATTCAAAACAGAATCTCAAAGAATTATTTGCACTCTCATGTTCATTGCAGCATTATTTGCAACAGCCAAGAGGGAGAAGGAATGCACATGTTCATTGATAGACAAGTTGACGAAGCAAATGTGGTGCAAGATGACCTCACGTCATAGAGGATAAAAGAGTGACTACTAGAGGCTGGGAAAGATTAAGAGGGAGGAATAGAGAGATATTGAAGGGCAGAGATAGTACTACAAATAGGAACAATCTCCAGTGTTATAAAATACTGTAGGGTGACTATAATTAATAATAACTTCCTGTATATCTCATAGTAGCTCAAAAAGAGGGTTTTGAGTATTCCCAACACAAAGTAAAGACAAATGATTGCAATAGTCATTACTAATTACCCTGATTGAATCAGTACACATGGTATTCTTGTATCAAAAATCTTTCATTCCATAAATATGTTCAATTATTATATTTCAGTTTTTAAAAGAAAATATAGTATGTACACACAATGGAATATTATATAACTTTAAAAAAGAAGAAAATCCTATCATGTACTTCAACATGAATGAACCTCAAGGACTTATGTGAAGTAAAATATGTTGGTCACACATTCTGTACACTTCTACTTATATGAAGTACATAAAATAGTCAAAATTACAAAAACAGCAAATAGAAAGGTAGTTATTAAAGCTGGGGAGGGAAGAAAGGAAATCCAAATTTAATCAGAATACAGTTTTATCTTTCTAAGATGAAAAAGTTCTAGAGATCTGTTGTACTATTATAATGTGAATATACTTAACACCACTCAACTACATACTATAAAAAAACAGAGGTGGCAAATTTAATGTCATTTTCTCTCCACAATTTTTTAAAAGAATATTTATTGATATTCCAACTACATTAATAATAGTAACACAACAAATACTATTTAATTATATTCCTGATATATTTAGTGAAAAACAGAAATATGGGAATAGTATAGCATAACCCTATAAGTAAATAAAAATACTTTAAAAAGTAAACCTTATAAAATATAAATGAGCACACCCCAAAACATCAACATTTATTAGCTCAGTAGTGTAGGGCTATAGGTCTTTTAAACTTCTTTTACTTTCTCTATAGTTTCTAAGTGGATTTACAAAACTATGTTTTAAAAGACTGTAAGGAGCCATGTAAATAAAATATTGTCCTTATAAATGGAGAGATTGCTTGCTTTACTGTTGTTTTAGAGCTGACATTTCAAAGGCATGCTTCAACTATGTACATTTGGCAGAATAGAAGCTACAGTTTACTAACAGAAATTTGAAAACATTCATTGGGGAAGTTTTTAGTTTGAATCAGTGACTTTGACAGATAGGATCCATCTCTTAGCGGATGTGTTCTGCGCAACTATTGAGGCCAAAGAATTTAAATTATACTATTCCCCCAGGCAGCATGTTCAGAATGAAATAAAAAAAAATGAGAATGTGAGTAAGCTAACAAATTCGTGTTTAACTGTTTAGCCATCTCATAAAGTTAGCCCAGAAAGTGCCAACTGCTGAACTGGAGGATGTTTTACCACTCGCTGAAGATATTAATAAAATCCTCTCTAAGTGCTGTGAGTCTACTGCTGAGGACTGCATGGCCAAGGAGGTAAGTAAGATCCCTATCATTATGATCAACATGGGTCAAGTACTGAGTATCGCATACTGAATGATAATTGCCTTTTTTTTTTTGAGAGAGAGAGATTTTTGCTATAGGGTACATACACTCACAAGACAGAGAGACAGAAAGCAAGAAATTACCCCCTGGGGGATAGTCACACCACAATCTCTTCTCCTCCATTCTCTTCCTGGGATTTTGGGCACACACACACATGCACCCAGCATGAGTTTTAAGCCACTGGGTCCAGGACTTGAACTACGGTTGGCTACATGGGAGTACAGCAATGTAACCATTATGCCATTTGCTGATCCCAATAAGTGTTCTTTAAAGTTACTTTTCACATACATTATCTTAAAAGATTCTCACATGTATTCCATGAGATATAAATATATTCTTAACTTCATTCTACAGATGAGAAAAGAACATTAGCAAGAATCACTAATTTGAGACCACACGACTAGTTAGTGGCACACAAGGACAAAGTTATCTGATTCCCAAGACCTTACTACTCTGCATTGCCCAGTACAATAATCACTAACCACATATGGTTATTGAAATTTAATTATAATGAATTAGGGGCCAGCAGGTGGCATGGTGGTTAAGGTGCTGGGTTCCACATGGCTGACTCTGCAATTCAAGCCTAGGATCTGGGGGCTTGAGAAACATGCTGGACATATGAGCATATGTGCCCAAAGTCTCTAAAGGAGAATAAAGGAGAAGAGATTGTGGCATGACCATCCCTTTGTGGGGGTATGATTTCTCACCTTCCCTCTCTCTGTCTTTCTCTGATGAGTACACACATCCTATGTAAAAAAATCTAAAACTATTTTTTTTAATTAGAATGAAACAAAATTAAATATTTTTTAATTGAATGTAATTTAAAATTCAATTTTCAGTCAACACAAACCACATTTCAAACACACAATATTACTGGAGTACACACGCAGATCATTTTCATTGTCACATAAAGCTCTACTAGACAAGATCACAACCATTGGATTAGAGCCTGCAATAGTTTTTACTATACATTTTATAATTTGATGGTCATCTCAATTTTCTTTATCATTTTCAAAGTGTATAATCCTTTTTAAGAAGATGCAGATTTGAATAGTTGCTTTAGATGAAGGTTAGTCTCTAAGATCTCATTGACTGCTTTAGAAATAGATGTACTGTGCTCCTGGTCTTTTCCATTCAGAATGCCTGTCCATATTAATAACGGCTTCTCTACAGTGATGTTTAATGGTCAAGTTTGTATATATTTGCCACACATTTGATTGCATTTATTTAATGCATTATCTCTATCTCCTGAGCTATCGTATTTTTATTTAATCCTCTTATATTTAAGTTATTGCTTTTCCATATTTTAAGCAATGCTGCACATATAACCTTACAGTTAAGTCTTCTCTGTATCCATATTATTTTAAGTATAAATTCTTAATAATTGAATTTCTAGCATTTTTAAGATTTTTAGTACATAGAGACAATTGCCTTCCCAACATTGAACCAATTTACTTTCTGAGAGTTTTCACGCTAATTTTTTATAAACATGATGCTGAGACTTGTGAGCCTTATTTTTAATTAGACCAATCAGGAAACTAACACTGTGCAAACTGACCATTCCTTTTTTAGCTGCCTGAACACACGGTAAAAATCTGTGATAACTTATCCACAAAGAATTCTAAGTTTGAAGACTGTTGCCGAGAAAAAACACCCATGGACATTTTTGTGTGCACTTACTTTATGCCAGCTGCCCAACCACCTGAGCTGCCAGACATTGAGATGCCTACGAATAAAGATGTGTGTGATCAAGGACACGCCAGAGTCCTAGATCAGTAAGTAGGGGTGATGTGTAATGCATTTCCATCTGAAGTTCATCCGGGCAAAAGGAGTCTCACAGCAGGCCACAGCGAGGAAAGATGCTGCCACTCCTCTCCAGCAGACGCCAAGTACTTTTTACACTTTTCATGAACTTTAAGTATTTGTTCATTTATTTTAAATAGCTCAGATTTTTAAAATTAAGTATCTGGTTTGGATGAATAACAAGTTTAGTAGGAAGAATTTTATGGAGAAAAAAGCCTGAGACTCCTAACTCTATCTCCTCTGATTTTTGTCTATGACCAAAAGAAATGAACTGAACCCTTTCTAAATTTTAATCTCTTCTTAATTAATTTAAGAATGATTATACTTCCTAACTTAGCACCAGGTTGCTAATGAGAAATGTGTGTTGGGACCAGCAGTTAGTGTAATGGCTATGTTGCTGGACTCCCATGTAGTCAACTGAGGTTTGCATCCCAGACCCGGTGGCTTAAACTCACACCGGGCACGTGTGCGTGCATGCCCAAGATCCCGAGGAGAATGGAGAAGAAGGGATTGTGGCATGGCCATCCCCTCTGGGGGGGGAGGATGATTTCTCACTTTCTGTCCTCTGTCTCTCTCTATCTGGCAAGTGCACACGCCCTATAGCAAAATAAATAAATAAATAAATAAAAAATAAAAAAAATAAAACACCTCTCCAAAATAAAAAAGAGAAACGTGTAGAAATATAGAAGAAAGTAAGAAAAAAGTGAAAACACCTTTTTACATAATAAAAAGGCTGAAACAGATGAAGTGTATTTTCCTGGCATCAGAAAAGTTTATCATATTATTAACTAATTTTACCATATTACTTCTAGTTCAAAATCTCAAATCAAAAGCCTGAAGTATATCCAACTTTTGAACAGTAAACGTTTGATATACTGAAAACAGAGAGCAAAATATAAAATAATTTTTCTTGACAGTATTGGTATTCACTATCATTAAAGAAATATGAGATTAAATGGGAAGAAATGATAAACCCTCTTATTTCATCCAATCAATAAAAAGCTAACTATATATCATTGTTTTTATAACTATGTGTGCATGCATACCCATGGCATAAAATATTTCATAGTTTGAAGAAATGGGTTGATATTTCAGTTAGCAATATCAGACAGCAGAACTTAAATTGGACAAAATGTATTTGAATTTTCTATACACTCACTGTTTTTATAAGTAGAATAAGACATAATAGAAGAATTTATAGGACCAGCAGTTGGCGCAATGGCTATGTCACTGGACTCCCGTCTAGTCAAATGTGGTTTGAGTCCCAGACCTGGTGGCTTAAACTCACACCAGGTGCATGTGCATGCATGCCCAAGATTCCTGGAGAAAAATGGAGGAGAAGGGATTGTGGTGTGGCCATCCCCCCTGAGGGGTGATTTCTCACTTTCTTTCTCTCTGTCTGTCTCTGTCTTTTTGGCAAGCACACACCTTCTAGCAAAAACATTCTCTCAGTAGTGTTTATTGTCCTCTTAAAAAGAAAGTAATTAGGGACCAGCAGTTGGCATAATGGCTATGTTGCTGGACTCCCATGTAGTTGACCACGGTTCAAGTCCTGGACACGGAGGCTTAAACTCACACCCAGCGTGTGTGCGTGTGTGCCCAAGAAAGATCCAGAGAAGAGAATGAAGCAGATAGGATTGTGGCGTGTCCATCCCCCCTTGGGGGGGAGGATGATTTCTCACTTTCTGTCCTCTGTCTCTCTCTATCTGGCAAGTGCACACGCCCTATAGCAAAATAAATAAATAAATAAATAAAAAATAAAAAAAATAAAACACCTCTCCAAAATAAAAAAGAGAAACGTGTAGAAATATAGAAGAAAGTAAGAAAAAAGTGAAAACACCTTTTTACATAATAAAAAGGCTGAAACAGATGAAGTGTATTTTCCTGGCATCAGAAAAGTTTATCATATTATTAACTAATTTTACCATATTACTTCTAGTTCAAAATCTCAAATCAAAAGCCTGAAGTATATCCAACTTTTGAACAGTAAACGTTTGATATACTGAAAACAGAGAGCAAAATATAAAATAATTTTTCTTGACAGTATTGGTATTCACTATCATTAAAGAAATATGAGATTAAATGGGAAGAAATGATAAACCCTCTTATTTCATCCAATCAATAAAAAGCTAACTATATATCATTGTTTTTATAACTATGTGTGCATGCATACCCATGGCATAAAATATTTCATAGTTTGAAGAAATGGGTTGATATTTCAGTTAGCAATATCAGACAGCAGAACTTAAATTGGACAAAATGTATTTGAATTTTCTATACACTCACTGTTTTTATAAGTAGAATAAGACATAATAGAAGAATTTATAGGACCAGCAGTTGGCGCAATGGCTATGTCACTGGACTCCCGTCTAGTCAAATGTGGTTTGAGTCCCAGACCTGGTGGCTTAAACTCACACCAGGTGCATGTGCATGCATGCCCAAGATTCCTGGAGAAAAATGGAGGAGAAGGGATTGTGGTGTGGCCATCCCCCCTGAGGGGTGATTTCTCACTTTCTTTCTCTCTGTCTGTCTCTGTCTTTTTGGCAAGCACACACCTTCTAGCAAAAACATTTCAAAAAAAATAAAGAAGAATTTACACTAAACAATAGTCACAGAAAAGTCACTTAAAGTGCCATTTTGATGTTTATTGAGGGCTAGCCATTTTGATGTTTATTGAGGGCTAGTTGTATTTATTTACATAGGATAGTTCTATATGCATTTGAGGTAGGCATGTTTATGTCTAATAAGTATAAAATATATATTATACACACAGCTTTTGTTTTTTTAACTTTATTTATTTATTTTTTAATTTGACCAGGGAGAGACAGAGTGAGTGAGAGAGAGAGAGTGAGAGAGCAATCCACCAGGTGCAGGACTCAAACTACGATCAGCCATGTGGGAGTCCAGCATGCTTAACTACCACACCACCTGCCAGCCCCTACACAAAGAGCTCTTATTCAGCACTAACTAGTCACAAGAGCTTCAAAAAAAGTATTAATAACCTGTATTTCAATCAAAATATAATTGTAGCCTAGTGATTTGGAGGTAGTTTTAGTAAAATCTCTTCTTTTTAATGAAGATGCTAAAACCAAATGCTCTTTATGATAGATAATGTTGCATTTTGAAACATGCACACATATTTATGTACAGATTAAAAAGGACTATCTCCTTTTCTCTCCCATGCAGGTATACATTTCAACTAAGTAGGAGGACTCATGTTCCAGAAGTCTTCCTCAGTAAAATTCTTGAGCCAACTCTGAAGAGCCTTGGTGAATGCTGCGTCTCTGAAGACTCTACTGCCTGTTTTAATGCTAAGGTATGACTTGATACATTTTCCTTCCCAACCATGTAGATCAAGAGTTGGTAAAGTGTAGTTCATGGGCCAAACCTAGCCATCTACCTACTTTTGTATAGACTATGAGCTAAGAATGAAAGGATAGTTTTATATTTTTCAATAGTTGAAAAAATAAAATCAGAAGATTAATAGTTTATGACACACAAAAATCATATGAATTCTGATTTCAGTGTCGATATATAAAGTTTCATCAGAATACAGCAATGCTCATCACTTATGCATTGTGTATGAGTGTTTTTTATGCAGAGTTGGGAAGTCGCAACAGAGACCATATATAGCCCACAAAGCCTAAAATATTTATTCTCTGGCCTTATGCGGAAAATGTTTGCTGGTGCTTGATGTAAATAATAAATACTCATACTGATACAGATATAGGATTCTGATTTAGCATCCTCATAGGACAGTGTTTCGAGACAAATAATTTTGTTATGCAATTACTGGTTTTTGTTTTGTTTTGTTTTGTTTTACAGGGGCCTCTACTGAAGAAAGAATTATCTTCTTTTGTTCACAAGGGACAAGAACTATGTGCAGATTATTCAGAAAACACATTTACTGAATACAAGAAAAAGTAAGGGAATTGTTCTAGTTGTATCCTCTAAATTAATGAATAATATTTGCTTAATTTGTGATTGGAAAGCATGGTTGAAAGTTGAAGATAATGTTAAGTGAAAGATAAAAAGAGCAGGTACAATTAAAAATTTTTAAAAATACAGTTCCAAGCTAATATCTGTGTAAGAAGCAGTGAGCTCCTTTCTGGAGGAAAAGAGTGTATATGTCAGATGAGAGGCCAATTATAATAGAACATGGTCACCAAAATTTAAATTCAGAAATCTATCTGCATTGACTTGTTTTAGAATAACTAAATGAACACACAGTTTATCAGCATTCTTGCCCCAACATTATCTGTAGACACCCCAGTACCTAATTAAAAAACTATAAAACCAATTGAAAATAGCATCTAACTTCATGGTATATTACCTAATTAAGACAATCCCATCTGTCAATCAAGTATAGTGTCCGCTATCAAGAGCAATTTCCACTGTAAGTTGGGAATGCATGCACTAATTATCAATAATGTTATATAATAGTCATTTTTTCCTCAAGAGAAGTAAAAAGCATTTCTTTGTAAATAGGCATTAACACTAAAATAGGTCATAATAATGAAAGTCAAGGTACTGGGTTCTTGGAAGAGAAACTCCATCGAGAAGACCGTACCATTCTCAAGCTTACTTAGTAAAATTTTCCAATCCATTTTAAATCATTTCGAACAACATAAACCATATGTAAGCACAGACAGAACTCTACACAAAGATCTTTTTGACAAGTTCCCAAAATAGGACACCTCCTATAATGACTTCCATGAATTTTACCTTAGCCAAGCTAAGAAGGAAAGAAAATGAAAAACTGTGAAAGGCATAATATTTCTTTTGTCAGAAAATTGTTTAACTGTACAATGTGGTAAAATATGATGGTGGCAGAATAAATTACTGGTGAACAGATAAATGAAGATTAAGTTCTGTACCAACAGAACTCTAGGATTGTACAGGGCAATTGAGTAATAATTTACCTAGTTTCAATTCCAGATGAGTATGTAGCAGAATTGATATTCAGAGTTACGAAATTAGAGAAGATTAACACTACTCAGTTTAGGTTTTTTTTTTTTTTAAATTTTCTTTTCATCCTCTGAGTTCCCTCTGATCCCACTTGCCACCTCTCCCAGCTCAGACATTCATTTTTTGTTGCTGTTGTTTTTAAAGAATTACTTATTTTTAACTTTTTCTTTTTTTTCTTTCAAAAAATTCACCAGAGAAAGTGAGAGAGAAGGAGAGACAGAGAGTAAAAAAGCAAGCTGCCAGGTGTGGGACTCAAACTGTAGTCATTCATGTGGGAGTCCAGTGCCTTAATCACCACAGCACCTGCCAGCCCCAGACTACTCATTTTAATAATGCTTTAATGAGCAAATTGAACTGATTCTTTCATGCTTTTGTCCCTTCCCAGCATCCACTTTGCCAAGCCCAACTCTACCTCCCAGTGCCCACTACTGGGTTGGCAATTGCTTCTTAAAAAGTCATAAAATTAGACTGGGTTGCTCTTCGTGACGGTGAAGAGACGCCAAGATCAGAGAGTGCTCAAACTGAAAGAAGCAAGAGATGTAGTCCTATCACTGCTTTGAAAGTAAGAGGAAGGGCTGGTAGTGAAAACAAGGGCAGAAGTTTCCTGGCTCCATTGCACTGTTTTCCAGCACAGTGAGAGGAGGAGTGAGAAACTAAGGGGAAATGATCTGACATGAGAGAAAAGACAAAGAGCATTAAGGAGGTATGAGGTACTGGGAACAAAGTATTTTTTATGAAGCTTGAAATCTAAACTGGAGAAGAGGTGAATGATCCGGGAAAACAGAAGAGAAAGTCATTCATGCTGATATAATGAGCAAATGGAAAGGGGGGAAGATGAGAATTCAAATTCAGCCACAATTTGTATTTTTCTCTTATGATCTTGAAAGAAAGCATAGGATTCACTTTCTAATCTCAAACCGACAACAAAATTCATTTCACAGCTACCCAATTTTCTTCAGACAGGCAAGTATTTCTATTTTCGCTTTTTAAATTGTAAAAGACCTGAAATGACTACCATTTTGCACTGGAAATGTTTATAAAATAAATCCAGTAAAAACTTTACCTAAAATGGTCTTTCAGACTGGCAGAGCGACTGGCAGCAAAACAGCCTGATGCCACGCCCTCCCAACTGGCCAAGCTGGTGGAGGAGCGCTCGGACTTCGCCTCCAAGTGCTGTTCCATTAATTCGCCTCCTCTCTACTGTGACTCAGAGGTAGGAGCAGTAACCTTCTAGCCGCCACTGCAGAGCCTTTTACGAACCTATGTACTCAGACTTACTCGTTCTTGTTCTTGAAATGCCATCGTGTGACAGGCTTTTCCTGGTGCTGTTGTAAATTTGTCAATGCAATGAAAGTAAGAAAAATGACGATGTCCATGTTATGCTCATTTAAAAGCAAATTCAGTGAGCTGTAAAACTTGTGACATTTTATACTTTTTTAAAGAAATAAATGGGTTGGGGCCAGCAGGTGGTGTGGTGGTTATGGGTGCTGGACTCCCACATGTCTTGCATTCTCACTTCCTCACCCCACCCAACTCTCCTCTCTTGTTAAATTTAAATAAATAAGTGAATAAATTCAAATAAAAGAATTATCTTTAAAAAAAGAAACAAGAGGGTTACAGATATAGGGAAAATATAGTGTAGGATGTAACATAGTAACAGCTTTCAAAAATGAAAGAAGAGGGACCAGCAGTTAGCGTAATGGCTATGTCGCTGGACTCCCATGTAGTCGACCGCGGTTCGAGTCCCGGACTCCAGGGGCTTAAACTCACGCCGGGCGTGTGTGCGTGCGTGCCCAAGATCCCAAGAGGAGAATGGAGGAGAAGGGACTGCGGCGTGGCCATCCCCCCTGGGGGATGATTTCTCGTTTTCTATCTCTCTGTCTCTCTCTGTCTGGCAAGCACACGTGCCCTATAGCAAAAAAAAAAACCTCTCCAAAAAAAAAAAGAAGAAAGAAGATAAAAATAAGGATACAGTAGAAATATCAGAGTTCATCTCACACATTGAGGGTAAATATTATTGTATTATTTTATATATGTATGTATGTGTGTTTCTGTAGAAAGATGTATATCTATAGGTAGGTAGTAGACTGACGAAAATATTTTCAGATAAGTGGGATATCGTACCTTCTTTTTTAATTATGAAAATATTACATTTATGGGGCTGGCAAGTGGCATAGTAGTTAAGGCACTAGACTTCCATATGGTCGACCACAGTTTAACTCCTGATCTGATGTTTTGCTTTCTTACTTTCTCTCTGTCTTTCCAACACTGTGTCCTATAGCAAATAAAAAAATAATAACAACAAAATTGGGACCAGCAGGTAGAATTATGGTTACATCACTGGACTCCCATGTAGTCAACAGTGGTTCGAATCCCAGATCTGGCAGCTTAAAACTCACACCAGGTGCATGTTCATGCATGCCCAAGATCCTGAGAGGAGAATGGAGGAGAAAGGAATGTGGTGTGGACATCCCTGCTAAGGTGTGATTTCTCACTTTCTCTTTGTCTCTGTCTCTCTAGTGAACACATGCTCACTATTTTTGCCCTATAGGAAAACCTCTCTAAAATAATAATAATAAATAAAATTAAATAATTCTTTTTAAAAATTAATTTTTGTTTTAATATGATGCAAGAAAAAATTACAACTGAAAAATTTCTAAAGACCACAAAAATATTTAATTACAATAGTTATTTTCAAAACTAAGAGTTCAAAAAAGACTTTTAAGAATATTAAAATATTAATAATTTTTTCTTCAGTTTTTCCAGAAGGTGCATATGGATGCTCACCAGAGAGATAAAAAATGAGAAAGCACCCCCCCCATGAGAGATTGTCATGCCACTATACTTTTTCCTTTTCTCCCTCCTGTCAGGATTTTGGGCACGCACACACATATGCCTGGCATGTTTCTCAAGATACCAGTTCCAAAATCAACCATATATGGTATCGAGGATCCTTAACTACCACACCACAGGCTGACCCAAAATATTAATCATCTTTGCAGCCAGCCAGAGGCATAGTGGTTAAAATGCTGGACTCCCATGTATTCAATCATGGTTCAGGTCCTTGATCTGGTGGCTTGAAACTTATGCCAAGTGTGTGTGCATACATGCCCAAAATCCTGAAAGGAGAATGGAAGCAAAAGGATTGCAGCATGGCCATCCCCCACTGGAGGCGATTTCTCACTTTCTGTCTCTCTGTCTCTCTGGCAAGTACACCACCCTATAGCAAAAATCTCTAATTTTTATCACAAAATTTTTATCACATAATTTTTATCACATAATTTTAATCACAAAATTTTTTCAACACTATCAATTGCCTCCCAACCCTGAAAGATAAAGAAATTGGAACTTTTATATAACTTTTAATTTCTCTCCTCACTTTTCTCAACTTTTGTTATTCTTGGGTTGGTCTTTCTTTAAAATGTCCCTTCCTCCCTGTCTCTTTCTCCTCCCTTTCTCACCCCTTTATTCTGTTCCCCACCCCCTTGTCCCCTTTCTCTTTCCTTCTCTATCTCCCTTAAATGTATATATATGTAGTTGTCAGAGGTTTTTGTTTCTTGGTTTCAGTTTTTGGTTTTGGTTTCAGATTTTTTTTTGGCGAGGAGCGGGGGGACTTAAGGTTTTTTGTCATAGGGCAAAGCATTTGCACTCACTAGAAAGGACAAAGATAGAGATACAGAGAGAGGGAAGTGAGAAATCACCCCCTAGGAGGATGACCACACCATAATCCCTTCTCCTTCATTCTCCTCTTGAGAATTTAGGCACACACAGGCACGCATGCACATGCACCTGGAATGATCCTCAGGTCACTGAGTCCCGGACTCAAACTGCAGTCTTTCATGTGGGAGTCCACTGCCTTAACCACCTGCTAACACCAATTGGTTTGGGTTTTTGTTTTTACCTTGTGCAAAATGTAGGCAGCTCTGGCTAAATATTTTGTCTGACCATTGGTGAATTAACATTGTCCTGTGCTCTACATCTGAGTCCATTAGGATTTCTCCTAGGGACCAGCAGTTAACATAATATGTCGCTGGACTCCATGTAGTCGACCGGTTCACGACTGGGACCCAGTGGCATAAAACGCAGGCAAGGCGTGTGTGCATGCATGCCCAAGATCCCAAGAGGAGAATGGAGGAGAAGGGATTGCAGCATGGCCATCCCCCCTGGGGGTGATTTCTCACTTTCTGTCTCTCTGTCTCTCTCTGTCTTTCTGGCGAGCGCACGCACCCTATAGCCAAAAAAAAAAAAAAACCCTCTCCAAAAAAGAAAGGTTTTCTCCTATAAACTAACATGAATCTAGTACTTTGGTTCTATTCATCTTTACACAGACTAGAGGTTTAAAGGAGAGGAAAGCCATTTATACTTTGTGGACTCTTTGTTAGCAGACCTAAGTAATGCTCTGACTTTTTAGATTTTGGTAAATGTCTTTATTCTAAGATTTCCTTTACCAGGTCAGTATCTGCTCTATGTCATGGGGGATGGAGAAGAGGTCTCATTGGTTTTTAGAAAGAGCCCGTTTGTCTACCTCCTTCACTTTCTCTGTTACTCTCCATCACTACGATTATTTAAAAGAGTCAAATATAAGAACAATGATTCATTTCACCTTATTGCTAATTTAGAGTGACAATTACAAGAATTTTGCTGTCTTGCCTACTCCATTTCTGAAATATAGAACCAGGTCTGGGAATAATTCCATGCCAAATCAAATTTTTTTTTTCTTTTGTTCATCTTTTTTTTTTTTTTTTAGAGAGAAATTTTTGCTGTAGGGCACATGCACTCACTGGAGAAACAGAGACAGAAAGAAAGAAAGAAAGAAAGAGAGAAATCACCCCCCAGGATGGGAATATGGCCACACCACTATCCCTTCTCCTCTATTTTCCCTTTGGGATTTTGAGCATATGCATACACATGACCAGTGTGAGTTTCAACATACCATGTCCCAGACTCGAACTGCAGTTGACCATGTGGGAGTCCAACACCTTAACCACTACGTCATCTCTTGGCCCCTTGTCCATCTCTTTCTGAAGTTTAGGATATTAAGTTTCATCCCTTTCCTACTCTGCTGGTGATGGTTGAGGCATTTTGGCTGGACTTTACTATTGTTTTATTGTTGTTCTATTTTGGAGGAGAAATTCCAATCCATTTTTTTACCCGTCATTTTTCTGTGTCTTTATAGAAAAATAATTTACCTAAAATGTAAAGGTCAATGTTGTTTAAGGTTATGATTTCATGCCAACTAGACATCCTTTTCCACAAGTAAAAGAATTTCTTTTCAAGAGTTGACATTAACTTTTGTTCTTTTATTAAATCATGAAAGCACCAATGCCTGGTTCCCATTAAAGAATATTTGAAAATATTCAGGAATTTAATTTTAGAAATCACAAAAGGATACATGTCAGAAGAAAACTATGGTAATCATCTAGTGTACTTTCTTACTCAGTTAGTTGTTTATAGAGGACATTCAGCCTCCATTTAAATACCCGGTCAGTTTATTTTTCTCCTAGAAGTAGAAATGGGCTATTTCCCTGCTGGATACCTTCATGTATGAGGATATTCTTCAATAAATTAAGCCACGATGTTCCCTTTATAGTGTCTGCTGAGCCCTCCCTGGGCTTTTCTAGCAACCAGAACATGTCTATGCTGTTTTGAGTAGCAGCTTTTTTATACTTAGAGTAGCTTTTTAAAATAAAGCTGTATATTATTATAAAATCTCATGTCATGCATTCAATCATCTTAATCTTCTAGTGAAATTTTACTTGTTTGTGTTTTACGATATAGGGCTTAATACAGTTTGACAAAGGGAGCTACATCCTGTTTGATTTTCTTCTTTATAAATTTAGGGATCCTCATTTCTCTTCTAATTTCTATATTTATACTCTAGTCCCAAACCTATTTGCTAATATTATATGTAACCATTTGTAAAATCAGAATTCCAGATAAAAAGAGCAGGGCAGCAGGTGGTGTGGTGGGTAAGGCACTGGACTCCCATGTAGCCAACAAGGGTTTGAGTCCCAGATCTGGTGGCTTGCTTTCTCTTCTCTCTCTCTCTCTCACTCTCTCTCTCATACATGTTCCCTATAGAAATTTTAAAATAATAATAATTACTGACAAACAAAATAATTCTTTTAAAAAACAGCACAGTAGAAGAAAAGCCTATATTCTTTACATTTCTCAGATATTTGTTATCTTTATCTTTCACTAAAATTCAGACTACATAAGATTCTAGACCTAAAAACTTGAAAAATTAGATTATCAAAGTGTTCTGTTCATTAGGGGCATTAAGTATTTATTATCAAACAAATTCAATGATTTATTTCTTCCTACCATAGACTAAATTTGTGCTGAATTTAGAATTCCTTATCCTAGAAAAATAAAATCATCTTACCTAAAAGTTGTTTGCTACCAGCAGAATTTGCTCTGAGAGACTCAGCCTTTTAAAAAGGAAGAAAAAACAGTAAAAAAATAAAAAATTAAGATTCTCCTAAAAAGTATCACTTTGGAAACTCTTCCCATGTCCTTTTATCATCTCTTTATCCAGCTAACACACACTTTCCTTTTTGACATCATATAAAATAAGCAGAATTTTATGCAGAAGGGCTTCCTTCAAGCCTTTGTTTTACATTTCTTCCTGTTGCTTTACATCAGAATATAATATCATTCTAATGGTGCTTGTTTTTTTGTTTTTTGTTTGTTTGTTTGTTTTTCAATTTCTACTGCAACTTCGAGAAGGCAGTGCATTTTCAGCAGTGCTGTTGCTGAGTAGCCAGTCTTGCAGTAATTGCTAAAGAAGAGTGAGATGGGGGCCAGCAGATGGCATAATGGTTATGTCACTGGATTTCCACATACTCTACAGTGGTTCAAGTGCTGGATCCAGCAGCTTCAAATCACACCGAGTGTGTGTGCTTGCATGTTCAAAATCCTGAGAGGAGAATGGAGGAGAAGGGATGGTGGTGTGGCCATCTACCCTGGGGGGTGATTTCTCACTTTCTGTCTCTCTGTCTCTCTCTGTCCTTCTGGGAAGTGCACACACCCTATAGCAAAAACCTCTAAAAAAAAAAAAAAAAGAGTGAGATGAATGGAGTCAAGATATATGGAGTCAAGATATTTTGCACACTAGATTGTAGAGAGTGCTCAAAGAAAGGCCTCTCCAGTGTTTCAATCAGCCTTTCTGATTTTTTTCTTTCTTTTTTTTTTAAGATGGAATGCTTAACAGATCTGCTTGTCATCCTTGCTCAGGGGCTATGCTAATCTGTGTATCGTTCCAACTTTAGTAATATGTGTTGCTGAAGTGAGCACTCTGATTATCTTTCTAAACTGATCTCATAACTGTTAGTGAGCTCACCTCTCCTTTCTAATTCTGGTTACAGCAACAATGTGAGAACAGCAATCTTTTAATTCCCAGTGCTTGATGTGAATGCTTGTCTCACTATCCTACTGTATTTGAATCATGGTTCATTAGATCTCCTTGTCCTGAATATTGAATGACAACTGCTTTTGCTTAAAAGTAATACCCATCTCTCCATTTCACTCCGAATCACTTATGTCCAGAGATCAACCTCTATTTGCCATTCTGTATATGCTTGGCACAGTCACAGGAAGAGTGGCAACAGGGGCTTCTGAATCATAATAAACCATTTCATTATGTGGAAATCTAGCCCTCCTCTTATGCTTATCTTGAAATGACCAGGAAATAGATCAACTGATATGATTTTCTTTTGATTCTACCATGGCACTCTTAGAACTTATTTGTTTTTACTTTAGAGGTCCATTTGCCTGCAGAAAAATATATAGTTTGAAATATTTGAAGTAATTTTTCTCTCTACCATCAAATAAGTAGGACCTTCCTATGTGTACTTTGTTTTCCCTTCATATTTTTGCCAAAAGGCTCTTGCACTCCCCAGAGAGAGCTAGTGAGATGGACAGTAAGAAATCATCCCCCAGGGTATGGCCATGTTACAATCCCTTCTCCTCCATTCTCCTCTTGGGATTCTGGGCAAGCACTCACATGCACCCAATGTAATTTTCAAGCCACCAGGTCCGAGGCTCGAACTCCCACATCGACCATGTTGGAGTACAGCACCTTAACCACCAGGCTACTTTCTGCCCATCCCCCATGTGCTAGTCTAAGAACTCATTACTATACTTCCTATAAGATGTCCCAATACAGTACTAGAGGATATCAAGCATAATTTTCTAAAATATTCAGGAAGCTAGTGTTGTATGCTGGACTTCATTATGATATGTTGAAAACACAGACAAATGCAAATAGCTGAGTAGAAGCTGGACAAAGAGGAGGCTGACAAATAGAGCAATGTCCTCTTTCTACCCACTCATTGCCCCTCTCTCAATCTCTCCCCTTGCCTCTGACTTCCTTGTATCAGGAAGAAAATTGGTACATCCATTGTAATTTGTTTTCTTTTTCAGTAAAATTACATTTGATGATGCTCAATGTTATAGCTAGCATTTTTTAAGCCATCCCTCTATGTTAAGCAGAAGATTAATACCTGACATGTATATATTTATAGAATCCCAAAGCAACTCTAAATAGTAAATACTACTTTCACACCTCTTTTATGCCTGGGTTGAATAAGATTTACAGAGGTTATATGATGTTAGGTAAATCATGCATTTATTCCGTATTAGTCCATTCATTACTCTCAACTCCATGTTATTGTCAAAAACTTCAGCCCTAATGTAACTAATAATGACTGAAGCAAGTATTGCTACCAGAAGGCTATTAACTATTAACTAGTAACTCAATTCTAAAATTATTATTGTTAAAAGCAAAACTGAAGCCAGGTTGGTAATATCACTCTGAATTCTGTCCATCTCACTTTCTGTAGTCTTCTGTTACTTATATTGTCTTTTTTTGCCTTTCTACTGGCTTAGCCCAATATATAATACTCTTTTCCTTATCTCAAAATAATAAATAATGTATTTTAGATACCTCTCTAGTTATTATTTCTCCTCCCCTTACAGGCAAGATTCTTGAATGAAGAGTACTAATATATACTCTGATTTCTCACACTTCCTATTAATTCAACTTTTTGCAGTCTGGTTTCTGATGATACTATATCACTATTAGCACCAAAAATCTCCTTCTTGCTAAATCTAGTAAGTATTTTCAGTCCTTAGTCTTCTCTGTAAAGTTCTTGATATCCACAACTACGGATGCCTTCTTTCTTGAGATAATTTCTTTGGTATCTGTATCATCATTTTCTACTTTTGTTCCTTCTACGATTCTTCCTTTCTTATTCTATTTTATAATGTTCTCTTCTTGTATTCTTCTCTTACATTTCTGTTTTCCTTTTTTTCCCTTGGTTTCCTTCTCCACTTTCCATGACACTGCCCTTTCCCAAGTGTTCTCATGCATGCATATACTATTAAACCTCAGCTTTCTCATTCCAGCCAAGATCTCTAACCTCAGCACTAGGCTTTTATCTGACTAACCAATAAGGCTCTCTTATCCCACAATTTCTTGTCTCACTAGAAATTCAAACCCAACATGGTCAACATTTTCCCAAAAAAAAACCTCTTACTGTGATTTTCAAATTCTGAATATCACTACCCATTGTCCCAAGATGAAAACTTAATGACCTTTAATTTCTTCTTCTCTTTTCTCATACACATGCAATTGAATAACAAATCCTATCAATTCTGATTCCTCAGTCTCCCACCTACCTTCATTTACACTGTTGGTGCTTAATTTCAGACATTGCCACCTATATTCCAACCTCCAAATTGATCTCGCATCTCCAGTCTGCCCCCAGTACCTCACCCAATTCCATCTTTAGACTGGCTAAATACATTTTGTAAAAACACAAAATGGTTAATACACTCCTCCAGTAGCTCTATGCTGCTTCCAAATTTTTACAAAATCATGAGAGTTTAGACCCTTGGTTTACTCTCCAATCTGGTCTATTACTATTTATTCTGCCTTCTGCTTGGGTCCTGAACTATTTGAAGTTTTCCAAGCACATTAAACTTGCTCCTACCTCAAGGCCTCTGCGGGGGCCTTAACCCAGGTTGCTCCATATTTCCTTAGGCTTGTTGAATCTTTCATTGGGCTTCAAGATTCAGTATAGACATCACCTCCTCTAAGAGCACTTTCCTGGCATTCAGAGTTCTCTTGTCCCACACATATGGTGCACACCCAATAATTAGTACTTATTAAACTCTGTTGTCTTTTTTTTTTTTTTTGGTAGGTTTGTTTGGTTTGGTTTTGTTTTTGCATGATAGTATGCCCACTGGAGAGAGACAAAGAGAGGAAAAGTGAGAAATCACTCCCTGGGGGCATGGGCCACATCACAATTCCTTCTCCTCTATTCTCCTCCTAGGATTTTAGGCACACATGCACACATGCCCTGCATGATTTTCAAGCCTCCAACTCTAGCACTTGAACCACTGTCAGCCATGTGCAAGTCCATAACCTTTATTAACGTGCCACCTGTTGGCCCCACCATTTTTTCTTGTCTGTTTTTCTCAGCAGACATTACACTCTTCAAGGGCAGGGACAATGTAAAGCTAAATCAATGTGAAGAGTGGCCAATACAAATTTCAATATAAAATTGCATTTTGGTAAGAATTCTCTAAGCAAGGCTTCAAATTGTGTATTTCTTCTGCATGATCTAGTAGTCTACAAATGAATACTTCATAAAGTGAATAACATTCTTTTTTCATTATCAGATTGATGCTGTGATGAAAAATATCTAGTAACCTTGGTGCTTTTGTATTATCTTGGGTAAGTATATTTTTTAAGCTGCAACAGCAAAGAATTCAGCATTGTGCAATGTATTTTTAAAATCATAGATGGGAAGGAGGCTTTAACTTATCTGTCTTAGTGTGTGTTCAAAGTTATTTTCCAGATGAGATTCTCTAGAAGAGTTAAAGAGCTTACACAAGTACACACAGCTAACGTAGGTCAAATTTAAGTTTGGAGTTCAGGGTCTCTGGCTCCCAGCCTGGTGCTAAATCCATCCTGACCTCACATCTAGAATAATGACAACATACAGAACATATAAGGAATTTGATACACTTTAGCAGAAAAAAAACTCTGAGTTTAAGGACAAGGTTTATCAAGTCTTGAAAGTAACAAAGCAGGGTCCCTAGGAGGAAAGAAGCATTATTTTTCAACTAAAGCAACATGGTTGAAATAGTGACACTTGCTTCTTTCAGATATTATATTTTCACTCACTTAAAATTAGCCAATAAAGATATTAAAAAGTAAAATAGCAATAGCTTTTTTTTAGACATAACACCTTAAACTAAAGGTAACCTCAACTATGCACATTTCAACAAATGTATCTCTCTCCAGGTATTCATTTAAAAAATATTACAGGTGCCAGCAGGTGGTGTAGTGGCTAAGGTGCTGGACTCCCACGTGCTCAACCATGATTCGAGACCCAGACCCGGCAGCTTGAAAAATCACACCAGGCACATGTACATATGTACCCAAAATCCCAAAAGGAGAATGAAGGAGAACAAATAGCAGCAAGGCCATCCTCCCTAGAAGATTATTTCTCACTTTCCTTCTCTGTCTCTCTCTGTCTCTTTGGCAAGTGTACACACGCCCTATGGCAAAAAAAAAAAAAAAGACCTTTAAAAATATATTACATCTAAGATTTAAAGATACAAATAGTTTATCTCAGATTTTAGTTGAATGAAATTTGTTCAAATAGATCAAATTTTTATTTTCTTGACTGACAACTTGGCCCCAAATGATGTGGAAATCAAACTTCATACCATTGACTAACAAAATTAAATCATTTCATCATATTCAATTTTTCAACCATTTATTATTTGAGTCATCTGAAGTACTAAAACATAAAGTTAATATTCTGAGACAGTACAAAAGGAGAGTCAGGGAAACTCATTTCTGGGATTATTCAGTCAGAAATAGAGTCTCCACTCCAAATATCTATCTTTATGAACTTGAACAAGTTGTCTACACCGCCTAAAGCTCAGTCTCCTTAATCGTATATTGACAATTTCAATATCTACTTTGTGTGTTACTGTAATGACTGAGATGATCATGTGCATGAAATGTGTAAAAAAACAAGTACGAGTGTAATCTTAGCAAAGTTGTTCTCCTGCTGCTTCTACTAGACATTATGAATATAAACTAAAAATTTTCCCTACTGCACACAGATATTATGTCCTAAATGTAAGGTTCTCTAAATAATTTTCTCACTCTGAGGCATAAATAAACTCACTGATGACGATAAAAGATGGAATTTCTTGATCCGTACAAATAGAACTGTGCTATAACTCTATTATATTGTCTAGAAAAGAGAAAACAGTATGAAGGGACTCATTGCTTCAATACATAGTAGAATATAATTTGATAAAAAACACACTCATCAGTATTTTACTAAAATAAAAGCTACTGAATTACTTCTCAGTTCCACGATTAAAGTTTCTTATTATGATATTGGTTGCTTATTTGCTCTGGCAATGATTATTCATTCTCACAGAGCAGAAAGTCACATACATCATTAGCTTAAAGCAAAACACTGTACAATGTACCTTTTTTTTTGAAAGAGAGAGAGATTTTTGCTATACAATGTATTCGCCAGGAAGAGAGACAGAGAAACAAAAAGAGAGAACTCACCCCACCAGGGGGGGATGGCCACAATACAATCTCTTCTCCTCCATTTTCCTCTTGAGATCTTGGGCACACACGAACACACACCTGGCATGAGTTTCAAATCGCCGGGTCCAGGGCTTAAACCACAGTCAACCATGTGGGAATCCAGTATCCAGTGCCCCAACCACTACACCACCTGCTGGCCCCCGTATAATGTACCTTTGCATAACTACAGCAGTATGTTTATATGCCTTCACTATTAGTACTAGAAACTTTTTTTTTTTTTAATTTGCCAGAGGCTGTGTACACACATCAGAGAGGAAGAAGGAGCACCACAAGAGCACACCTCTAAAGGACTGTGGTCATGCCACAATCCCTTCTTCATTTCTCCAGCTCCCTTAACCATTAGGCCACAGGATTGGCCCAGCTTGGGGATTT
Organism: Tupaia belangeri chinensis; assembly: GCF_000334495.1. Lineage (NCBI taxonomy): Eukaryota > Metazoa > Chordata > Mammalia > Scandentia > Tupaiidae > Tupaia > Tupaia belangeri. Next base: position 1,818,157 of record NW_006159548.1, on the reverse strand, counting down.
TCTTACTTCTCTTATCCTGGACCCCTAAGTTGGGCCATAGTGGATGTATGGGTCATGCTAGGCAAGTTTGTCTTTGGCATAAACATAAGAATAGCATGATTTGTATGTGTCTGTTGAGTTGTATTATAGATGCTGCCTGCTCTTTTTCTAACATATTCATTTCCATTATTCTCAAAGACCTACAGCTGGAACCACCATGGAGCATGACCTCTGATGGCCGAACCTGAGCAAAACTGCTGAGTTTCTAGGGAAACAACTAGGATACTCCCTACTTTTTCCAGCTACAATCTTTTCGTACAACCATAAGTATGATGATTTGTTGTCAAAATAAATTGAAATATAATACACACTATTAATATGAATTAAAATGATCTTAATCTTTAGAATGTTGATCTGTAGAATCATTCCCTGTGTCTTAGAGATCCAAAGGCTGGCAGCCTCAAACCCATAAGCTTCTACGGCCTTCTAAATCTCCTCTATTTCTCTGTAAGAGATTCACAATATAAAGCGTATTTTACAATTCCCAGCACACTAACTTCCGATCCCTGATTGCTTTTCAGGCTTAGTAGGAACCATTAAGGAAAAGATAGCCAGCCTTCCACCATAACTCACTTCTTACCATAAACAAACAAAAATTCCAGAGGCTACCTTCTTGTTTCCCACTACGAGTTGTATGGCATTTATTTTGGAGAAAGAAAATTTTTATGGCCAGGACAAGTTTACTTTTTGCTAAAGACTTCTGAGAGCCACTTATTGAGACAAATTTCTAAAAATACCGCTGGTTTACAGCTTAACCCCATGTATATATGCCATCTCTTGTTTGTTTGTTTTTGCTTTAGGGTATGTAGATTTGCTGCCAGAGAGAGAAAGTGAGAAATACCCCCACCCCCAGGAGGGATAGCCATGCTGCAATCCCTTCTCCTCTATTCTGTTCTCAGGATCTCGGACGGACACACACACACACACACACACGCACGCACGCATGTACGCATGTATGCCTAGCATGATTTTCAATCTACTGGATCCTGAACTTAAATAACAGTGTTAGCTAAGTGTGACCCAGTCCCTCTTAATGACACATGCTGGCCCAGTATACATGATATTATACGTGTCTTCTTTGCAGGGAAAATGGAGGTGTTCTAACTCTATGTTCTGCCCTAGAAGACCATATGTTCAGAATGAACAGTTCTCTCAAACTAAGACAAGCCAAGGAAAACTGTCTATATGTACAGTTAATTGCATCAGGGAATTTGAATTCACCTCATGATACATATGGGTTCATATCATAGAGATGAAGGATATTTATGGGAAATACAACCAAAATCATTTCTGGTCACCCCTCAAAATTCTAAGTCCTAGGAACCAGCAGTTAGCGTAATGGCTATGCCGCGGGACTCCCACGTAGTCGACCGCGGTTCGTGTCCCGGACCCGGTGGCTTAAAACTCACGCCGGGCGCGTGTGCGTGCGTGCCCAAGATCCCGAGAGGAGAATGGAGGAGAAGGGATTGCGGCGTGACCATCCCCCCTGGGGGGTGATTTCTCGCTTTCTGTCTCTATGTCTCTCTCTGTCTGTCTGGCGAGCGCACGCGCCCTACAGTGAAAATCTCTCAAAAAAAAAAAAAAAAAATTCTAAGTCCTAGCAAGGAGTATTGTATTAACTGAGCCAAGGTCAAGCGTCCATGCCTTTAGCCGCCAGAAACTAGAAAATAAAATATTCACCTTCTTGCAGCTTCTGTGACAGAAACTATTACAGCCTGTTTCCATATGGATTCCAAAATGAGACACTAACCTCAAAGAGAACTACTTTGAAGGTATAAAATCAAAAGGCAACACACTATCTAGCACATATTTAGACAGGATTTTAGATTTTTAAAGAAACTTTCACTTCAAAAATTAACTTGCTGAAGTTTCAAACAATTCTCAGAAGTACACAGATGTCATTGATAAAACATAAGGAGACACTCCAGAAACGTGAATTAGTGGTTCATGGTCACAGAGCTAGCTGCACACAAAACAGGGACTTAATTCCAATTCCAGCACTTCATAGATGGTTATTGAGCATGCCCAAAGACTATGTTCTCTGATTAAATTAGTTTTAGAAACACAATATAATTCTCTTTCAAAGAATCAATGTATTGCATATAACTCAGTGTTTCCTAAATTTATTTAACCACTAACCTCCTTTCATTTGAATATTGCCCATAATTATTACTCTCTGAAATTACTTTGGGAAAATTCTGCTCTTATTTGAGAGATTACATTTAGATCCATTAACTACTACCGTAAATGGTTTATTTGCTCAAGCGTTTTTTGTGCTTGACCAAGTAGAGTAGGTATTTTTTGTCACCCAATAGTCAATAAACATTACAAATGCCTAGAGATGTGCTTCACAGTTTCTCCGGATATATTATCCAGCAAACTCTGAATGCCTTTCACCATTTTTTTCTTATATTAAGAATCACTGACCCAAATATTCTGTCAATTTAGTGTAAGAGTTTTAATTTTAGATCTTATATACATCATTAGGCCCACCTTTGTTCCATTTCATAGGAAACAGAGCTCTTTTGATAAGATATTGCCAATAATTATTCTAACCTCTTAAGCACTACCCAACGTTAAAGAATTCCTTTAAAATTTTCATCTACCACTAACCACAGCTAATTTCACCTGTTAATTTCTCTTATATAAGAGGTTCTCATGTTTTTAATACTCACCTGTCACCTTCATCCAAAAACCTGGATTGTTGCCATGACAGAAAACAAGCCAACCAACTTCTGCTTGGTTGCTAAGCCTAACATTTACAAATTGTATCAGTCAGGGCTCTCCCAAGACACAGAAACAATTTGAGAGATGAGATTTCTTTTAATGATTGACTTACGCAGTTGTGGAGCTGTCACATCTGAAATCCGTCAGGCAGGCTGATGGTTTAGAAATTCAGGCAGGATTTCCTCATTACCTTGAGGTAACTTCCTCTCTGGGAAACCTCAGTGTTCATGCTTCATGACATCATCTGATTGGAAGAGACCTACTCACATCATCAATGGTGATCTCTTCTACTTAAAGTCAACTAATGGTAAGTGTTAATGGCATCTACAGAGTACCCTTCCGGCAACGTCTAAACTAATGTTTCACCAAACAAATGGGCACAGTAGCCTAGCCAAGGTGACACATAGCATTTAACTAGCATGCAACCTTCTATTCTTGTCACTTGTAAGGTTTACAGTCTTTCAAGTTGTAGCACTAACTTCCTATGTTTTTATAGATGTCTAGGTCAGCCTGCAGGTGGTTGTTAAACATCACCCGCAAACCATCCTCATAATTGGTCTTCACAGGACTGATGTATTAATATTATTGCCTGGAAATTCTTGAGAAACAAAGCTCCCTTTCATGGAGACTGTAATTTAAAAGCATAAGCAGTGAAAATCCATTCTGTTGTTTAATTCAATAGCAATAGACCCCCAAGAGGCTAGAATTTGACAAGCTGAAATTTTGCTCAATTTTTCATTATAGCTAAATACTGGGTTGTCGGAAAAGCCATGATATATTTTTTCATTCAGTCATGACTTTTCCAACATCCCCATACAAATAAAGTTTAAAACACTGTCTTTTTTTTTTTTTTTTGGAGAGATTTTCACTGTAGGGCGCGTGCGCTCGCCAGACAGACAGAGAGAGACATAGAGACAGAAAGTGAGAAATCACCCCCCAGGGGGGATGGTCACGCCGCAATCCCTTCTCCTCCATTCTCCTCTCGGGATCTTGGGCACGCACGCACATGCGCCCGGCGTGAGTTTTAAGCCACCGGGTCCAGGACATGAACCGCGGTCGACTACGTGGGAGTCCAGCGACATAGCCATTACGCTAACTGCTGGTTCCCAAACCACTGTCTTTTTAAGAAGTTTTTGCCTTAGGGTGCATGAGCTTGCCAAAGAGAGAGATAGAGACAGCAAGAGGGAAAGTGAGAAATTACCCCCAGGGGGATGGCCATGCCACAGTCCCTTCTCTTCCATTCTCCTCCCAGGATCTTGGGCACACATGCACAGGTGCCCGGTGTGAGTTTCAAGCCACCAGGTCCAGGACTCAAACCACAGTCAGCCACATAGGAATCCAGTGACAGAACTGCTAGACCATCTGCTTGGCCCCAAACCATTGATTTTTATGTCTCCCTTTTGTGTACCTTCTCCCCCACACACAGAAGCCTCACCTCACCCAACCTACAACCTAGTAATTCTCAATTTTAGCAGTACATTAGAATCATGGAAAGAATTTTGAAAAAATACCTGTGTCCAGGCCTCCCCCTCAGAGACTCAGACTTCATCAGTCTTCGGTGGAACCGACAGTGCAACCGAGCCTGCAAATTCCTGCTTTAGAAGCCTGTGCCCTCCTGCAAATCTGAACAAGGAAAGCAACTAAACCCTATTGACTCGGTGACAGACCATACCGCAGAGAGAACGCATTTCTAATGTTGCATTTTGTCAATCTGGTAGTGCATTTTGCATATACTGTCCTTCATTTTAGAATGAAACATTTATCTCCCGCTACAGAAACATAATCACGTCAACAGATTGATTTTCCCAGAAGCTATCTCATTTGTGTCCATTTCTTCGAGCACCTGAACTCTGACGTGAAAGCCCAACACCACTATAAGGCTCCCAGTTTCATAATTTTATGCTTTTAGTAACTTCTCATTTGCAGTTAAGGATAGCAGTACCCCTTACCCATCTATAGATCAGGGGCTTGGGACTCCTGTATTGTTTCCACCCCAGTGAGAAAGTTTCTAAGAATGAATTAGTTGACTGTGTCTAGAAACAGAAGCGTAATTCTCTGCATCTGTTATATAGTTACACCATGAAAAGCCTCAAAAGAAAATGCCTGTTTCAAATAAAAACCTTTGGCTCCACCTTGTGGATGCTCTCTCTAAACGCAGATTGCTTTGCAGAATACATTCCGAAATTGGATCTGATTTTTTTTTAGGTTTTTGCCTTAGGGCACGTGTGCTCACCAGAGAGAAACAGAGAGAAGGGGGTGATAAATCACCCCCTCTGAGGTCTGTGTGTGTGTGGGGAGGTGGGGGGCAATGGCCATGCCACAATCCCCTCTCCTCCACTCTCCTCTCCAGATTTTGAGCATACGGGCACACGTGCACACACACCGGGCGTGACTTTCAAGCCACTGGGTCCAAGACTCAAACGGCGTGACCCTCAAGCCACTGGGTCCAAGACTCAAACTATGTTTGGCCTTGCGGAAGTCCAGTGCCTTAACCACCATGCCACCTGCTGGCCCCCTGAAATCAGATCGTAATAAAACCCATAACACAAAATCATCTAAAAGTATTTACTTTGTGCTTCAATTCTACTTAAAACAACATGAAAATCAGTTAACAGAATTTCAGGTTATATCAGTGAGGGGGTATAAATATCCTCAAAGTACTCAATTCCTATTATGCTTAAGGTAGGAAAAATATGTTTAAAAAGGCAATATTTCATTTCTTATATATTTAAAACTTTTCAAAAGACCTTCCTACCTATCATCTCATCTAATTTTCATAACAACCTGTGAGACATATAATCCAAGTCATATTACACCTAAGTTACAGATAAAATGGGCTCAGTGAGAGCCCAGCAGCGGTGGTGGTGTGTACTTCTAAGATCTATGCTCTGTAGGGGCCAGCAGATGATGTGGTGGATGGGGTGCAGGACTCCCACACGGCTGACCACAGTTCATAGTCCCGGACCTGGCAGCTTGCTTTCTCACGCTCCCCTCCATCTCCCATATGTCTCTCTTGTGAGTACATGTGCTCTAGAGTGAATCAAAAATGTTAATAATAGGGGAACCAGCAGGTGGCGTGGTGGTTAAGGTGCTGGACATTCCCACATGGCCAACCAGAGTTCGAGTCCTGAATCTGGTGGCTTGCTTTCTCACTGCTTCTCTCTCTCACTCTCACCCTCTGTCTCTCTCTGGTCAAATTAAAAAATAAATGAATGAATAAATAAAATTAAATAATTATTTTTAAAAAATGTTAATAATAATACATATAAATAATTTTTTAAATGCTATGTTCTGCAGGCTAGGACCACTTGGGAGGACTGAGTTCAATTCCCAGTCCATCTTATAGGCAAAGCATTGCAGTATGTGGAATTCCAGGAACTTAGAGAGACTGAAGAAGAATCATAACATGGCAAGGCCCTGTATTAAAAAAGGGAGATGAACACACACATAATAAGGTCACGCACTAGCAAATGGGGAAACTGATCTAACAATGTACAGCACTGACTGAGCACTTTGTCAGGTACAGACAGCGCTTCCTACCTTGTAACTGTGCCACCAACCTGCCGCTTAGTAACAGCCATCTTAAAAGAGCAGCTTAAAAGGATAGCCATGATGGGACCAGCAGTTAACGTAATGGCTATGTTGCTGGACTCCCATGTAGTTGACCGTGGTTCGAGTCCTGGACCCAGTGGCTTAAACTCATGCCGGGCACATGTGCATGCGTGCCCAAGATCCCGAGAGGATAATGGAGGAGAAGGGATTGCGGCGTGACCATCCCCCCTGGGGGGTGATTTCTCGCTTTCTGTCTCTCTGTTTCTCTGTCTGTCTGGTGAGTGCATGCGCCTTCTAGCAAAAACCTCTCCAAAAAAAGAAAAAAAATTTAAAAAGGATTGCCATCATTAAATGTAGTCGCAAATCTGGGGCTAGATTGGGCTCAGGGTTGCTCATGCTGGTGGGCAGTGGCTGAAGCTGGAGCCATGTTGATAACTTTTCTATTTACAGCTTTGGCTGGAGGAAATCAAACAGCTGGGGGCTGGAATCGGTGGGTTTCCTTGATTTTCTAAGTGGTCCCTTCCAGTGTTCTCATCACCTGGCAGCACCAGGACAGCCAGACTTTACAGCTGCTGAAGGTTCCCAGGGAGAATGTCCCTTGACACAATGGCAGAAATAGTCCTTTCTAATTAACCCACAAACGTCAGTCAACATCCACTCCATGATAGTTTAGTCATCAAGGAAGTTCAACACCCTTCCAAGTTCAAGAGAAGGAGAAAAGTGACTGATTTTTATGAGTAAGGTATCAAAGAATTTGCAGATGTTTGTAAAATCACAATATATACAATATTTTCACTAACCTCCATGAAGTAGGTACTGCTATTATCCCCACACAGATGAACAAGCTGAGGTACAAGGTGGCTAAATTACCCTCCCAAGATCGATGGCTAGTAAGTGTCAGCTGTAGGATTCAATTCCAGACAGTATGACTCGAGACTTCATATTCTCTTAACCTCTAAACATACTCTTTTTCATTTATTTTTTAAGAGAGATTTTTGCTATTGGGTGTGTGCACTCACCAGAGAGACAGAGAGAGAAAGGAAGTGAGAAATCACCCTGCAGGGATGATGGCCACACCACAATCCTTTCTGCTCTATTCTCCTCTCAGGATCTTGGGCACACATGTACATGCACCTGGTGTAAGTTTTAAGTCACCGGGTCTGGGATTCAAACCACGGTCAACTATGTGGGAGTCCAGTGACGTAACTATTATGCCATCTGCTGGTCCCAATATACATACTCTCTTAACACTACAATTGGTAGCTAAATATACACTGACAATTCTGAAAGGTGTTTTGCTATTCCTAAGGTTAGAATACATCCCTCCAAAATTAATGCATGCAGGTTTGGAATATTGCAGTCAGAATATGATATTAAGAAGTGGGATCATTAGAAGGTAATTAGAATTAGATTAGGTCATTAAGTTGTTTTCTAATATCATTCATCAATAAAAGGACCTAGAGATCTTTGGAGATTCTGGGACTAGGAGAAGAAATAATCATAATGAGTTTGTAGTATCTTATTGTATCAGAGAGATGGAAGTGTGCAGAAAACACCCACACACACAGATTGGGGTCCATCAAAGGGACACAGGAGTTAACTTAAGCACTCCCAGTGGCCGAAGTTGGAACAATTTAACAACAACAACAAAAAAAATAGATAAAGTAGTATTGATTTTATCCAAAATAATGTCCATAAATTCCTCCATATTAATAGAAATACATTGTGGGGCCATTGGAAAAGCCATAATGCAGTTTTGCATAGATGAAAGCATAGGAAAACACATCATGACTTTCTGGACAACCCAATATTTCATAAGTTAATGAATGGGAAGGAAGACAAAAACTGCCCTGCAAAAGAATTATAAATACATTGTGTAAATACTCTTCCCTAAAAGAGGGGGAACATAACTCCCCCATCCTTATGTAGAGCTTCCTTCCAAACAGTGTAGCATAGGAAAGGGAGAAGAGTAACTTCATAGTGGAGACACCAGAAGCCACTACTACGGGCAGACGATCAAGGTCAACATCAACAGGCATGAATCATGCAGCTAGCACATACACTTGATGTGATGTGAGGAGATGGCATTTTACCACTGTGGTCTTCTTCTCAAAAAGCCATATTGTTTATTGTTCCTGGGGTATCCCATCATTTGGCCCTCTGAGCTGATAGAGCAGACAAATATATGAGTAAATACACCTATTTATAAATGTTTCAACATAAAGCTATCTGCTCTATCTTAAACTAAACATGAGCTTTTACCAACATCTCTACCTCTAATCTTTTACTGCATGGATCATTCCAGCCTTTTCTCCTGCTTATTTGTAACCTCAACTTAGTCACAACAAAAATATGAGATAAATAAAGAAACAGCAAAGGGACATTCTATGAAATACCTGACCAGTGCTCTTCAAAATTGTCAAAGTCATCAAAAGCAAAGAAAGTCTGAGAAACTGTCACACCCAAGAGAGGACAAGGAGGACACTAGGTAAACACTCAGAAAATCTGGGCCAGACATAATGTAATGCTCCACGATGCTGAGGCCGATCAAGGGAACTATATGAAGGGGAAAGAATATGAGAAATCTCTGTACTATCTTCTCAATTTTTGAATGTACAACTGTTTGAAAAAATAACATCTGTTAGGCCAGCCAGTGGCATGGTGGTTAAAGTGGCTGCATCCCACATGATCCACTGTGTGGTTCAAGTTGGAGACCTGGTAGCTTGAAAAACATGTCGTGTGTGTGTGTGTGTGTGTGTGTGTGTGTGTGCACCCAAAATCCAGAGAAGGGAATGGAAGAGAAGGAATTGTAGCATGGCAATCTCTCCTGGGGCAGGGGGTGTGTGTGGGGGGGGGGGGGCGGTTGATTTCTCACTTCTCTCTCTCTATCTCACTCACTCTCTCTCTCTCCCCCCGTCTCTGTTTGGTGAGCATACGTGCCTTACGGCAAATGTAAAATAAATAAATAAATAAACAACGTGTTAATTTTAAAAATGCAATTTATAAATGAGGAAATCTACCGTTCTGAATGTTAGCGTTTTTCCAAAATTCATAGGTTAAAACCTAATTGCCAGTGTGGTACTAGGAGATAGAGCCTTTGGAAGATTATTAGGTCATGAGGATAAAGCTCCCATAAATGGGATTAGTGTCCTAATAAAAGAGGTCCCGGAGGGAACCAGCAGTTAGTGTACTGGCTATGTCGCTGGACTCCCAGGTAGTCGACCGCGGTCCGCATCTCGGACTCGGTGGCTTAAAACTCATACCAGGCGCGTGTGCATGTGTGCCCAAGATCCCGAGAGGAGAATGGAGGAGAAAGGATTGCGGTGTGACCATCCCCCCGGGGGTTGATTTCTTGCTTTTTGTCTCTATGTCTCTCTCTGTCTGTCTGGCGAGCGCACACACCCTATAGCGAAAACCTCTCAAAAAAAAAAAAAAAGAGGCCCCAGAGAGCAGCTGTATCCCTCCCAACATGGGAGGACATATCAAGAAGATGTCATCTATGAACAAGGAAATGAGCCCTTACTGGACACTGGATCTGCCAGCACCCTGATCTCAGACATCCCAGCTTCTACAACTGAGCAAATAGTATCAGTCATTTATAAACTACCCAGTGTACCGTAGTTTGTTACGGTAAAACCCAGAAGGCTTACAAGCATATAAAGCTCATTAATAATTAGAGAAATGCTATTTAAAATACTAGCAAGGTTATAACCTTACCAGTGTGATACAAAATACATTTGGGAAGCTGGATTATGTCAAGTGCTAGTGGAGATTTGGAAAAAAAGGAACTCTGGTATACTACTGGTGGGAGTGCAGTGTAGTATAGGTGCTTGGGAGAGGAATCTAGAGGCCCATAGTTGATGACATTTATGCAGAAATTGTGATCCCACATTTCTTCACCAGGTGTACACATGTATGTATATGTGCACACACGTATATATATGCACATGCCTGTATGTATATGTGTGTGCATACACATATTTATGTGTGTGGATATATACATATACCCAAGTAAAGTTTCTGGCCAGTAATGGGAAATGGGGAATGAGTTGTGGGAATTAACTAAGCAAGAAAGGAACCTTACATGGAGCAAAGATAATGACATGATAAACCCAAGAGCATGACAAACATGAAACTAATTTTCTACACTTGATTTAACAAGAAAGAAAAAATACTCACTCAGATGTAGAAATGGGTTTTCTGAAACTTCAAAATGCTATGCTAGGTCTTTATCATCTCATTCCTGCATGAGAGATACATTAATAGCTCAGATTTATGCTTTGCATGCTATTTCCCTCCCTCAATCCTTGCATGGTCTAGGACAACAGTTGAGGGATATGAAGAGGATATTATGAGGTCCCAAGAAATTCTCCTGTGTACATCCTCCTGCCCCAATTCCATTTCTTGGCCCAGACATCACCCTCAGAGAACAGTTATGCCTACAGTCACCTGCACAGGCACCAGTAAGTCAAGGACCAGGTCAGAACTTAGCCTCATCCTGCACTATTAATGAGTAGCCTACTTCACTATTCACTCTTGTGATATCAACCAGTCCTAGCAAGTTTTATGGAGGAAAAGGGATAATGACTCCCCCTACCTTAAACTCCCCCTACCTTAGTTGAGGTCCTACAGTGGTAGGTGGTAGCACAGCCCCCATATTGAGGAGAAGCAGATTCAGCACCTTCAGAGAAAACCCTGCCGTTTCCAAGACAATGAACTATTCTCTAAGAAACAAAATTAGTTCTAAACAACTGAAATGAAGGTTAATTCAAAATAGATGTTGATTCATGGTCCCACAGAGCTAAGCCTAGACTTAGATAGCTTCAAGTTCTCAAACTGGAGTTCATTAATAACAATTAAAATAATTTGTTATTAATGCCTGAAATTATTGTCTTCTGTGTGACAAGCACTATTCAAAGCACTTTTACTTCTGTATGTCCATTTAAAAAGAAAAATAAAAAATAGTCTGTGAGATAGCTATAATAATTATGCCAGTTTTATAAATGAGAAAACTGATTCAGAAGGAGAGTAAGTGGCTGACTGGAGTTATCCATTAGGGAGTGGCATTCCACATAGGCAGTCCAACCTCAGAGCCCATGAACTCAACTATCACCTGTCACTCTCAGCCACTGAGCTCAGAAAGAGCAGCCTCAGACCTTACCACTAAAGGTGTGATGGGAAAAAAAGAATCATTTTTGGTTTGGTCAGAAAGACATTTTTTTACATATATATTTTTTAAAGTTTTATTTATTTATTTCATGAGAGTGAGAGAAAGACCAGCAACCTCAGTAAGGTGTCACGCTACAATTATAGGCCCACCCCTGTTTTCCCAGCCAGCCAGGAACATGGTCATGTTTGGCGTGTACAGTCAGACCTGGGAACTGAACAACTGAACTGCAACCTTCCACAGGGATCTTGTGTCATGTGAGCAGGGCTTACCGCTGTACCACCAAGCCAGTCTACCTACCAACATATTTTATATAGCCAGGTTCATGTCATATATTTTTGTTTGGGTACAAAGATACTAAAGGTGTGTTTTTGTTTTTGTTTTTGTTTTACTTTTCCTTCTTTCTTCTAGAATTGTATTGTTCTATAATTACCAAAAATATTGGATTGGTAGAAAAATTATGACATAGTTTTTCAAGTTTTTTTCCTATGCAAAAATGTGTCATGACTTTTCCAATGATCCAATTTCTTTTGTTTCATTGCACTTTTAATTGACAAATAATAATTGTATGCATATATTTATGGATTACAAAGTGACATTTCTATATGTGTATGCATTATAGATTGAACAAATTAAGTTAATGAGCATAGCTATCACCTCAAATATTTATCTTTTCTTTCTGGCAAGGATATTTAAAATTTTCTCTTAGCTATTTTGTGGCACAAATACATTATTAATAGCTACGATCACCATGCTCTGCAATAAATCACCAGAACTCATTCCCCCATCTAACTATAGGTGTATCCATTGCCCAAATTTTAATTATAATTTTTTAAGAGAGATTTTTACTATCGGATGCATGTGTTCACCAGAGAGACAGAGAAAGAGAAAGTGAGAAATCAACTTTTGGAGGGATGGCCACACCACAATCCCTTCCTTTCACTTCTCCTCTCAGGATTTTGGGCATGCACATTCACACACACACACACATACACACACACACAGTGTGAGTTTCAAGCTGCTGGATCCAGGACTTGAACCATGGTTGACCAGGTAGGAGTCTAGCACCTTAACCACTATTCTACCTGCTGGTTCCTTGGCCAAATATTTAAAAATGTGTCCAGAATCATGCAAATCTGAAAATGACAATATATGTGTACAGTGGAGATGGTAAGATGTCTGCTGATGGCTTTCACCTACGAGGAAGTCTTGATGAAGCACATCTAGAGAACATACAGAGGAGTGGTAAAAAAATCAAGATAATCTCCCAATACAGCAAAGGTCACCCCCAAAAAGATCAAGACTTTTCCTGAGAGGAGCTTATATTTGTCTTACTTCTCCTGATGATTTTCAACATTACATATACCAGTTTTCCCTTTTCCTGATACAGCTAAGAGCTGACCATGAAAGTAATTAGTTTAGTGGTAGTACATGCACCAAAAGCCTCAAAACACTCAAGGCAGATGGGCTGATTTTGGATTCTGTGAACGGAAATGACCTTTCCTATCTCATTCATAGAGTGGCAGAGGAAGAGATCAAGAACCACAACTGAAGGGACCAGCAGTTAGCATAATGGCTATGTCGCTGGACTCCCATGTAGTCGTCTGCGGTTCAAGTCCCGAACCTGGTGGCTTAAACTCACTCCAGGCACGTGTGTGTGCATGCCCAAGATCTCGAGAGGAGAATGGAAGAGAGAAGGGATTGTGGCGTGGCCATCCTTCCTGGGGGGTGATTTCTCACTTTCTGTCTCTCTGTCTCTCTCTGTCTTTCTGGCGAGCACATACACCCTATAGCAAAAACCTCTCCAAAAAAAGAAAACAAACAAACAAAAAAAGAACCACAAATGAAGAGATCCAAGTTTTAGTCTCAATTTTGTCACCATTATGTTTCATGAGCTTGAAGATATTACTCAATCTCTCACACTCATACACTATCATCTATTAGGTAGTCAGGAAAGTCATGACACATTATTACTTAGAAAAACAAAGAAAAAATATGTCATGGCTTGCTGACAACCTAATATATATACAATGTTGGTAATAGACTAGCCAATGTCTATAATTTCTTCACCCCTTTTTTTTTACATGCACATGTGTATGTGTGTATGTGTGTGTGGGGGGGGTATGGTGTGGTTAATGGTGCTCTACACCCTGCATCTAAAAACTTATGAAAACAGAAATTACTCAGCACAACCACTAGGTGGAAGCAGATTCCTGGTTATTTTAAGATTGCAAGCAGCCAACTTCACATTCAAAACAATCTGAATTCTACCATTGAAAATTAGTGAAAGGAATTTGCCTACCTTGTCCAAAGACTTGTGTGTTACTCTCAGCTCTGCCATTTAGCGGGTCCCTTACCAGTTGCATGATCTTGGCAAATGAGCCTTTCAGGATTTCTGATTACCCATAAAAATCAAAGGGTGCCTTACAGTCTAAAACAAGATCAATATTGTTAACACAGGAAGAACAGAATTTATTTAAATAGGAATGTCCTCAAAAAGAACTATTAAACATTCTGTTTCATTGCCATTGAATCTGCATTTGACACAATGAAACATTTCATGTTCTCTTTATGAGGCATTAGTCAGTTCACAGTTTATTTTAGTTTCATTATCATTTTTTAGTTTCCACAGTAAAAATAGTATGTCTTTTTCTTTTTCTTTTTTTTTGGAGAAGTGTTTTTGTTTTTGTTTTTTGTTTTTTTTGCTATAGGGCGCGTGCGCTTGCCAGACAGACAGAGAGAGACATAGAGACAGAAAGCGAGAAATCCCCCCCCAAGGGAAATGGCCACGCCGCAATCCCTTTTCCTCCATTCTCCTCTTGGGATCTTGGGCACTCATGCACATGTGCCCAGCATGAGTATAAACTACCGGGTCCAGGACTCAAACTGTGGTCAACTACATGGGAGCCCAGTGACATAGCCATTACGCCAACTGCTGGTCCCTCTCTAATTAGATATTCTAAAAAGTAAATAAGATATCACAGATTAAAGCAGTTAATAAATACTTAGTTAATAAATGTTATTATTATTGGTGGGGTCTTTTTCTAGTTATTATGGTTTTGGTTGCATGACATTCAGATAACCTTGGATCATTTACCACCCCTCTCTCCTGACAGCTGTGGGCATAAGCCAAGGAGTAACAGTAACTTCCAGGTTCAGGGTCTGCAGTGGAATATCCATGAGTCCAGAAATATTTCATAGAATTCCCTCTAGTCCAAGTTGCTGCCAAAGTTACAGCTCTTGGGACCCGTAGATGGCATAATAGTTAGGTCCCTGGACTCCCATGTGACTAACCATCGTCTGAGGTCCAGACCCAGTGGTCTGAAACACATACCAGGTGTATGTGCATGTATACCCAAAATCCCAATAGGAGAACGGAGACGAAGGGATTGTGGCATGGCCATCCCCTTGAGGGGCGATTTTTTGCTTTCTGTCTCTTTGTCTCTCTCTCTCTCTCTCTCTCTCTCTCTCGTCAGTGCAGGTGCCCTATAGCAAAAATCTCTCAAAAAAAAAAAAAAAGTTATAGCCCTTAGATCTGCAAGTCTGGAAGGAGTATAGGTCTTTGGGTTTAATCAATCCTTGCCAGGACCAGCAGTTAGTGTAATGGATATGTTGCTGGACTCCCATATAGTAGACTACAGTTCAAGTCCTGGACCTAGTGGCTTAAATTCACGCCAGGCACGTGTGTGCCTAGGATCCCAAGAGGAGAATGGAGGAGAAGGGATTGTGGCATGACCATCCCCTGTGGGGAGTGATTTCTTGCTTTTTGTCTCTCTGTCTCTTTCTCTCTTTCTGGCAAGCGCACATGCTCTATAGCAAAAACCTCTCCAAAAAAAAAAAAAACAAAACAAAAAAACACAATCCTTGCTAAAAGTCCTTGCCAGGACCCCCTAAGTACCCTATAATCTGGAATCATATACTCCAGTCTCCTGGATCCTCCTTAAGGAGTGGAGAATCAGCCTCAAAGATCTCTAGGTAAATCTCTAATCTTAACAAAACGTGACAAAGACTGTTAACTCTGAAAGCTACTTCATACCTCACCTAAATTGCAGAATCCAGTGTATTTGGTTCATTCTTGATTTGGCTCTGTTTATTATCACAATCACCAATTACACTGTTGCTACAGAAAAAGTGTTACATATTGTCTTAAGAGAGCTGCCTTATTTCCTGAAGTTTTGAGTTAAAGTCTTGAAGACATGAAATACTGAAGAGGTCAAAGGTACTAAGTCATTGAAGTCCAACAGGCAGAATCCACCCTGCCTCTTTACCCTCATTAGCTATCGTCATCCTTGAAAGTGTTTGATTAGATAACCCCGCAGAAGTAAGGTGTAACACGGAGCAGACTAGCTATAGTTAGTACCAGGAATTCACCCTTATTTACCTACCTTTTCCCCCAAAGGAAACTACACTGCAACAAATTGGTCCATTTCTCAGTTCCTTTCATATTTTGATATTTGGCACATAATCTATCTGGCAGCAATATAGATGTATTCTGATAACTTGTTCTGTGTAACAGGGTGAGTCCAGTCAAGATAGCAAGACATGCTGACAGGGATTAGTACGTCAGACAAACCAGCCCAGCCTAGCACAAATGCGGGGGTAGAGGTTACCGCCCGGACAGGGAACAGCAGGTCATGAGAAAGTCGAACTAGGGATGGGCTGGGTCCAGAAACACCTCATACACTTAATGCTAAGAAGCCAACAGGCATAAAAACTCTTAGAGAATTAGGAATCCTATAAGATCTGAGGCTGCCAGAAGTGCTGTGGAGACAGGGAAAGAGTGTGTTTGCCCTATTAGTAAGGCGGTATTAAGAGTCTGTCTGCTTACATCCCTGGTTCTTAGTCACCCAAAGATGCCTCAAACATTTCAAAAAGGCAAATAAAATAAGCATAGCTTGTAAATGCATATACTAGATTTAGAAAGAGTAATTAATATAAAATAGAAGGAAAAGGGGGGGGGGAATAAAAAAACAAAACAAAGGTTGACCTCTGATGATGCAATCTTTAGCTCAGGGAAAACTCTCCAGACCCAGACCCGCTGCCACGTACTACACTGAGAAATGGAGGGCCTGCTCTGTTTACCATGCGTGACCTGTGTGGTGCCTGCACACACGCTCTCAGTTAAGGTGCCCCTTTCCGTACTGCTGATGGGGGTGATACGGCTGAGTACATCAAAGGGAAAATGTGTAGTATTGTCCAAAGTGACCAAAGTGCATGGCCATAGACCCCTTACCTTTACTGTACTCCTAACCTTCAAGCTGAATGTGTGTGTAAGCATTTGAGAGTCGGCCACCCCAAACAGGAACACAGGACAGAATCTAGTCTTCAAAAAGGTGTAAATTCCCTGAATACCCTTAAGGTTGGTGGCTCCTGACCTCCTCAACACCATTCCAGTTAACGGTGAGTTCTATCAACAGAACAGCTTTGTAAACATGGAAGGCTAGATGTTAGAGGATCTTTACCTTAGGCCTAGTCTTGGACTACTTGCTATGTAACCTGGGCAAGTCATCTAGTTTCGTCTGTTTCATAAATTACTTGTCCCTAATGTCCATTTCAGGGGTAATATTCTGATTCTAAGCTGATCATCAAGAGGAGAAAATTGGATTGAACAGAACCAGCCAGAATTCCTGATCTTTATAAATTCCCACACAGTCTTTTCCTCTCCCTAATCCACATATTTTTCAGTGTGTGAACAACTAAACTGCTTACAGGAGATTTGTTGGTAACATAAATGCAAGGAGGATTCTAGCAAATTACGTGTAATCATCTTTCTGTGTACTTTAGAGCAGTCTGAACTCCCACCATTTCAACACGCTCCTGAATTGGTTAACTAGCAGTTTAAAAACAAAATTTAAAGTAATGTAAAGTGAGTGGACAGCAGGTAGCATAGTGGTTAAGACACTGGACCCATATGGTTAACCATGGTTCAAGTCCTAGACCTGGCAGCTTTAAAATCACACTGGGCACATGCGTGTATGTGCTCAAAATCCTGAGAAGAAAATGGAGAAAGGATTTCAGCATGACCCTCTCCCCTGGGGGGGTGATTTCTCACTTTCTCACTCTCTGTCTCTCTCTGTGACTTCAGAGAATGCACACACCCTATAGCAAATCTCCCTCTCCAAGAAAAAGGTAATGTGAGACTAAAATATAAGAATTTTTATAATATATATACAAAATTTATACAGAGATCTTTAAGTTTTCTACAGATGTTGCATGAAATGATGAAATTAGTAAAGGTTGACAGATTAAACCATCAGTAGATGATTGACTGAAAAATAAAAAACAAACGTGTCAATGGAGGTGGAATTCCATGATGCTCAGTTTGTAGTTCGTGAGGCTGAGGCTTATAGCAAACAGTCCTCCTGAGTTGAAAATAACTCCAACCCTTTAATGTGATTCCTGCAAGGAGGTAGGGAAGGGGGATGAGCAGGAGATAAATGAGTTTGGGAGTTGAAGCCGCTGAGGAGGAAGCTATGAAGAAGAAGCCATTTAGCTTTGCCACCCCACATAATCCCCTCAGCATTGCCATCCACCTCAGGGCTTTCTATCCAATTTATCATTGCAAATGTTCTCCCATTCAAAGTGCATCACCTAACGCAAAATGCAGCTAATAAAAATGTTCTATCCAGTTCCAGTTTGAAGTATGATGGGATGTGCACATTGAACCCCATCTTTCCCACTGAATGTAGTGAAAAATCTAATGATTTTTCTACATGAGGCAGATTTGTGAAGACTCTGAAAAATCAGTAGCAACAGGCAGATTAGGGACAAAAGGTAAGATCTGAAGTATCACTCAGCTACCATGTTATCTATGCCGGTCTATGTTTTTCCACTGAAGTCCCCTGGCCTAAATTCCTTGAAGTAGTCTAAAATCCAGAATTAGGCATCAGTGAAAACAGAAGGGGCTCTAGAGGGAACCCGCTTGCCTAAGCTTGTGAACCAGGCAAGGGGTCACTTGGCAGGAGATGCTTACAGGCACCTGAAGCTCTGAGGGGGGAAAGATTTCCTTTCCACTCATGGGAGCTCTGCTTCTAAGAACAAGAGTGGAGGATGAAACTCATTTTTTTTCTTTTAAGAGAGATTTTTGCTATAGGGTACATGTGCTCACTGGACACACAGAGAGAAAGTGGGAAATCACTCCCCCCCCCCCAGGGAGGAGTGGTTGCAACGCAATTCTTTCTCTTCCACTCTCTTCCTGGGATCTTGGGCATGCTTGCACACATGCCCAGTGTGAGTTTCAAGTCATTGGGTCTGGGACTCCAACTATAGTCAGCCATGTGGGAGCCCAGTGCCCCAGCCACTATGCCATCTGCTGGTCCTCACCCTCATTGGTTTTTTACCTTCTCTTTCTTTTAACTTATCCACAGACACTGATAGAATCCTAAGAAGTGCCAGGCAGAAAGACGTAAATAAAGGCCCAGCTTTCTTTCTTTTTTATTTATATATTTTTATTATTATTCATACATTAAATTGCCATACATCATTTAGATTGTGAAGAGACTTTACCCAGCATAGCATATACCTCAGTCCAGCCCAGCTGAGACCACTATACATATCCTCATCAACAGATAATAAACCTTATGTGTCCCACAAGTGTCCTATCTCTCCATTTTCCCCCCAAATT
>NW_006159548.1:1777636-1799034 GCF_000334495.1 Tupaia belangeri chinensis | reverse complement strand
TCTCACACTCTCTTTCCACTTTGTCTCTAGTGTCCATTACAATTTTTAATACTTTTATGTGTTCCAGTCTTTCAGTCTCTACCATAGAGTACAGACTTTCTAGAAGCAAAATTGAAAAGGGGAGGGTCAGGGCACTGGAAAACAATGAGGAAACCAATGGGGAGGGAGGACTCAGCAAAGCTACTGCTTAAAATTGCTTTTTAAACCTAGGCTCATCTCCAAGCAGCATGAACATGGATCTTCCCCTAACTGGTATATTAAAGACTGGAAATTAAATTAAAAGTTAAATCATTGCCCAGGTCTTAGACTGGCAACTGAATGGTACACACATGAGTCAGATTCAAATATCCCTACAAAGACTCTGAAAACAGAGGGGCGATAACAGATCCTGCAGACATTGAAAATAAAATTAGAGAATCCCATGAAGAATTTCATGCACATAAAGTTGTGTGTTTGTGTATGTTGCATGTGTGTGTGCATGTGTGTAATGACCGAGTCAATTTTATAATCGAATACAAGGTTAGTCAAAATGCAAAAGTCACTGTAACTCACCATGTTAAAAATCTATAGAAGAAAAAACACAAAATCATATCAAGTAATACAAAAAAGGTGATGACGAAATTCAATACCAAGTCATGATAACAACTCTCAGAAAACTAGGAGTGGAATGACGCTTTCTCAGTGTAATACCACTAGCATCACAGGTAATTCTGAAGGGACTGAATGTGTTCTTAACAAGGAAAACAAGGCAAGGATGCAATGTCACCACGCCTGTGCAACACTGGAAGTTCTAGTCGGTGCAATAAGGCACAAAACAGAAGCAAACTGCATACAGATTCAGAAAGAAGAAATATTGGGTCATTGGGAAAGTCATGATGCATTTTTGCATAGAAAAATACATGACTTTCCTGATGATGTAATAAGATTGCATATGACATAGTTTTCCATATAGAAAATCTCCAAATCTATCAAAAGGAAAAAAAAAAAACTCCTAGAACTAATAAGCGACTCTAACAAAGTTGCAGTATATAACAACACCACACACATCTCAATCACATTTCTATATGCTAGCAGTGAAAAATTGAAAGCAAAAAATTTAAAATATCATTTATAATAACTAAAACTGAGATATTAAGTATGAGTTCAATAAAAGATGTACAGGATCTATAGGTTGAAAATTACAACTGCCGATGAAAGAAAGCAAAGAATGCTTTGTAAAATGGAGAGACACATATGTTTGTTGATTGAAAAATTCAATGTCATAAGGATGCCAGTTCTCCAAAATTGATCAACTTATATAAGGCAATCGCAATCAAAATCTCATAAACTTTTTGTTGATATAGACAACCTGTTTCTTTAATTTATGTAGAAAGGCAAAGGAAGAAGAATATCTTAAACCATTGTAAAGAAGAAGAATAAAGTTTTAGAAATCACATTACTTTTTTTTTAAGAGACATTTTTGCTATAGGGCACATTGCACTTGCTGGAGAGTCAGAGAGACAAAGTGAGAAATCACTCCATGGGAGGGATGGCCATGTTGAAATCTCCTCCTCCATTCTCCTCTCAAAATTTTGGGCATGCCCTCACACACACCTGGAGTGAGTTTTAAACTGCTGGGTCTGTGACTCAAACCACAGTCAACTACGTAAGAGTTTAGTGACATAACCATTATGCCATCAACTGGAACCCATACTGCTTATTTTTAAGGCTTCCTATAAAGCTGCAGTCATCAAGACAGTCTAGTATCAGCAAAGATGTAGACACATAATAAAAGGCACAAAACAGAGCATGAAAATAGACTCATACAAGTATCACCAACTGATTTTCAACAAAGATGTAAAGATGTGCCAATGGGAAAAAGATAGTTATTAATGAACATTAGAACTATTATATATCCACAGACAAAAGGGAAAAAAAGGAATCTTTACCTAAACCTCAAATAAAAATCCATTCTGTGCATTAGCTCAAAATGGATCGATCATACATCTAAATGCAAATTGTATATTTATAAAACTTTAAGAAACAAATACACACATGCACATACACATTTAAAATTCACAGACCTATCACCACAAGTTGTTCATTTTACTGTGTGCTAATTGTTAAAATAGAATTTGAAAGAAAAATCCAACTCGTCCTCCAATTTATGTTCATCATTATTAAATAACAGATAGCAAAGAATTAATAATCTTTTTAAAGAGATGATAATGAGATAATAAAATTTTAACTACATTGAAATATCTAGCCCCTTAATATTTTCTTGAAGGATAGAAATGTCCATTTTTTTTTTTGTAACTCTGGTTGGTAAATGCTCAGTTCATACCACTGTGCTAGGCTTATGAGAAATACAGTCTTGCTCTGGATGTCTGTTATGAGCTTGAGGCCACAGGAAGAGGAAAGCTAATCAAATAAGATGTCCTAGCTCACCTCCAACAGGCTGGGACCTTCAGGGCAACCAAAGCACTTCTGTAGAATTAGTACTGGTGCCACCATGGCTTCATTGCCACCCCACTCAGAATTATCTATACTTCTTATGGCGGTGGGGGGAGGGGATACTGTTATTAAGGAAACAGAGTGTGCAAGAAAAAAGATGAGACATAAAAAAAATGAGTATTATAATCTTGCAAATGGCAGGTATATTCGTTTTCTGTTGCCGCTCAAACAAATGATCACAATCTTAAAGGCTTAAACCAAAAGCCATGTATTACCTTACTATTACATAGGTCAGAAGTCTAACTTGGTTGTCACTGGCTAAAGCCATGTGTTAGCAGGACCGCCTTCCTTCCCGGAAGCTCAGAGGAGAATCCTTTTCCTTGTCCTTCCCAGCTTTTAGCAGCCACCAACATTTCTTGGCTCATGGTTCCTTCCTCCATCTTCAAGTCCAGTCACATGGCATCTCTCTGCACCTTCATTCCTAATTGCATTTCCCTCTGACTCTCGTCTTCGACTTCCTTCTACTTTAAAGGGCTCCTGTGATCTCATTGTGCCCACTCATATAATCCAGGATAATTTCCCTACTCTTTTATTTATTTATTTATTTTTAATTTGCTATAGGGTCTGTCATTCACTGGGGAGAAAGGAAAGGTGAGGAAGCATCACTCTAGTGGTGGGGAAGGCCATGCCGCCCTCCCTTCACTTCCATTCCCCTCCCAAGATTTTGGGCATGCACAAAAACTCTCCTGGAGTGTTTTCCAAGGTGCTAGGTCTGGGATTCAAACCCCGCAGTTGGCTATTGCGAGATCCAGCCACCTTAACCACTATACCACCAACTGGCCTGACCACTCCCTTTCTTTCTTTCTTTCTACCTTTCCTTCTTTTCTTTCTTTAGAGAGATTTTTTGCTATAGGGTGTTTGTGCTCTATAGAGAGACAGAAAGAGACAGAAAGTGAAAGACTGCCCCCCAAGGAGGGTGGCAACAACACAGTCCCTTCTCCTCCATTCTGGAATTTGGGGCATGCACGCACATGTGCCCAGTATGAGTTTTAAGCCTCTGACTCTGGGACTTGAACCACAGTCAGCCATGTGGGAGTCCAGTGATTTAACCATTATGCCATCTGCTGGTCCCTCACTCCCTTATTTTAAGGTCAGCTAATTAGCATCCTTATTTCCCTTTTGCCATGTACCCCCACATATTTACAGAGTCCCAAGAGCAGGATGTGGACCTCTCTGGAATGTTGTTATTATGCCCCCCACAGCAGATCTTCCTAACTAATGAATTTAGGAATCTGATGTGGAACAGAAAAGGTTTGGAGATGTTTAAGACAAAACGTAAGATATGGAAGGATTTCACGTGTTAAACCAAAGAAAACCTATTTATGTGTGACTGAAAGCTGGAATGTTTTAGTTTCTTCTAAGTCTTTCCATATCTTAGTAATTCTACTTGGAAGTCTATACTCTTATGTTTTAGGTCAATAGTTCCATAAGCATGAGACTGGATTAAAAGTCCATTTGATGTTCTCTGTGGTTAGGAAGGCAAATGAGTGCATCACGAACTATGAAATATAAGCCTACACTGAATCGGGAAGTGCATCTTAACATGATAAATATAATCAGAGGACACAAAAATGGCAATACTTATTGATTTACCTGAGATAAAATGAATATAATTTCATTAGTGGAGGAAAACTTGGGAAAGAAAATTGAATAATGGATGTAAAAATACCCTAATAGCCAAAATTATTCATACATAGTTGTTTTTTTTTTTTTTTCAAGAAACACCATTTGATTAATCATACCACTATGGCCATATAGGATGAGTCAAAGAAATATTTACAAAGACTGTATATGGGAGTTGGAAAAAAATTTTTCATTTGGCTATAGTTCATGAAAAATGTAACTTAGAATTCTATTAGACAGAGGATGTTTAGGTTGCTTTTCCATAAACGATACTGACTAGTCACTTTTGCATTGTGCTGTTATTTCTGGTATTCCTGGCAAACAGATGCACTAGTGATTCTCAAACTTTTGTTATCCTGAGAGAGCACTCATGAGAAATGGTGTCATCAGGCCCAGCCTTAGTGGTACACACTGCTGAGACACTGTGCTGCACAGGCCCAGGACCACATGGTATGCCTGGGTTTGATTCTCAGTCCATCCTAAAGGCTGGGCATGGTGTGTGCACCTCTAGTACCAATGTCTCAGGGAGGCTGAGGCAGGAGAATTGCAAACTTGAGGCTAGCCTGGGCAGCACAGTGAGATCCGGTCTAAAAACATAGTCAAGTGTGGTAGCACCTTGGTTACAGCTAGGAGCCTGAGGCAGGAGCATCACAACATAGCAAGACCCTATTTTAAAAAAAGACAAAAAGAAAGAAATGATGGCATTCATAAATGCAACACACTCCAATGAGATGTAAGCTCTGGTACCATCTCTTTCTCCCACTCAAGGTAATATGGTCAATATTTGAGAATTAAATACATGTTATTACAGACATAATGCAAGAGCCCACTAGCTTATTAGATTCCCCTCCTCTTTTTTTTTCATTTTGTTTTAAGGGTTTTTTTTTTTTTCCACAAGGTATGTGTGCTCACAGGAGAGAGACACAGAGAAATGGTGAGAGGAAAAGTGAGAAATCACCCCACAGGAGAGATGGCCACCCCGCAATTCATTCTTCTCCATTCTCTTCCTGGGATTTTGGGCACACATGCACATGTACCCTGTGTGAATGTCAGTCCACTGAGTCTGGGACTCAAACCATGGTTGGCCATGTGGGTGTCCAGCACTTTAACCACAATGCCACCTGCTGGTGCCCAATTCTGCTTCTCTTAATACCCAGATGAATACTGTTTTGGTCTCCATGATGTGTGATACCACAAAATGTAGGCTTCTTTACAATTTCTTCTGGCCAATCCAGAGAGGGAGCCTACCTCTAGCTGTCTCTTCACAAGTGTGATGATCAGTTTTTAGTCATCAATTTGACTGAACTAAGGAATACCTAGAAAGCTGAGAAAGCATTATTCTAGGTATACCTGTGCAGCTGTGCCTAGAAGAGACTAACCCGAGAGTCTGAGTAAATGAGGTGAGGAAGATCTGTCTGAACATGAAAGGGCACCATCCAATCAACAGAGCACCCAGAGAGAACAAATACAGGAGGTGGACTGGTCTCTTTGGCAAGAGCAGGACAGATTTTCTTCTGCTGCCTTGGACATCAGAACCTAAGGCTTGCATTCCTTTGGACTCTAGGACACACGCCAGCAGCCTCCTACTTTCTCTGGCTTTTGGCCTTGAACTGAGAATTATGACATCAGTTTCCCTGACTCTCAGTCCTTCAGACTTGGACTGAGCCACACTATCAGCACCCCAGGATGTCCAGCTTGTAGACGACTTCTTTTGGAGAAGTTTCTTTTTTTTAATTTATTTTATTTTATTTTATTTTTTTGCTATAGGGTGCGTTCACTCGCCAGACAGACAGAGAGAGACAGAGAGACAGAAAGCAAGAAATCACCCCCCAGGGGGGATGGCCACACCGCAATCCTTTCTCCTCCATTCTCCTCTCTCCTCTCGGGATCTTGGGCACGCACGCACACGCACCCGGCGTGAGTTTAAGCCACCAGGTCCAAGACTCAAACCGCGGTCAACTACATGGGAGTCCAGCGACATAGCCATTATGCTAACTGCTGGTCCCTGCAGAAGACTTCTTATGGGACTTCTCAGCTACCTTAACTGTGCGAGCCAATTTCCCCAATGAAACTGCCTGGTATATCTACATATGTCCTATTAGTGCTATCCCTCGAAACCACCCTTACTAACGCTCTAAGCTTCCCCACCATTTTCCCAACCTTGTCATCTCATAACCATTCTCCATGTAGTGCAGTTCTCTGTGCTCTGCCCCACTCCAAAACTAGCTTCCACCTTCTTCTCTCCAAAACACAGCTAAAATAAGGCTTTATTCTTCTGAAACTTCACTCAATAAATTCTACTATATTGTAAGCTATCTTCATCAGACATCTCTGTCTTATCAGTGACCCATCTTAAGCACCTAGAATATTGCTTGGGGCATAGTATGTATATAGTCAAAACCTGTTGAATTAATGAAAGATTTATGGAAACATAAAGGAATTACAAGGCAGAAAACCAGGAAATTCTGCTTCTAAAATCCATCAGTCATTCTTTGGCCCTCAACTAAGTTTCTAGTACCTTTTCATCTCAATGGGGGTGGAAGGGGGCTCACTTTTACTCTATTCTAGCTGTCGAAGAAAATTCAAACCAGTTAACCTCATAACCGTCTTTCAGTAATGCTACCACAACCATGAAAAAACTCAGTCCTCCATTGCTTTGTGGAGCAACTGGATTTTTTTTCATTCTAAATCCAACATCCTAGATCATAGATTCTGCTTTGCATAACCAAAGACCCATGCAATTCAAAACACCACAACTCTTTCTATTCCAAAGGTGATAGGGCACTCAGTTTTAGCAATACAAGGAGCCAACAGAAGCTTTGAAGTACCACTTTTTTTTTTATTTAAACACTTAAAAAAATCCAGATCCATTTTTTCCCCAGCTCCCCTTACCTATACACAGCTGTCTTTGAAAGGGAAAAGCGGTAAGCATCTCCCAGCCACAGGTTAATCCAGCATTAGAAGGCAAGAAGGAGAAAATCTGTCTCTGCTTATAGACTCACAGAGGCCATGCCCTCCCTCCACCTGACCCAAGCATAAATGGCTTTGAATCTCCTCTACTTCTTATAATGTCATATGCAAACTGCCCTATGATAACTATTATTAGTACATGTCACTAGTGACCTTTCCTCATACCAGCATGTTGTGATATTTCAGCTAAGGACAGAAAGCCATAATTTATACCCAAAGGTCTTTACTCTCCTAGCTTTATTGCTAAATTTATGATGTGGAAGAATCATCCAGGGAACCAGCAGTTAGTGTAATGGCTGTGTTGCTGGACTCCCATGTAGTCGACCGTGTTTCGCATCCCAGACCCGGTGGCTTAAAACTCACGCGGGGCATGTGTGTGTGCGTGCCCAAGTTCCCGAGAGGAGAATGGAGGAGAAGGGATTGCGCCGTGACCATCTCCCCTAGGGGGTGATTTCTCGCTTTCTGTCTCTATGTCTCTCTCTGTCTGGCGAGCGCACATGCCTTAGCGAAAAAAAACTCTCCAAAAAAAAAAGAAGAATCATCCAAAAATGTCATTTATATATTTGAAATATAAGGAACATACATGTATGTCATCAAATCAATAACAACTTTATCATCAATGCAGAAAGGATAGATAATCCAGCCTGACAGCACAAGTAGCACTCCACACTACTAAAGTCCCAGGAGTTTCAGGGACAATACAGCACAGTGGTTGAGTACATATATTTGCAACCAGAACTATGTGGGTTCAAATCTAAACTCTACTTCTTATTGGCTGTGTCCTTTGATGAGTTAAATGACCTGTCTGAGTCAGCTTTCTTACCTGTATGTAGCTACATTAAAATAGGTCTTAGAGGGTTATTAAACAGTCACAGATGTATAGTGGTGCTTTTAGAAAATCATAGTCCGGAGGCCAGCAGGTGGTGTGGTGGTTAAGGTGCTGGACTCCCACATGGCTGACTACAGTTTGAGTTCCAAACCCAGTGGCTTGCTTTCTCTCTCTCTCTCTCTCTCTTTCTCTCTCTCTCTCTCTCATGAGCACACATATCCTATAGTAAATTAAATAATAATAATAATAACAACAATAACAAATAAAATGTTTAAAGTTCTTAAAAAACAGAGATCCTATTATTATTCGTTTTCTTTTATTGTTAAAGAATTATTTATCTGAGGTCGGCAGGTGGCGTGGTGGTTAGGGGTGCTGAACACCCACATGGTCGACCATGGTTTGAGTCCCAAAACTGACAGCTTGCTTTCTTGCTCTCTTTGTGTCCCTCTGTGGTTAAATTTAAATGGATAAATGAATAAAGTTAAATAAAATAATTCTTAAAAAAAGAGGATTATTTGTTTTTATTCATCATTACTATTATTTTTTTAAAATTTGCTATAGGGCAAGTATGCCCACCAAAAAAGAGAGAAAATGAGAAAGCCAGCTGCCAAGTTTGGGACTCAAAGCACAGTTGGCCATATGGTAGTCCAGCGCCTTAACCACTGCGCCACCTGCTGGTCCCTTAGTCTCTCCTTTCTAGAAAATAAATCTGATTACACCTCTGCCTACAATAATTCATGCTCTACCCCCACCATTCAGCTGAAATGGTCCTGATAGGATCACAAGTCACCTTTGTCCCTAGTTCAATATAATTTAATCATCTTTCTTAAATTCTCACTGACATTTGGTAATATTATCCTTCTTGGTACTTCCTCCCCTAACTTCTGTGACACTGCATTCCACATTATTGGTTGTTCTTTGTTATCTTTTGTGGACTCCTCCTCTTTAACTCACCTCTTATTCATAAGGGTCCTTCACACTGTTTTCAGACCATTCACAGGCCTGGCGGCAGTGGCACAGAGAGTAGGAACACTGCAGTACGATGTTGGAGACCACGTGGGAAGGCTCCAGGTTCATATCCTGAGTCTCCCTCAACACCCCCCTGCCCAAGGGCATTCCATAATCCTGGCTGGCAGCAGGGTCAGAGGGAGGATCATGGCATGTGGACCCTGTTGAGGATATCTCTCTCTCCTCCTTCATAAGTAAATAAACTTTAAAAAAAGAAAAGACCAGTTTATGTTGTACTCTGTGAACCTTTCCCGTGTAATCTCATCCAACCCATGGTATCAGTTATCATCTACAAACTAATGGCTTCCAGCTATATGTCTCCAGCTGTGTTGGTTTTCTACTTTTCCCATCAAAATGCCCACTCCTTTTGAAATATTATTGAAACCTGAAACTCAACATATCTACAACTAAACTAGTCTGTGAGTGACTCTTTTTTCTTTCTTTCTTTTTTTTTTTTTTTTAAGAGAGAGATTTTTGCTATAGGGCATATGAACTTGCTAGAGAGACAGAAAGCAAGAACTCACCTCCCCCTCCCCCCCCAGGGGGAATGGCCACACTGTAATCCCTTCTCCTTCATTCTCCTCTCAAGATTTTGGGCATGCATGCGCACACACACACACACACACACACCCCTGAAGTGAGTTTAAGTCACTGGGTCTGGGACTACATGGGAGTCCAGCAATGTAACCATTACACCATCTGCTGGTCCCATGACTCCTCCTCCTGCTCCTTCCTTGAGTCGAGTTGGTGCTACAGGAGACTCTCATTATCCCAATTTTCTTTCCCCAGCTTCAGCTGCCCACAGTATAGTATGATTAGATATTTTAAGAAAGAACATATTCACATAACTTTTATTATAGTATATTATAATTGATATTATTATTAGTTATTATCCATCTTTTACTGTGCCTAACTTATAAATTAAGCTTTATCACAGGTATAAATTTCCAGACAGCTGGAAACCTGGCATATATAGGGGTTGGTACCATTCCAAGTATCCAGTCCCCATTAGAGGGCTCTCCAAGACTCCTAGAGAAAAGGGTGAATTACTGTACTTTATAAATATCGCTGAAATTAGTTCACTTCTTATTGCTCCCTTTGATACGATCCTCATTTCAGTCATCATCATCCCTCATCTGTGTTACGACACTCTAGAAAGAAACCAGGGACAGAAATACATGGTTACTATAATGTTCACCAGCCTTGCTGCCCTTTCAGGGTATCCTCCCTCAAAATAGAGCTGACACAAAGGAAAGCAGAACAGAGATGCAAAGAGGAAGCAAATGCCTCCCAAAGCACATAAACCCCTTGAGTAAGCCATGCCTGAAGCCACATTTCTCCCTTGAACTGTCCAGTTATCTGAGCCAATAGATTTCCTTTTTTCTTTTTGATTAAGCAAGCTTACTGGATTTCTATAACTTGCAATTCCAAAATCTTGACTTATAAAATCCTTTGACCAAGATATAATGTTATCTTTATCTAACTCAGCCCCTACACAGTACCTTAATTTATTGAATGAATGAATGATATGTAAAACACTTTATACTTATTATTAGATCAATACCAACAAAGAACAATGTGCTTTCATTTGTTCAACAAGAACTCATTGACTATGTACTGTGGATCAGCTATTCTAGATACTGGGAATACAGTCCTGAACAAAACATACGAAAGCCTCACTTTAATGGCATTTATATTTAGTACATCAAAAACAAAGAGTGAAATATTAAGATGTGCTGATTGGTGCAGAATATTTCCTGTTTTTTTCCTCAAAAATCTTGGAAAACCCCATTGGAGTTTATGCAGGAAGATATTATGTCTGAATCAAAGAAATCCTTTACTATTTCTCTATCAGCAGATCTAATTACATGAAAATGAATCAAGAACATGGAATCCACTAAAAATTAAAACCAAACAAAGTGGAGGGCTTACACTTCCACCAGAAATCAATGATATTTATAGAACACTAAGGATCTAAGTCACAGGAGCTCATTCAGGCTCACTGACCTGTTAGCTCAATATTTAAAGTCCCATGAAAGAAATATATAGCACTGCACTGAGAGTAAAAAGCCCTAGAGTTACAGCCTGGATTTACAGTAAAACTGTGATCTCTTGGGAAAGTTTCCTGAAGTTCCTAAGCAATATTTCCTCACTTGTAGGATGATAACATCAAATTCACTAGGCCTGATCAGTCGTTTAGATAATTTAGAAAATTAGCCGGTGATCATTAGCTATGAGTTAAATGGATGAATGTTAATTCAAATATTACATGAGATGGTATATAGGAAAGCATTTATAAGCCACAATGTAGTATGTACTGGTTTGTTGCTTTCGGTGTTGTTATTATACTTGTAAGAGCTGAAGTATGGGAGAGTTGCAAGAGTAAAAAAGGAACTGCAAGAACTCACTTGAGGGCCAAGCAGGTGGTGTAGTGGTTAAGGCACTGCGCTCCTACACAGCCAACAGTGGTTCAAGTCCTGGAGCCAGTAGCTTGAAAATCATGCCAGGCATGTGTGCATGTGTGCCCAAAATCCCAGGAGGAGAATGGAGAAGGGATTGTGGCATGGTCATCCTCCATGGGGGGTGATTTTTCACTTTCCCTCTCACTGTCTCTCTGGCAAGCACATGTGTCCTATGGCAAAAAGTTTACAAAATAATAATAATAAAAAAAGAACCCACTTGAAAAGAATAGAAGAGAAGAGTGGGTGAGTTCTATCATGAGCCACACTACCAAGTAGGGGAAGTTGTGTTTCACTGGTTCAGTACCGGGCTCTCCTTCCCTAGAGCCCTCATGCTTCTCTCCAAAAAAATTCCTAATTTCACACTTAGTATCAAAATTATGTTTTCACTCAGCCACACTCTCATGTTTCTTTACACTGGTTTTAGGAAAGCAAATCTGAGTAAGTGTAAAAGTTACCATGTATAAATGTTGCTATTTTTGTGTCATAAAACTTTGGATTGCATCTTTATTCCTCTAAGGATTTTTACCTCCTCTGTAGTTACTCCTTAAGCTAAGATTCCCATATAACAGTAGTAGCCTCAGGGTGACATTTTTCTCTACAGTTTTGAATTTTCCAAATTTTCTACAATCAATTAGAATATAATAAAAGCAGAAACACTACTGTTAAGAACAGAATGGGGGTCAGAAAAAAGCCCATGACATAATGGGTAAGGCGCTGGATCCCACATGGTTGGCTGCCTGCGGGGAGTCCCAGACCCAGCAGCTTGACAAACACACTGGGCATGAGGGTGTATGTACCCAGAATCCCAGCAGGAGGAAGAAAGAGATGGAGGGGAAGAGAAGGGACCTTGGTCCATGGAGGTAGGGGGCTGCCTTCTCACTCCCCCATCCCTCTGCAAAAAAGGTGCTTCAAAAAGGCAGACTATTAACTTTCCTTCTTCATTATCAACTACCACTTTAGCTTCCTAAGGATCTGAATGAGTTTCCCTATAAGGACTGTTTTTTGGTTGTTTTTTTTCTAAAATGAGCACAGTTGAAATGCAGATGTTCAAATCCCTGACTAACTTGTTTACCCCTCCCCACTAGCTTTTAGAAATTTACAGTAGATAGGTACTTATTCCTTGTCTTAGCTTAAGTAGTTTTCAAGGTAAATACTTGAGTTTGGACAGAAGTTGTTTCTAAGTAACACCTTGGGATTTGAAGAAGAAGAAATAGATCAAGAGAAAAGAAATATAAGAAAACAGTCTTTTGTTCTGTCCTCTCTGAATCACTTTCCAATTACCCTACCTGGTTTAACTATGTAGAAATGTTATGTTTTAATTTAAATGAATAGCTAACTCTTAAAATGATACCTGGCATATTATTAAATGTATTTTGTTTAATTTTGTTGTTACAGTTTAATTGAAACAAACATTATATATTCTCTAAATTTTTGAAATTTCTGATACAGTATAGCTGCTTGGTCATAATTTTTAAAATAAATAATACTTGTCAAGAACATATGACAGAGACAAGACTAAGGACAAAAGATGAGAATGGATAGACATGTGGGTCAGACACAGGAAGGAGCTCAAACCTCATAGTACAATAGTTAAGGGAGCCAGATCCCACATGGCTGACCACTGTTTGAATTCCAGTCCTCTTGGGGTGCTTTCTCTCTCTCTCTCTCTCTCTCTCTCTCTTCCTCTATCTCACTCTGGTGAGCATGTATACCCTCTGACTATTTCATATATATAAATATGTGTGTGTGTGTGTGTGTGTGTGTGTGTGTGTGTGTATGTAGAGTTTTTTGGTTGTTTTGTTTTGTTTTGTTTTTAAGGCTGACAGGGTCAGCAGATGGTGTGGAGGTTAAAGTGCTAGGTCCCACTGGCCAACTATGTAGTCTGAGTAAGTACTGGGCCTGGTGGCTTGAAAACCATGCCAGAAGTGTGTGTGTTTGCATGCCCAAAATTCTCAGAGGGGAATGGAGAAGAAAGGATTGTGGCATGGCCATCTCCCCTGGGAGGGTGATTTCTCACTTTTGCACGCTCTCTTTCTCTCTCTCTTGTGAATTCATGTGCCCCATAGCAAAAACTAAAAAACAAAAACAAAACAGCTGACAAGGGGTCAAAACTCAGAGCACAAGAGGAGGGCCCCAGTAAACAGGAGAGTCTAGGTGAGAAGTTAGGAATACGGGAGAGTTTGCACATGGGGCCTGGGTAACTGCAGCTGGCAGAACCTTTCCACTTCACAGAACCTTCCTGACTCACAGTGGGTATTATGGGATTCCTACTGAAACAGAGACAAGCCAATATGGTGTGTCTAGAGTCTGAAATCCGGGAAAATGGCTTTGGAAGTATACTCATACCAAAAGAAAGAGTACACGATTTAAGTTTGAGGATAGAGGCAAGACAAGTATAGGACAAAATTTTCTTAAATTAAAAAAAAAAAAAGCCAAGATAAGAAAAGCAAACCTTCCAATGATTGGATTTGGGGTGGACTCACCTGAGTATTGTTAGGAGAACACCATTCTCAGTTCCCCACTGCATATTAGTCTTAAACTTGGCACCATGCATTAGTCAATTTAAGAAACTTAAGAGAAAGGTAAGAAAAGCTACCCTGCCTACATTTAAAGAAAATAAATACTATACTGATATATATTTTCCTGAAGGCCTTTTAAAGAATGTTCAATTACAAAGACAGTATGAATAATTGTATGGGGGATGCAGAGCCTCAAATCATCTTCATCTTAGAAAAACACAACTCCAGAGTTTCTCTAGTATGTAGGTGAGACAGATATACTTGTTGAGAGCTAAAATGTTGCTATGGTGAAAAGAAGAAGCAATTTTGCCATGGACTGATCAAGAGGAAACAGAATACTGAAATCTTGTTACCTAAGTCCCAGAGAGCCTAAAGCACAATCACTCACAGACTTTTTAAGTTTGATCAAGAACTTCTTCAAAGGCGATATGACTCTAAGAATAAAATAGGGATAAATGATGTCTTCCTGGAAACTATTTCTTTAATACTCATGTTTTTATTTAAAAAAGGAATTAAATATTATTCTTTGCACACTTAAAAAAATTCATACCAAATTTGCCAGTTTACTTTGCATGATACCATTATCTCTTAAAATGGAAATGAACAGAAATAGAATGATCACATTATATGCCATTGTAAGTGCTACTTCATGTTTCTGAGCAAACAGAATAATAATCTGAGAATGAAGGATAATATGTGAAGAAGTTCACTAGAGTCAACAGTGTCAGATTTTCCCAGAAAGCTAGATTTTCATTTATTTTTATTTATTTTTGCCATAGGGCATGTGTGCTCACTGGAGAGACAGAGAGACATAAAGTGAGAAATCACCCCCCGAGGGTGTAGGTGATGGCCACACCACAATCCCTTCGTCTCCATTCTCCTCTCAGGATCTTGGACACACACTACCCCAGCATGAGTTTTAAGCTACCAGGTCCAGGACTCAAATGGTAGTCAGTCATGTGGGAGTCCAGTGACATAACCATTCTGCCGTCTGCTGGTCCCAAATGCTGGATTTTTAATTCAAAAATCTTTAGAAGGCAAGATGGGTAATGTGGGTTTGAGGGTAGTACATTAGTATTGAGTGAGTAAAGGAAGCCGAACTTCACTTACTAATCTGAAAAGTTATTTAGTAAATTAAAAGGTATTTGTACCTATGTTTAAAATGAATTAATTTCTAGAAGTTTCTAGAAACCAAATAACAAACTCTTGACCTTCACTCACACTTCTTTTTAACCACAGTGGTGTGTTGCTAAAAAGAGGAAATTTTATGGGCATTTATCAGTAGTAAAATCTACCCCCAAATGGGTATCCAGAAATCAGAGCTACAGCAGCTATGGCTAGTCATGTACTTCTCTGGGTCTTAATCCCCTCACCAGATAATGAGCGTATGATACAAACCATTAATTACCCCAGTATTTCTTTTAGTACTAAATCCCCCAATGTTTACCTAGATAGGATGCCCAACTAGAGATAGTATTTCCAAACTTCCTCACGTCTGGGAGTGGCCATGGAATAGCAAAGGTGATGGTGAGTTTTCCTGTCCTTTACTTAAAGATGAAGCCATAGGGCTAGCAGGTAGCATGGTGGTTAAGGAGCTTGACGCCCATCTTGCTGAACATGGTTTGAGTCCTGTACTAGGGGGCTTGAAACTCACACTGGGTGCAAGTGCACATATGCCCAAATTCCCTGGAGGAGAATGGAGGAGAAGGGATTATGGCATGGCCATTCTCCCAAGAGTGATTTCTCACTCTGCCTTTCTCTGTCTCTCTCTGGCAAGCACAAGTGTCCTATGGCAAAAACCTTTAAAAAAAAAAAAAAAGATGAAACCAGTTGGCTTGGGCTCTCCTGCTTCCCACTGAATGGGAAAGCTAATAAACAGAGCCACTGTCTTAGACTAGTGATGGGAGTTACAACGTAAGGAAGGTAGAGCCTCTCCCCCACCACAACCTTGGTTCCTGAGGCTATCACTAAACAGGGAAGCACCAGCAACTCTCCAGCACTTACCTGTGGACGTCTACATGAGAGAGGGCAACATTCCCCTACCTTATTGAAATGGTTTTGTTTGGGCTTTGTTTCCTTAGCTTTGCCTACACCTTACCTCTGCATGCAGAGGTAATAATGTTATATGTTAATAAATGCTAGCGGAACAAAACACAAGTTTTGCTTTAGGACCAAAACAAAAAAGACACTAAACCTTTTTAGCCTGCCAATGATGATCGCAGAAGCACATGTTAAGGTTTAAGACCAATTTCGAAATGATAGTCTTTTCTTCTCTTGCTCAGCATCTGCAGACTTACAGGGCCCTTCATTAGATCTTTTAATTGCTCTGTTAATCACTTTCAATATCCTTCCATTTTGCTACCATGCAGTATGACAATAGATTACCTTCATTACAAAGGCTATCTTCAAATTCCCACGGGCATTTAGTAAAGTTTCATTATCCCCAGGCATAATCCTATGAGAAGATTAGATCACTAAGTGTAGTTTTTTGCCAATCAGCATGAAGCAGTCAGGGAGGGCTTGCAGCTACTGAGAGAGTTGAAACCTGAAATCCTGCAGCTCCCACGGGGGAGCCAGAAGGGGCTCCAAGAGAGTCAACCCAAGTTGACTCAGATTTGTTCTTACTTAAATGAGCCATTCCCAAAAATGAATGTAAAGAAACTTCTCATTGTTTCATAAAAGCCCAGATTGAAACATATGATTTTATATGAATTTTAGCGTCATGCACAAGTTATCTTTTTATTAATTATTACATATTTTTCCAGCAATATATTCACTGGAATCATAATGTGAAGTCTGGATCTGAAAAGATCAAGAAAGAGGTATCTGACTAAGTTGAATTCTTTGTGCAAATTTAAACTTCTTTATCTGTTGATGGCTGAAGGAGAACACTCTACAGATGCCAGAATAATTCGGAAGCATGAACAGTTTCCCAAGAGAACATTCTGTGTAAAGTTGAGATCTGAACATCCCAAAGGCCATCTTAGTGGTCTCATGGGGGTAGTGGAGGTGGTATCTAAGGAAAGGACTAAAACGCTAAAAAGTAAAAACGGAAGAATGAAGAATGATACTTTCCTTGTTCTTCTACTCCTCTATCTTCCACACCAAAGTCAGAACGAATGTTTAAAACACATCTGATTATTTTAATTCTCTTGTTTCAAGTTCATAAATAGTTTACTGCGGCCCTTAGGAAAATGTACGAAATCCTAAATTCACCTGAAAATGTGTAACAGGACCCTAACTGCCTTTCCGATATCACTTCAAACAATTATCCCCACTGCTCTCTCCAGGTTAGGCATAGTGAGTATTGTGGTTTGAAATATTTCCTCAATATCCACCCATCCCTGGGCAGGCAGGTTGCATGGGTGGTTAGGGCATTGGACTCAACATGACTGACCCATGGTTCAAATCCCAGATCTGGTGGATGGCTTACTTTCTTACTCTCCCTCTCCTCCTCTCTCTCTCTGTCTCTTGCTGCTGAGTACACATGCCCTATAGTAAATTAATTATTTTTTTAAAAAAGTCCTCCCCAAAATGTCATGTTGAAGTCCAAACTCCTAAAAATGTGACCTTATTTGGAAATAAGAGTTATTGCAGATGTAACTAGTTAAGATGAGGTCCTTCTAGAATAAGATGGGTCCCTAATCAAATAATGTCCTTTAAAAGGGGAGATATTTGGACAGAGACATGTATGGAGAGATCAGAGCAATGCTTCTACAAGCCACAGAACACCAAAGGTTGCCTCAAATCATTAGAAGTGAGGGGAGAGGCAAGGAACAAATTCTTTTCTGCAGTCCTGAGAAAGAACCAACTCTATTTACACCCTGGATCTGAGACTGCTCACCTGAGATTCCTGAGACAATAAATTTCTGTTGCTTAAGCCACCCAGTTTATGACACTTTGTCACAGCAGCCCAAGCAAATGAATGCAAGGGGTTTCTCTCTATTCTCTGTGTGGATCTTTGTCCACAATGTTCCCTTTACATAATAGAGCAATATTCCTCCTCTCTTCTTGACCAAATCATCCTTAGTTGGTTAAGTCCTGCTTCAAACATCATTCCCTGGGCCAGCAGGTGGCACAGAGGTTGAAGCAATCGAACCCTGTATGGCTGACTTTGTGGTTCAAGCCTCGACCAGGCAAATTGAAAAACACACTGGGTGCATGTTGCATGCCTAAAAATGGAGGAGAAGGGGTTGCAGTGTGGCCATCCCCTGTGGGATGTGATTTCTCACAAACAAACCAAAACCAAAATAAATGCCAACATTATTTCTTAGAGAGATAAATCTTAAACTCCCTCTCCTCCTCCATCCTACACTTACTGTAAAATTCTACAGGACCCTGAACTTGCTCAAAGCTTGGGGCCCTCCTCAATTGTTTCCTTGTTGGCTTAATATCCATCTTCTGCATTTGGCTATAAGCCTAGGCAGGGACTGTGTCTGTCTCATTCACAGCTATAATCTCTGGATCTATTGCCATGGCTGGCACATAATTTGTACTCAAGAAATACTTATCAACTGGCTTCTTTGATTTTAACTTAGACTCTTCTGTCCCGAATATTGTTTTAAAGATCACACATCCTTAGTAATAATTCCCACCACAGCATTTCTGCCCTCATGTATATATTCATGTGCCTGAAGGCAGCTTCATAGTTCTCTAATTCGTTGTTGTCATACCTCGCATTTCATTCCATTCCACCACACATCTGTACAAGCAATAACATTTGTAGATGTTCTAGTCTCCAGGAATGTTTTTGATTTGGGTCCTATATTACTGAAAAGAATCTCAATTATTTGGCAAGCTGACATCCTCATAAGATTCTATCTACCCAGCAAGGCAGATGAGGGGAATCATGTGAGAGGGAGCACTGAAGGCATGGAGCACTTTTGCAAACAAATGCTTGTTTAACCTGGGTTTTTTTGGTCATGGAAACTTCTGGTGATGTCCTGAAGTGAAGGACTTGGTGAAAGCTATCTGGAATCTATGGGACAACAAAATTTAATCTCAAAACATCTATAGCTGTCTGTTTATGTATCTATTTGTGAAACGAAAGCACAGTACATGGTTTTAGGTTGGATAATTCCAACTCTCTAGGAAATTCTAACTTAGTGTGACTTTTGACTCTGAAATAATTGCACCAATCCTTGAAAAGAGTGTTTAAACAGAATCAGGAATTTCTCTGTAATTAAGCTCTTAGTAAGTTCTCTAGGTAGAAACATTTTGACTTATCCTAGAAATAAATTTTTGAATGTGAATTCAATAGTCATTTATAGAAATAATAACTGGAGGGACCAGCAGCTGGTGTAATAGCTATGTCACTGGATTCCCATGTAACTGACCGCAGTTAGAGTCCTGGACCCAGTGTCTTAAACTCACACCGAGCGTGTATGCATGTGTGCCCAAGATTCCGAGAGGAGAATGGAGGAGAAGGGATTGTGCCATGGCCATCGCCCCCCCGCCACCCGGGGTGGCAGGGGATAACTTCTCACTTTCTGTCTTTCTGTCTCTCTCTGTCTTTCTAGCAAGTGCATGCACCCTATAGCAAAAACTTTTCAAAAAAATAATAATAAGTGGAGATACTACATTATTTAACATCACTTCTTCAGATAGATTCTCCTGGTCACTAAAGAATTCCATCATATAATGACACACACTAAGTAAGGTCTAGTATTCCTGGGTACAAGACCAATATGACTACACCTTGCCTTAGTGTTCATTTAGTAAATATTTCTTGGGCACTCATTCTGTGTCAACTATCAGGGCAGATGCTGCTAATGTAAAATTAAATAAAAATGCTAGTAACACCAAGAATAGCTTATTCTTATTGTCAATTCTGTGCTAAATGCTTTAAATTCATTATCTCCTTTAATCCTCGCCATAGCCCTGTGACATAGGTCTTATCATTTTCTTCGTTTACGAGGACCTTAAATCAGAGAGAAGTCTGGTAGTGTGCAGAAAGTTGTGGAGCTAGGATTTACGAACAGTGATATCTGATTCCAATGTCTAAATTCTTGCCCGGTACCTTGTACTACTGTCCAGTGCAGCCTGGCTCAGTTATTTCATTCCCTCCCCAGATCTATAACAGTCAAGTTGACGTTTTGACCTGAAAAGATGATGTAAAAGTGGGTTTTGAAAGGAGATTTAATCCCTGAGTAATACAGAAATGGTATTAAATAATCTTTCCTTAGAATGAGTTTATGGACCATCTCACGTAAGCTCCCCAAGTTCAAAAGTCAGGATTATAGGAACTTTGGCTTGACTCCAGTGAGCTGCAGAAACATAGAAATGAGTTTTCAGAACCTCAAGCCCAATTGTGTGTGTGTGTGTGTGTATGCAAGTACAAAATAAAAATAGAAAACACACCTGGAGTTTTGAGTCAGAAAAGAAATCAGATTTGTTCTTTAGTCACTAAAGCAAAATTGAGTTTCTATACATTTTTGGTAGGGGTGAATTCAAAGTGTTCATGAGCTTCTCTAAAAAGATACTTATCCCAAATTCTGAGCCTCCCAAAAAAAGAAAAGGAAAACAATTTTCAAGAGTCCAACAGGAAGATAGGGTATCAATGTGATTTTTAGTTAAACTCAGAATTCTGGAAATGACTTCAGGATCACCCTAAATCAAGAAAAGAAGTGGCTTCTATTTTGTTACTGAGCCTGTCCCAGCACATGTCATTTCTGTCATTTCATGCACTTTTCCCCCTACTAATGTTTCTTTCCATTATTTTAATACCCCTGGTCTCAGTCTGCTTTCTTCACTCACTTGATTCCAGAAGGGAAAGGAAAGACTTGACCTCATTGGTGAATTTGAGAGCTCACTGTGAAAGTGTTAGGAAACTCCTCAGTGTGGGCAGATGTGCATTTGAAGAAGACAAGACACCATACCTGTTTGAGTGAAAATCAAGCTGCATAAAGACCTCTGAATTCCATATTCAGCATCAAGGAAGCCAATTTGTCCACAAATAAAAGTAGAATTCTCTAGCTTTTATCAGTAATAAAGGTCTTTTTTCCCTATCTATTGACTCTTCCTGTTTTTCAATTATTCTGAAACTAAAATGTATCACTAATGACACTCCCTCCAAAGATCCTAAAATTATAGGAAATTAGATAACACAATCTGGCAAACAAGGTACTAAAGAAGAAAATATTTCTTTGGGGGACCAGCAGTTAGAGTAATGGCTATGCTGCTGGACTCCCATGTAGCCGACTGCTGTTCGAGTCCTGGACCCGGTGGCTTAAACTCACACCGGGCACATGTGCATGTGTGCCCAAGATCCCAAGAGGAGAATGGAGGATAAGGGATTGCAGTGTGGCCATCCCCCGTGAGGGGTGATTTCTCGCTTTCTGTCTCTCTTTCTCTCTGCCTTTCTGGTGAGTGCATGTGCCCTATGGCAAAAACTTCTCCAAATATATATAAAAAATATATATATATATTTTTCCTATATATATGTTTTTTTCTTTGGTATGTTTTGGAAGTAAAGAACCTCTAGAGTTGGAACAA
>NW_006159548.1:1754838-1776270 GCF_000334495.1 Tupaia belangeri chinensis | reverse complement strand
TGTTTGAGTGAAAATCAAGCTGCATAAAGACCTCTGAATTCCATATTCAGCATCAAGGAAGCCAATTTGTCCACAAATAAAAGTAGAATTCTCTAGCTTTTATCAGTAATAAAGGTCTTTTTTCCCTATCTATTGACTCTTCCTGTTTTTCAATTATTCTGAAACTAAAATGTATCACTAATGACACTCCCTCCAAAGATCCTAAAATTATAGGAAATTAGATAACACAATCTGGCAAACAAGGTACTAAAGAAGAAAATATTTCTTTGGGGGACCAGCAGTTAGAGTAATGGCTATGCTGCTGGACTCCCATGTAGCCGACTGCTGTTCGAGTCCTGGACCCGGTGGCTTAAACTCACACCGGGCACATGTGCATGTGTGCCCAAGATCCCAAGAGGAGAATGGAGGATAAGGGATTGCAGTGTGGCCATCCCCCGTGAGGGGTGATTTCTCGCTTTCTGTCTCTCTTTCTCTCTGCCTTTCTGGTGAGTGCATGTGCCCTATGGCAAAAACTTCTCCAAATATATATAAAAAATATATATATATATTTTTCCTATATATATGTTTTTTTCTTTGGTATGTTTTGGAAGTAAAGAACCTCTAGAGTTGGACAGAAGTGGTTTACAAAAGCCTAGAAAGGTGGTAAAAAAGACAGCTCCTAACCCCAGTTCTATAGCCAGTGGATATATTTGATAATGAAGAATTAGAATTAATATTAAGGGTATATTAATATTAAGTGGGGTTAATTTTGCGTATTGGAGGAGAACATTTTAGGCAATGTCCAAACATTTTATTTTCTAGTTATCCTATCTTTTCTTTTCTACCATTGTAACTAAAGAAGAGATTGTATGAAGTATGGAGGCCCTGAAAAGGTGTTCTGACCATATCTTATGGCAGAGAGTTAATTTATCAAGAGTTCTTTCCTGGAAACATATACCAGTGTTTGCTTCCCCACTAGCCCTCCCAAAGTCCTCACCAAGCAATGACTGAGTGATACTCAAGCAGCTCCCATTGCAGCAAAGCTATTAAGAACTCACTAAGATAGTGTTGGCCAATAAAAGTTCAACATGTCTTTGGAATGGGATCTGCCTTAGTGTCTCTGTCATACCAAGTCACTGGCTGGTGTGGCCCATGGGAGTGAGTAAGCACTGGGTGAGTAAGAGATGGGTCTGGGGAAAGGACATACTGGCATATGGTTGGAAGACAGGATGTGGCCAGCCCGATACCAGTTGGTTAAGACTGGTGGAAACCACATGGCTACTGTGGGATTCAAGTCCCAGAACCAGGAGCTTGAAGAACATAGCAGGCATGTGTGTGTGTGTGTGTGTGTGTGTGTGTGTGTGTGTGTGTGTGTGATCAAACTCCTAAGAGGAAAGTAGAAGAGAAGAGATTTTGGTGTGATCATCCCCCCGGGAGGTACTTTCTCACTTCTTTTTTTTCTCTCTCTCTGGCTCCCTAGTGAGTACACATACTCTGTGGATAATTAAAGGGGGAAAAAAAACTAAAAAAGTAGAAAAGAAGATGGACATGGGAGTCAGCATGGTATTTAGTCTCTTCTGGAAGTCTCCTGTAATTAGGGGGAAAAAGGCAAATTTTAAATGACGGGGAGGAAATATAGTTTATTCTTTATTAATCCAATGACTATGCTCCTGAAAGGGCCCAGGTGTGCAGAAACTGTTGAGCTTTGAAGAGAGGAATGGCATCTAAGGAAGGAACCTTTCTGCTAGAATTAACTGTTTATTCATTCATTCAACATTTGTTGAGATTGTAGTCTGTGCTTTGACCCTGACATAGCACTGGAGGTACAATGGTGAATGAGACAGACAAATGCCCTGAAATAGATGCTTGCATAACTAAAATGGGAGAGAGGCAGATAACATAAAGTAGACAAGGAAATTAAATTATTTTCAATAGTATCAATCACTATTTAAAATAAGGTAGTGTATTAAGACACAGCCTGTTGAAGGAAGCGGTTGATCTAGATAAATTGATCAATTTATGTCAAATTGTCCCAGAGGAAGTGAAAATCAAGCAGAAACATGACTAATGTGAAGGAGCCAGTCACGTCAAGCTGTAAAGACCTTGCCAGGCTGAGAGAGCAGCAGATGTACAGGTCCAGTGGTATGAGAGAGCTTGGCATGTACAAGAGAGGACTAGTGTGGCTGGAATAGAGTGAGAAAAAAGGAGAGACTGGAAGGAAACAAAACCAGACAGTTAAGATCATGAGGTTCTGTTGAAGAGTTTTAGTTTTATTTTAATTATTAAGAAAAATCATTGAACAGTCTGAAATAATACAGTGATCTTTCTTGACTTAGGGTTTTAAGAAAGCACTATGGACAACATATACAAAGGGATTTATGAACCAACCCCATAGCCTAGTGTTCAAGGGAGTCAGATCTCACATGTCTAACCATGGTTCAAATTCTGGCCCCAGTAACTTGAAAGGCAAGGTAGGTACATGAGCAAGCATGTCCCAAATCCTAAGAGGATGGAGAAATAGAGAAGGGATTGTAGTGTAACCACAGCCCATTAGGGAGTGCTTCCCTTCCCCATCTCTCTGTTTCTCTCTGGTGAATGCTCATGTTTTCTGTCAATTATAAAATTAGAGGGTGATTATGTC
This sequence comes from Tupaia belangeri chinensis, assembly GCF_000334495.1. NCBI lineage: Eukaryota > Metazoa > Chordata > Mammalia > Scandentia > Tupaiidae > Tupaia > Tupaia belangeri. The sequence goes on along the minus strand of NW_006159548.1, from coordinate 1,773,650 downwards.
AGCCAAGGTCCTAGCAAGAAAAAAGCCACATTCAAAATGATTTAACTGAGAATTTAATGCAGCAACTACTTGTAGATGCACGGGTAGGAATAAAGGAAGCCGATAAGGGTTAGTGAATTACCCAGAGACTATCGAGGGAGTGGAGAGTGTTAGCCCAAAGTCTGAAGGGATAGATGGAAAGAAGTGGTGCTTGAGGTCTGGAAGAGTTGAAGAGAGAGAAGAGAAAAAGCTCCATAAAAGTGATTGTCAGGACCAACAGTGGTGTAGCGGTTAAGATGCTGAACTTCCACATGGCCAGCTGTGGTCAGAGTCACAAACCTGGTGGCTTGAAAATCACGCCATGCATGTGTGCACACGTGCCCAAAATCCTGAGAGGAGAATGGAGGAGAAGGGATTGCAGCATAGCCATCCCCCTGGGGGGCAGAGGGGATGATTTCTCGATTTCTCACTTTCCCTCACTCTCTCTCTCTTTCTCTCTCTCTCTCTCTCTCTCTCTCTCTCTCTCTCTCTCTCTCTCTCTCTCTCTCTCTCTCTCTCTCTCTCTCTCTCTCTCTCTCTCTCTCTCTCTTTGGTGAGCACACACATACTATAGCAAAATAAATAAATAAATAAAAACTTAAAAAATAAAAATGTTATTGCCTATAGAGAAATGCAGCCAATGCCAAACTGTGGAAAAGAAGAGGGGGCAAAATTAATGCCCCGACTCCCCTTTCTCCCTCCAGTCTTTTACCAGGACTCTCAACTTTTCAACCAAACCATTAAGACAAGAGTCCCACAAAGGGAGCCAAAGCAACTCGCCTTATAAAGGTTAACTACCAAGGAATAGATGCAGACAAAGAAAGAGAGTGACTAAATATGGGAGGTGGGTTAGGAAGTCAACAGAACAGGTGGTCGTAGAGCAGGGGAGGTGAGTAAGAAATAACTGAGCACATAACGTGATCCTAAGAACTATAGAAAATAAAATTATATAGGTTAGGGAGGATTTGCCAATTATTAAATATAATTTTCTTAAGATTTGGGGGTGGAAAGAAGTTTTTAAATATTGTACTTAACAATTTTATTAAGGTGGTTTCATGTACCTAAAGAAAATAATGCCTATAAAAAAATAAAACAAAAAACTCTCTCTATCTCTTGAGATAAATAAAGGAAGAACTAGTTATGTCAAGGTCATTACAAGGAAAAGCAGGTCATATGGGAAAAATCTACTTTATCTTTATCTTCTGGGTTTATTCCCCAGGGTGTTCATGCTGGCCTCCCTGGCTCTTAAATAAATACTCTCCCAGGTAGAAATAAGAATGATAAATGATTGTGGGCAGACATTTAAACTATGTTTCCATGAGAAGCAAATATTAACTTCAGGAAGAATGTTCTTATAGTCACAGTGCCTGAAACCCAGCTCTTTTCCCCCACTTTTGTTATATCTTAATGCTTTCTTAATTCTTCACTACTTTCTGGGACACTGAGCCATAAAAAACTTAAATTAAAACAACTAAAAACAAAACAAACAAAAAGCAGAAGGGTTTTGTTAAAGGAAAAAATTAGAGATTCTTTTAGCATAGTAATATACCAGAGTTATAAGAAAGGGATAATCTTAGCAATATTAGGTAAGGCTGAAAAAGAGAATAGAGAAATTTTTTTAGCATAGCAATCACTGGGAATTACGTTAATAAAGAAATCAATTTTAGAAATAGAAAGATTTGCTTGCCTTTTAGATCCTTTGCTCTTTTTTTCATTCTCCCCTTTTACCAGTGTACATGGTCTGAGCCTTGTTCATTTTTCCACCTGAAAAGTAAGACTAAATGGGACCAGCAGTTAGTGCAATGGCTATGTCGCTGGACTCCCATGTAGTCGACTGCAGTTTGCGTCCCGGACCTGGTGGTTTAAAACTCACGCCGGGCCTGTGTGCGTGCTTGTCCAAGATCCCGAGAGGAGAATGGAGGAGAAGGGATTGTGGTGTGGCCATCCCCCCTTGGGGGTGATTTCTCGCTGTCTCTCTGTCTCTCTCTGTCTGTTTGGCGAGCACACATGCCCTATGGCAAAAACCTCTCAAAAAAAAAATTTTTTTTAATTAAAAAAAGTAAGACTAAATAAAACAAATACTCAGAGGCCTGAGTAGTGGGGTCCAAGAGTGGAGAGGGCAAGAAAATAGGAACAGGCTGAGATTTAAGAGGCAAAAGAGACAGGCTGGGACTAGCAGATGGCGTAATGGTTACATGGCTGGACACCCACAGTTCAAGTCCTAGATCCAGAGGCTTCTTCACCAGCATGCCCTTGCCCGGAAGTGGAGAGACACCCACAGTGGACACCATCGACTCACAGGCTGCACAGTATTATCTTAGCTAATCCCCAGGACAATGAGAACTTCATAGCTACCCTTCAAGAAGTGGTGAACCGGCTTGACCATTAGGGACCGGTGAGTGCTCACTGATAGGACGCGTATCTGCTAGCCTAGCAGCAGGACTAAGGTATCAACGAACCCGATCAATAGTGTCGCGCTCTGGAATTGCGCAGAGTGAATCAGGTGGAGACTGGGTTAAAGATGCTGTTGCCTGGTGGCTAAGTATGGTAAAGAACAGCATGGAACAGGGTCAAGACTTTTTCTCATACAGTGGCTCTTCAAAAAGTTCATGGAAAATGCACGACTGAATGTCAAAATTTTTATGTCAAAATAAAACTCATATTGTTTTTTTCTTCAATTAAAAAAAAAAAAAAAACCTCACGCTGGGTGTGTATGCATACATGCCCAAAGTCCCAAGAGGAGAATAGAGGAAAAGGGACTGCAGTGTGGTCACCCCCCTGGGGGTGTGTGTGTGATTTCTCGCTTTCTTTCTCTTTGTGTCTCTGTCGTGCACATGTGCCGTATAGCAAAAATTCTCTCTTGGGTAAAAAAAAAAAAAAAAAAAAAAAAAAAAAAAAAAAATGTCTTTCTGTCCATAGGACATAAGACAGTCTGAACTACCCTTCAAACCACTAGTGAGAAAAGGATCACATACAAAAAGCAATGCTTTTCAGATAATAGAAGCACAGCCATTTTCATGCTTGAGAATTATGGGAGGACCAGTAGAGGTGGAGCAATTAGGTGAAACTTACCATCACCCAGTGATAAGTAAGCAATGAGGAAAAACCTCAAGAGAGTCTAGCAGTCACTGAACAGACACAGCTGGAGTTCAGGGAAGCCACAGCTGCTAAAATGTTCACGGAAATGTACCAAGAGAGTACAAAACCACATAGAGAAAGTACTCTGAAGTCTGTGTGAAGGCCACCTTGAGTCTTTGACTAAGGAGAAATCTGTCCATTTGTACAGAAAGCCAAGGAGAACAGACTATAACAATCTCTGAGAAAGAAAAGCAATTATCCAGGAGCTGAAAGGTGAATGGTTACCAGAGCTAAAAATAGAAAATGAACAGTTTGAATCTCCCACAGCCAGAGTGAAGAGATTTCATTGAATACACAAAGTACCACATAGACTACAGTAAAGCCATTGCCATGCCTCAAAAGTAGGAATGAATTTAGCTCTAGAATAAAAGCTACTCAATACTTACCCAAGATAAAAGAGCTTAAAAACAAGCTTTGACACCATCAAAGTAATCCACAAGTGATCTGTCTTCAAGCAAAATTTAAAACTCATTAAAATCTACTACTCAATAATATAAAACTCAGAAGTTTAGAAATCAGTTAAAAATAAGTTTAGGTATATGAAGAAGAGAATGTGATAAATGAGTTGGAAAATCATCTAACAGAAACACTCAGAAAAGAGAGATTTAATTAGAATGTAATACATTTTCCATGCATACCCAAAAATTCAGTGAGGAAAAAAATTAACATAATAATGAAATAAATTGAAGACTCAGAAAAACAAATAGAAGATCTAGAAATGAAATTATAAAATCTAAATGAGAAATTGACTGGAAGCAATTAATAGTGATTTCAGCACTACAGAACGGGAAAAAATAGTGCTGGAGTAATAGCCCTATACAAATGAAACAAAAATAAAAAAGACTAAAAGATTCACAGAATCTCAAGGGGCTCTAGAACAAATTTAAGCAGTTTTTTTTTTTTAATTTTTTTGCCATAGAGCATATGTACTTGCTGTAGAGAAACAGAGATAGGGAGAGGGAAAGTGAGAAATTCCCCAGGAGGAAGGTCATGCCACAATCTCTTTTCCTCCGTTCTCCTCTTGGAACTTTGGGCATCCACGCATATGTGCCTGGCATGATTTTTAAGCCACTGAGTTCAGGACTTGAACTATGATCATCCATGTGGGAGTCCAGTGCCTTAACCATCATGCCACTTACTGGCCCAGTAGTTTATTTCTGGTATTCTTCTTCTTTTGTTTTTTTTTTTTAATGCCAGAAGTCATGTGCACATGAGAGAGAGACATGGAGATAAAGCAACACTTAGTGGGGCCTTGCTGTGTCACAATCCTTTTTCCCCCAATTCTCCATCCCATTAGGATCTGTAGCACAGGTGTGTGTACCTGGTGTATTTTTCAAGCCAATGGGGCCAGGATTCAAATCTAAGCACTGTACTATGGGGTAGACCCAAATAATATCAAGTAGTTTATTGCAGATTTGATTGGAGTCTGGAACATGGGCAGACAAATTATTTGAAAAATAAGTGCTCAGATGTTTTGCAAATTTGGTGAGATTTAATAACAAACAGATCCAAGAAGCTCAACAATATAAGTTAAACATAAAGAAAACCACCCAAAGGTATATTATAAACAAATTACTGAAGACAAGTTTTAAAGAGAAAAACTTTAAAGCATTCACATGAAACAAAAAGATACACCTCTACAGAAGATCAAAAACAAGGATGTCCACAGAAAATTTGCAACCCAAAGAATAATGCAAAGGAGGAAAAGAAAAAAAAAAGATCAACATAGAATCTATAGTCCATAAAAATATACATAGAGGAAAAATGAAAATATTATAAAAAACTTATTAGAAAAACAAAAAAGTTTAAACAATCTAGAGAATAATCATTAGTGGAAGTAACATAGAACCCTAAAAATATTAAATTAACCAAAATAAAACAGAAACCAAACAGAAAGAGCAAGATAGATTATTTAAACACAGTCATACTTAATAATGTAATAATCTAATGTAATAACATTACTTGCAAATAGTTTAAATATTTTAATTATTGGGGATCATCAAACTGAATTATAACAAAACCCAATTAAGGTCCAACCATATGGTGTTTATAAGAAACCTATTTTAAGGTTAAGATATAAAAAGATTAAAACTTAGAAGGATGGAAAAAAGATATATCATAAAAACATTAATCATAAGAAAGCTGGAATGGCGCCAGCAGGTGGCATGGTGATTAAGGTGCTGAATCCCACTCCATGGTTCAACTCCCAGACCAGGTGGCATGACAGACATACCAGGCACATGTGCGTGCATGCTCAAAATCCTGAGAGGAAAATGGAAGGGAAAGGAGTGCAGTGTGGCTATCCCTCTGGAGGCTGACTTCTTATTTTTTTAATTGAATTTTACCATAGGGTGTGTTTGCTCACTGGAGAGACAGAGAGATAGTCAGAAAGTTGGAAATTACCCTTCAGGGGAGATGGCCAGGCTTTAATCCCTTTGCTTCCATTCTCCTCTTGGGATCTTGGGCACGCATGCATGTACACCTAGCATGAGTGTAAAGCCACCTGGTCAGGACTCGATTATTTGGGAGTCCAGCGACATAACCATTATGCCATCTGCTAGTCCCATGACGCTAATTTCTTACTTTCCCTCTCTCTCCAGTGTGCACACACACAATATGGCTGGAAAGGTAGAAAAGAAGGAACGAAGGCTAAAAGAAAGAAGAGTAGCTATATCAATATCAGACAAAGCAAACATTATAAGAAAGAATATTATCAATTAAAGACTGGTATTTCAATAACGATAAAGGAATCAATTCACCAAACAGATGTAAGAAACTTAAGTTTGTATACACCCAAGAAGAGTTTCAAAATATAAAAAGCAGCATTAACAGACTGAAAAGAGAAAAATCCACAATCGTAGTTGAGATATCAACAATAATTCTCAGGAATTATTCAAACAATTAAACAGAAAATCAATTAGGATATTGAATACTTGACTTATACTATCAGCCAATCAGAGCTAATTCACCTCCATAGACCCATCTAACCTATAACAACTGAATATATATTTTGTCAAGTATACATGATAGTCTCATCAAAACAGATCAAATGTCAGGTCATTAAAACTAGTTTCAACAAATTTGAAAGGATTAAAATTACTCTACAACCAAATTAAATAGGAATTCAATCACAGAAAAATATCCAGAAAAATCTCTAAATATTTATAAACTAATCAGTTTTATTAAAGAAGAAATCAGAAAATAAATTTGTAAATATTTCAAACTAAATGAAAACTAAACATAACATACTATTTAAAAGCACTGCTTAGAGAGGAATGTATACCTTTAAATGACTGTATTATAAAAGATTTCAAATCTAGGACCAGTGAATGGCATGGTGGTTAAGGTACTGGACACTCCCACTTGGCTGACCACAGTTTGAGTGCCGGACCTGGTGGCTTCCTTTCTCACTTTACTTCTCTCTCTTTTTCTCTCTGTGTCTCCCTCTGGGCAAATAAAAATAAATAATGAATAAACAAAATTAAATAATTCTTAAAAAAAAGAAAGAAAAATTTCAAATCAATGATCTAAACATCATTCTTAGCAAGCTAAAAAAGTAAGAGCAAGCTAAAAAAGTAAGAGCAAATTAAACCCAAAATAAGTAGAAGGAAAAAAAATATTAAGGAATAGAAATCAGAGAAGTAGTAAAGTAAAAAAATGAATAGAAAATTTAAAAAACCCAAAGGTAAAGACAAAAATTAATGAAATTGAGTAAATTCTGGTTAGACTGATCAAGAAAAAAGAGCGAGCGAGCGAGAAACAAATTACCAACATTGAGAAGTAAGTAGAGGCCATCACTGGAAATTCTGCAGATGTTAAAAAGATAAAATGGAAATACTGCCAAAAATTATTTTGGTGAAAAAAATAAAAAACACAACTTACATGAATTTCTTGAAAGATACAAATGATTCATAATGACTAAAGAATCAGTTGGAAATCTCAGTAATCCTTAAGATACTAAAGAAATTGAAATCTTCCCAAAGAAAACTCAAGCACAATGATTTTTCTAGTAAATTGTTTTAAACTTTTAAAGAAAAAAAAAATACCAATCTAATATATACATTTTCAGAAAACAGAATAGTAAGTATTATATCCCAAAATCACCTTAAGAGGCTAGACTATCCATAATACCAAAACTAAGTTAAGATATTACCAAAAATTAAATATATGTTAATATCCCTCAGAGACCTAAAAATAAAAGCCCTTTAATAGAGCGAATCTACAACTACATAATGCTAATAAAACATTAAGACAAAGTAGAGTTTGTTCCAAAAATTTAAGATTGTAATGATTCAAACATCATTCAGCACACTTTCTTGTATTTTGTTTTATTTATTTTATTTTTGAGAGATTTTTGCTATATAAAGTGTGTGCTTGCCAGAGAGACAGAGAGAAACAGAAAGCAAGAAACTGCCCACTGGGAAGATGGCTATGCCTTCTCCTCCTCAAGATTTTGGGCATACATGCACACATGCCTAGTGTGACTTTTAAAACCACCGGGTCTGGAACTCAGACTGTGGTCAACTATATGGGAGTCCAGCGATGTAACCGTTACGCCATATGCTGGTCCCTACAGTTTATATTAACAGAAAAAAAAGTAGTCTTTCAATACAATCTTTTTAATAGATATAGAGAAAGCACTTATTTATTTATTTTTTTAATATATAAAAGCCAGAGGGCACATGCATTCACTAAACAGACAGAAAGAGATAGAAAGAGAGAAAGAAAGCATCCCCGGTGGGAAATGATCACACCAAAATCTCTTCTCCTCCCTTTTTTCATCCTGTTGAGAATTTGGGCACCCACAAATACATGCCCAGCATGTTTTTCCAGCTGCTGTGTCTGGAATTCAAACCACATGGTTGGCCATGTGAGATCTAGCTCCCTTAAGGAGGACCAGCAAATGATTGATACATTTTAATTCTTATTCATTTTAATTCTCATTTTTTAATAGCAAACTAAGAATAGAATGGAACTTCTGCAATCTAAAAATGGTATCTGTGAAAAAAACAAAAACTTTAAATTATACCTAATGACAAAAGACTACATGCTTTGCCACTAAAATCAGGGAGGTGAGACTGTCTGTTGTTACTACTTCCATTCTAAATTGTTGTACCAGAAGTTTTAGCCAATGCAAAAGGCAAAGAAAGAAAAAGGCACACAGATTTGAAAAGATTAGCAGACAACATACTCATGTCCATTCTTTCAGGAATCCACAAAAAAAGAAAAAACCGCTACTGGAACTAATATTTCAATTTAGCAACATCAAGGTTATAAGGTTAATACACTGAAATCGATTGCATGTATACATGTTAGCAACAAATAGCTTAAAACTACAATTTTGAAATAGTACTACTATATAGCTTTTATAACATGAAACACTAAGGAATAAATTTTGGGGAGAAAGAGAGATTTTTGCTATAGGGCACATGGACTCACCAGAGAGAGACAGTGAGAGAGAAAATGAGAAATCACACCCCAGGGGGGATGGCCATGCCACAATCCCTTCTCCTCCATTCTCCTCTCGGGATCTTGGGCACGCAAGCACACGCGCCCGGCGTGAGTTTTAAGCCACCGGGTCTAGGACTTGAACTGCATCAATTATGTGGGGGTCCAGTGACCTAACCATTATGCCATCTGCCGGTCCCAACTAGGGAATACATTTAATAAAATATGTGCAAGAACTACTTGGTGAAGACAACAAAAGATGTTGTTTGGAACACTTATTATTTAAATAACAAATACTTCTCCCTGAATTGATCTAGACTATCATAATAGTCCTGCCCTCTTGTAGGTTACCAGAATGACCTTTCTAAATTATAAATTTAATCATGTAATTCATCTATTTTTTTAAAAAACTTCTTTTATTTCATTATTTTAAGGAGGTCAGGGCTTATAGAAAAAGTCTAAAGTCAGAACAGCATAGGAGCTAAGCCTGCCCACTGCTCTCTAAAATACCCTCGGACTGAAATGCCCCTTGTTAATTCCCCCCAATGAACCCTTTTTCATCCAAGATTTAGCTCTGATCCTGCTCTATAAAGACATCTCTGATCTACCCAAGAGCACTTCATCACTGCTTCTCTGAAGACTACAGTGGCTTTGTGTTGGCCCTTTACTTCCAGTCGCGCCATCTTTTATTTGACAATCTATTTCCCCAAGATAGACTGTGGGCTCTTTTGTGGACATCATCTGCAGGGCAGCAACTGTATCTCGTTCAGTTTTGTTTCTCCAGCACTAGCACCATGCCTGGCACATGGAAAGCACTCAGATATTTTTGGAATAAATTGCTGTCTGATGGACTGACTAGATGAAAGAAAACTGGACTCTTTCCAAGAGTAAAACACCCAAAACAAGATGAATTTTGGAGATGACTAGGATACTTTTCTCTGAGTTTGGCTAAGATTAACGTGCAAGAGGACATTTTATAACAGAAAGAATTATTGAACATTTTTATTCTGGCTCCCTTTTCATTCTGGCATTGCTTCTAATCTAAAGCATCTCTGAGGAAATTAGGTTTGACCACAAGCCCCACAAACTATTTCTGGTTTCCCATAATAAGTCCAAAGAAGAACTTTTTACATGTCATCTATAGCCTCACCCTACCTCATTCTTCAAATTTCTTCCTGTGTTTTACTCACTCTTTCATGCTAGACAAATAAAATATTTATAAAAAGCAAATAAAGAATCCAGTCTCTAAAATTCTGCCGAGCCCAGGGAAATCTGACTGCTTCCTTTCCATCACTCACATGGAGCATAGCTAGCACGGCTCCCACACCACCCTTCAGAATTAGCTGCAGCCCTTTCTAGAACCTGATCCTCCGGCATTTCCTTTGGCCTGTAAGGCTGAGTACGTGCCTGCTCTTTTTCTAACATTTTCACAGATCCCTGAAATCACACTGGCTTAGCTCTTCTAGATACTGGGTTGTCGAAAAAGTCATAATGTGTTTTTCTAGTTTTCTATGCAAAAAAAAAAAATGTGTCACGACTTTTCCAATGACCCAACCGAAGAGTTTGGGGACAACACAAAAGCTAGTTTCTTGTTAGTATCCGGAGATAAATACATTCATGCTATATTATTTTAAATATTCAATCACTTTAAGGAGGCCAGATGGTAACGTGGTAAAATAGGATACTTTGTAAGGCAATTCTATATGGGAAGTTCCTGGTTCAAGTCTGGAGACCACCCTGAGTATGCTAGGCACATGCTGGCCCCTGCTCTAGGGCTGGTTAAAGGCTGAGGTGTGTAATAGTATATCTTGATCCCCTATTGGGGATGCCATCTGTCTGTCCCTCTATTGTACACATGTGCTCCTGAAAGGACTAAACCAAACTCTAAATATTTAATCATTTTTATAGGTCATTTTGCAATTCTGATCTATAGAGAGTTAGGCAGGAAATACGACAAAGAAAAAAATGAAGGCAGAAAAACCCTTGGGCAAATTTTATCCATTTCTAGTTCTACCAGGGCAAGCAGTAGAAGCTAGCGAGATTGTGAGGTGGTGACCCTTGCCTTTCAGGATAGCACACCTCCTCCTGATGCCGCCTTCTCTCTGCCTGCTTTTGGGACCTGATGGAGTGTTTCTTCATGCAGAAATTTATGTAAACATGTAATAAGAATTAATGAATTACCTGCCCTCAGGATTTGCCTTTCAGTAGAGGACAAAGGTTTTTCCAATTCCACTTTGGATTAAACTGAATGGAATTATTTTTTCTGGAATAAGCAAACCAGGCAGGAAAAGGAGCGGACTTACTACTTCCCTTATGAGGAAGTTGGAGAACACCAATGTGGTGCGGAGATACCCTGAGCCAACATGGAGGGAAGAACTCAGGGCCACTTTAGCCAAGACCAAGGAGCCATCGGCAATGTTCTACTGGAGACATAGCCCAGGCCCTGTTAGCCTTGCACTGAGAGGGGATTTTCACATTAAGGAACAGAGGTAGCATAGGATCCTAACTTCCCTTCACCTTCCTATCTCTTAGCACCCTAGATCTTATTTGTCACACTCTCAAACACTTGCTTTGAATCCTTTCTCCTTGAATGTGAGATATCTGCTCCTCCTTCCTAAGTGTGTTAGCATCCCTTGCCCCCTGTTTTAAATTTACCCCTTTGTCTTTTCACCTCAGCTTGTCGGGATCCCTTAAATCCTATTGTTATCACCTAAATTATTACCTCTCCATTCAACTTAAGGCCAACAACCAACTCTGAAAGGGAGAAAAATAGGAGTGTGTTAACTACATTCCATAAATCTTAAGGGACCACAGAAAATACGATCCAATTTCCAGGACTTAAGGCTTTAGAAATCATTTTGACAGCTGCTGCCACCATGTTTACTATTTAGTAATGGTGTTGACCATGCACAACTTTTCCTTGAAAACCGCAGGAGTGAACTTGTGAATGCACCCTTCCTAGAATTCCTCTGACTCAGCATAAGGAAAATGATAAGAAAAGAGAAGCAAGGCAGAATATATGTTTAATCCCAATAATCAGTGATTGTTGACTAATTCTCTTTGATTAGTTAAAGTGAAGTGAGGGATGGGGGTTTGGAAATATACAGAATAATTAAAGAACATTAATATGGTCTTTTAAAGTTCCTATGCAGTGTCTTGTAAAGCAAAGACTGAGCTTGGGCAGAGGGTTAAGGGTAAGAATCTAATCACACAGACTTGAGGTGCCAGTTGCACACCTAAGTCATACCGCAGCTAGGACTCAGACACCAGGTGAATAAAGCAGATGTTACAGGAGGTCATTTGCTTATCAGACCAAGGATTAACTTGAGAAAGTTGCTCCATTGTCAAGAAAGTGAGAATCAATGACACGAGCTTGATTTAAAGAAAACATTTCAATGTCAGAAAAAAAAAAAGCAGTGTTAAGCTCTCAGAGCCTGTGCTCAGATAACCCCGGATTCAGTTCTTACAGCCTTGCGGCTAATCCCCAGTTACCTGTGCAAAAATGAGTCACCACGAGGCCTGGTCATGTTAACAGGTGCCAGGACTCCAAAATAACTGGAAAGCATCTGTTCTAAATAAAGGTTTCCATTTCTCCACAAAACGTAGTTTCTCTAAAGTACATTTTCTTTTCTTTTCTTTTTTTAAGGTGTTTTTGTTGTTGTTCTTTGTTTTGTTTTTGAGACTTTTGCCATAGGGTATGTGTGCTTGCCAAAGATAAACAGAGGCAGACTGTGGGAGGGAAATTGAGAAATCATCCCCCAATGGCAATGACCACACTGCAATCCTTTTTCTCCATGCTCCTTCTGGGAGTTTGGGTAGATACGTACACATGCCCAGCATGATTTTTAAGCCACAAGGTCCAGACCTTGAACCATGGTCGGCCATGTAGGAGTCCAGCGCCTTAACTACTACACCACCTGCTGGGTCCTAAAATATATTTTCAAAGGGATCTTTAAATTTTTGCTTGTTTTCTCTTCCTTTCCAGACTTTTCCACCAGTAACTCTGCCTCGGCCAACTGATCTCTCTAGCCTCTCTGTTTTTCTTCATTCCCCATTTATTTCCTCCACAGATTTGGGGAAGTACAGACTGCTCTAATCCAGAGCTCCCCAACTGGTAACAGAAGGTGCCTAACTTGTCCTGATTTGTCAGGACTCTAGTTTTTTAACACTGCAAATTTTACATCTCAGAAGTAAGTGTATGGTGAATGGGCCAAGATGTTGATACCTCTGCTCCTCGGGACAGCAGGACAAAACTTGGGAGAGTCTAAGTCCTTTTTTTTTTTTTTTTCCGTTTTTTTAGGACCTATGTGCTTGCCAGAGAGAGATGGAGAGAGCCAGTGAGAGGGGAAAATGAGAAATCACCACCCAAGGGAGATGGCCACACCATAATCCCTTCTCCTCCATTCTCTTTCCGGTATTTTAGGCTGGCACACACATGCACCCAGAGTGATTTCAAGCCACCAGGTCCAGGACTCAAACCATGGCCCATCACATGGGACTCCAGCAATGTAACCATCATGCCATTTTCTGGCCCTTAGCCTAAGTTCTTAAGGTCTCTGATTTGTAGTCACAAGCCTCCTCATCCATTTATCCAAAACCGCCTCTATGTATAGTACTATTTTTCCATTTGCCACAATGTGACAAAGTTTATAAAAAGTTGGTCTGGGCAACTTCCTCTGAGGATATTACTTGGAGAGGGGTAGAAAATGTTGCAGACTATTGTCTTTTCTTCCCTAATCCTCCCACTGAGAAAGCATAGATTTAAAGAAAACTCAAGGCTGGTCCACGGTACCATGTGCTGAACGCTGCAATGCTGCAGGCTGAAGCCACAAGGGAGCTCTGGGTTCCATTCTCAACCCACTTTGGATGTCTGGGTTGGGAGCTTGTGCTTGTATTTCCAGCTACTCAGGATGTGGAAGCAGAAGGATTGTGACAGAGCAATGCCATGTCTAAAACACCCCATATGGGGCCAGCACATGGCATCGTGGTTAAAGTGCTGGATTCCCATATGACCAACAGCATTTGAGTCTCAGACTAGTCGGCTTTCGCTCGCTCTCTCTGATGAGCTCACATGCCCTGTAGTAAATTTAAAAATGATAATAATGAAATAATAATGACAAATAAAATGAAATGAAAATAATTCTTTAATAAAGATAAAAGCATGACATACATGCACATGCATACACACACATCTCCGATGCACAACTCAAGGTTATTCTTCTCTTGAGCTGGTTTTTCAGCTCAGTGCCATGCTATCTCTGTTTGACATGGTGAGGTGTCAGGAGAGAGCAGTATCTGGACAGCACTTGAACTCAACAGAGGATGCACATTCTCCACAGCAAGTCCATTACAGGCTGCAAGACCCTGAGCAGATGGAGGAGACAAGGCCAGAGCCCCAGGAAGTGTGAAAGACTCTCAGAGTAACAGAGGGCAAAAGTGATGACTCTTAGGTGATCATTTAATAAGTGCCTATGTGGCAAGTACCCACACCAACAGCTTTGCAGAATGGTCTTGCCTGACATCCCCAAGCTCTGTCTTATATTAATAGATGAGGACACTGAGACATGGTGAGGTTAACTAACTTGGAAACATCATCTAGTGGATATGGAAAGAAGTCAAAACTCAAACACAAGTCTCTCCGACATGGGAACCCCTGCTCTTATCTGCTCTGCTAACAGAGACATTGGCACCCTCCATAGACACCACCAGCACTAACAGCTGTCACATTTGATTTTAACTTGGCCACAGGGTGAAAGAACTCCATAATCAATGTGGAACTCACACAAGACCAGCTTTACCAGAAGCATCCACAGGGGGGCAGTGAAAGGGGCTTAGAGATTTCATGGTCTTAAGTAAGTGCAGGAATCCTACAAGTGGCCTTTACTTAATATAACTAGAGCGGAATCCTACAAGTGGCCTTTACTTAATATAACTAGAGCATCACCATCAGGCCAGCGTGGCTAAGAAAACATATTATAGGTTGCCTGGGCTGGGAATCAGAACAGGTAGTTGACAGATAAGGTTTCCAACACTGTAATTCATTACACTATCAACAGCGCCACCTAGGCTGACCTTGGATCAGTTATCTCACTTCTGTCCTTTGACTTCTTCATCTATAAAACTTTGATTGAAAGATCTACAATGATTACAGTTGGGGCAAGCAGATGGAGTGGTGGTTAAAGCACTGGATTCTAACATGGCCAACTACAGTTCAAGTCCTGAACCTGGCAGCTTGCTTTCTCACTTTCCCTCTCTCTGGTAAACATACATGCCCAATAGCAAATTAAAAAAGAATGATGATGATGATAAATAAAATTAAATAAATAACTCTTTTTGAAATAACTGTTTTATTTAACTTTATTAATTATTTATTCAATTTAATTTGACCAGAGAGGGACAGATTCAAACCGCAGTCAGCCATGTGGGTGTCCAGTACCCCTAATCACCATGCTACCTGCTGGCCCCAACTCTTTTTTTTTTTTTTAAGAGATTTTTGCTACAGCACATAATACACTCAGCAGAAAGATATAAAGTGAGAATCACCCCCAAGGGGGGATGGCCACACCGCAATCCCTTCTCCTCCACTCTCTTCTCAGGATTATGGGCATGGACACACATGCACCCTCTATGAGTTTCAAGCTGCCAGGACTGGGACTTGAACTGTGGTCAACCATGTGGGAGTTCAGTGTTTTAAACACTATGCCACCTGCTGACCCCATAAACAATTCTTAAAAAGAAAATTATAGCCCAGAAATAGACATCTATGGCTCTAAACTAGCTTTCAGGTTTTTATAGACTAAAATACAGAAATTGTGTAAGAATAGGGCTGAACTATTCTTCTGGCCTGTTTTCAAAATCTTAATGTTTTTAATGATGTTTCAACCAACTACCCTTAGTCCTATGAACTCTTTATGACATAGGACCCAAGCTATAGCAATGCTGTGATTTCTCCACTTGTTCCTTCATCTCTAGTGGCATTTCCTGTACTAAGGTTCCCCTCTTTTTTTTTTTTTTTTTCCTTAATGGTGAAAAAATTGTGTATTTAGAATTAGCCAGCTGGACTTGCTTTAGATGATCCCAATTTTGTTGGCAACATCCAAACACCATAATGGGAAGCCAGTCGCATATACGCCTTCTTCTCTCCATCAGGCCTGATTAGAGTGTTGACCTTGGCCACATCAATATCATAGAGCTTCTTCACAGCCTGTTTGATCCGGTGCTTGTTGGCCGTGATATCTTCAATGGACACAAGTGTGTTGTTGTCCTCCATCTTCTTCATGGCACTTGTTTGTCAGGGGGAATTTGATGATGGCATCGTGGTCAAACTTGTTTCTCCTGGGGGCGCTCTTACGAGGATATTTGGGCTGCCTCTGCAGCTCACGAGGAGATTTGGGCTGCCTCTGCAGCCTGAGAATCTTGGGCCTCCAAAAGGTGGGTGATGTAAGGATCTCTTTTTTTTTTTTTGTGGCTGTGGATGCTGTTCAGCACTGCCTTCTTGGCTTTCGAAGGCTTCGCATTAGCTTCAGCTTTGGGAGGGGAAGGAGCTTCCTTCTTCGCTTTTGGCGCCATCTTGGCAAAAAGCCCCCTCTTGACTCTACAGCCTGGGGCTGACTTTCTGTGTTCCACGTTAATTCTTGATTTTGTGTGTGTGTGGGGGGGTAAAATATACATTTTATAAAATTATAAATTTATAATTTTAACCATTTTAAGTGAATAGTTCAGTGATATTAAGTACATTCACAATGCTATGCAATCATCACTGTCATCCATCTCCAGAATGTTTTATTATCCCACATTGAAACTTGATACCATTAAACAATAACTCTGCATTCTCCTCTTCCCCTCTCTCCTGACAGCCACCATTCAACTTTCTGTCTCTACAAATGGACTATTCTGAGTGCTTCATGTAAGCGGGATCAGAGTAATTGTTCCTTTGTGGACTGGTTTATTTCATTAATAGCACAGTAACTTCAAGGATTATCCATGTCATGGCTTGGGTCAGAATTTTCTTCCCTTTTAAAATTTTTAATTCTTGGTACAGCAAATGGTGTAAAGTTTACATCACTGGACTACCACATGCGTGACTGTGGTTCAAATCCTAAACCTGGCCACTTCAAATTCATGCCAGGCACATGTGTGTGTGCGTGCCCAAAATCCAGAGAGGAGAATGGAGGAGAAGAGGTTGTGGCATGCCAACCCTCCTGACAATCAAGTCCCCCTTGATTCTTCTTCCACATATTCCACATCCAATTTAGCAGCAAATCTTTTTGAAGCTATCTTCAAACTATGTCAGAATAGGGGATGATTTCCTGCTTTCTGCCTCTCTGTATCTGTCTCTCCAGTGAGTGTATGTGCTCTATAGCAAAAATCTCTCTAAGAAAAATTATTTTAATTCATACTTCATTAATTATTTCATATTGTGGCAAAAACATAAAATTTACCATCTTAACCATTTGTAAATGTATAATGCAATAATATTAGGTATATTCACATTGTTGTGAAACAGATTTCCAGATTTTTTTCATCTTATAAAACTGAAAGTCAATACTTATTAAATGACAACTCCCTTTTACCTCCTCCCAAAGACCCCTGGTCACGACCATTCTACTTTCTGCTTCTATGAATTTGACTACTTTAGATGCCTCACATAAACGGAAAAATATTGTTCTAACTTGTTTCTTTTACTTAGCATAATGTACTCAAGATTCGTCGATGTTTTAGCATGTGATAGGATTTCCTTCCTTTTTAAGGCTAATATTTCATTGTGTGTATATACCATGTTTTTCCCCATTTATCCATTGATGGATATTTGGGAAGGCTATTGATAATAGTGCCATAATGAATATGGTTATGATAAATATCTCAAGACTCTACTTTGAAGTCTTTTGGACTAGAAGTGAAATTGCTAGATTATATGGCATAGTTCTCCACATTAATTTTTAGTTCAATCAAATCTGAACTGTTTCACAGACACCTTCCATGGTCAACTAATTAAAACATTTTAACACGTTTTAATGTCATATTTCTATGATCGTAGCTAGAATGGGTATGGATACATTAATAGATACCCTTAACATGAACGGAAAATGATGATTTATTCTGTGAAAAAATATATTTATGGGAAGTATTGTGAATGCCCAGAAGGATGAGCTGTCATACCAACAGAAGGACCAAGATAGGCACTCCAGCTGAGCAAAACTAAGAGTCTGAACAGAAAGGGAAACAAATCCAGATCAGTGTATACAGAATCATGAACGATATGGAAGAAGTTACTTATTGGGTTGCCAGAAAGGTTACTAATACATTTTTACATAGAAGACACATCATGACTTTTCCAACGACCCACTATCATAGACTCTGAATGTTACACAGATGTCGTTGCTGTAAAGACATCAGTGGAAGGCTGTTACAGAAGCATCTGGTGATAGACCTGAAGGCACTGGAGGTCAGCAGGCCTCAAATCGGAAAGAAAAGTTTAAAGTAGGTGTGAGCAAGAGTGGGGCTAGAGTTCACAAAGATAAATTAAAATCCTTGTCTGTCTCCCACTCTCTCTCACCTCAGTGACACAGGTGACCAACAGAAGCTTCTACCCTTTGCCAAAGCATCACTCACACCTGGTCTAGGACTTGAAGAAGTGAAGGAGGAAATCAAGCAGGAGGCAGAGGGGCTGCAGAAATAGCTACTACTCAGTGTCAGTGAAGAACCAAAAGTCCCCCTTGATTCTTCTCCCACACACTCCACATCCAATTTAGCAGCAAATCCTTTTGAAGCAATGTTCAAATTATGTGAGAATATAAATGCTTCTCACCACCGCTATGCTGCCACCCGGGTCCAAACCACAATTAATTCTTATCTAGATTTTGCAGTAGTTTCTTTAATAATTTTCCTGTTTCTTCCCCTACACTCCCGTCACAAAGCATCAAAGGGACTAAACTAAAACATAAGTAAAATTTGCCTTTCTTCTGCTCAAAACCATGTCACTGTTGGGAAAACCACAGTAATAAAAATGGATGCCCAAGTTCTGGCCCTGTTCAGTTCTCTGACTTTACCTCTTTGCTACTATTCAGACACCCAGCATGAACCTCTGTCTTCCTCATTACTTCCACTTCGAGGATCTGGGCCTCCATGCTGCTCCTTAAACACTAAATTCACTTCTACCTCAGAGCCTTTACCTCTGGAGTTATTTTCTGTGTATTTTCTGCTCTTTC
>NW_006159548.1:1742769-1754495 GCF_000334495.1 Tupaia belangeri chinensis | reverse complement strand
TCCCTAGTCTCACTCCCTCACTTTTTCAGATATTCACACAATGATGGCTTTGAACTGAGGCCTTCTTAACACCACCTTATTTAAATGATAAACCCCTGGTACCAGCAGGGGGCATAGTGGTTAAGGCATTGTATTCTCAAATGCCTGACCATTGTTTAAGTCCTGGGCCTGGCAATTTGCCTTGTCTCTCTCTCTCTCTCTCTCAGTGTACTCTAGTAAGTGCATGTGCTCTATAGCAAATTTTAAAAAATAACAATAAATAATTCTTTTTAAAAATCCTTTAAAAATAAAGAAAATGCAAACCCCCCAATCAGACACTCACCATCAGACACTCTTCATCCTCAATCTCAATTTTTTCTTCTTCATATACATTCTTGATATCCTTTGCACTATTCTTATATTTCCCCTCTCCAGAATATAAATTCAACAGGATACAAGTGAGGAGATCTACTTTGTTCATAGTCATATCCTTAGCATCTGGAATAATTGTTGAATACATTAATAAGTCAATGAATAAATGCTGTTATTATTTCATACATTTCTTCCTACAAACTCGACGACTCTTTCTCTTGCCCTCAGATGACTCTGTACACCAGAACTGGCTACAGAAGGTTCTAGGTTCTATGCGTTGAATGATGTTTGACTCATAGGATGAGAAACAACTGCTTGAAGTTTCCATTGATTTTTGTCTTAACTGTGGGATGAGGGATATTACATTTTCTAAGCAACAAGGGACCTTGGAAGGAAACTGAGAATTAAGGAAGAAGTTATGTCTTGGTTGAAACAATCTTTCTAGTTATCTCTGCTTTTCATCTTGTTTCATCCAGCATTGTAGTGATCATTAAGATATTTATTATGTCTTATATTTGATAATACATTGGAACTGTGGTAAATCAAAGACAGGTCGCCCTTTCTTGCTGGGAGATTACAATCTTACATGAAAGGGAAACTAAGAAGAAAAAAATAATATGTGGTTAAGTGTCAAATAAGTTCATTTCACACAACAAAAACAAAAACCTTTGTCTTCATTGTTCTTCCATTTCCTTGACAGTTTTATTATTATTATTATTATTATTAAAAAGGAGAGTTTACCTAACAGTACTGGTAACCTGATAGGTAACCTAGTTTTTGTTTTATTTTGTTTTGGGGCTTATTTTCCCCCAATGTCTTAAAGACCGATATCTGCAATCTTAACCCCAGTTCTGTCACAGAATAAACTAGACTTTTAAAAAGCTTTCTATGGGGTATGTACATTCATATGAGAGAGAGAGTAAGAAAGCAGCCCCTCGAGTCATGCTGCAATCCCATCTCTCAGGGTGTTTTTCAAGCAAGTAGGGCTGGGATTTGGACCGTGTAGTCAACCATGTGGGATCCAGTTGTTTTAACACCATGACACCAGTTGCCCCATGAACTGGATTTTAATGCACTTTTAGCCTGCAGGATCGCATTTAGCTTAAGTGGTCTTTAAAGGAGAAAATTCATGCTGTGCATCAAATAGGATGATGTCAATAAATGCAATTAGTGTGTAAAGTGCTTTTAAACTGAATGTTCACTCTTGAGATAGTTATAAGTGAGACACAGACACCCCAGCCTGGTCTCCACACTGTGATCTACCCACCATGACAGCACATGCACCATCACCATGCACCTGGTGTGCTCAGGGGAACTTGAGGGCAATGAACTGGGCCTTTCCATGGGGCCTCAGCATCGCAGAGTGTTACATTATAGTGTGTGTCCAGGGCCGGTCAGTACTTCAATTTGTTGAACAAATGGCTTCATGTTTCATTTTGCAGTGAGATCCAGGATAATATGGCTGCTCCCGATGGTGTGGTATATATTATACTATTTATACAGTTGTTGGAAATTAACCAATACCAAATATTTGGTGCAGTGCCCAGCATGTAGTAAGTGTATAAGCGTTAGCTGTAAATACTGCCACTCCTATTACAATAATCACTACTGTTTTGGTTTTTATATTTATGCAGTAGAAGCCCCTAGAGACATAGAGGGTGGGGCTCCCAACAATGTGAGGGATATTTCAGTTGTCAGTTATGAAAGAGGAAATTTCTCAAACAGAAACATAAGAATCTGAAAGGTAGGGACAGCAGGTGGCGTAGTGGTTGTGGTTCTGGACTCCCACATGGCTGACTGCAGTTCGAGTCCCAGACCTGGTGGCTTGAAAATCATGCCAGCTGTGTGTGCTTGCCTAAAATCCCAGGAGGAGAATGGAAGAGAAGGGATTGTGACATGGCCATCTCTCCTGGGGGGAGATTTCTCACTTTTTCTCTCACTGTATCTCTCTCTCTCTCTCTCTCTTTCTCTCAGGCAAGAGCAGGCAACCAATAGCAAAAATCTTAAAAGAAAAAAAAAGAAAAGAAAAAGAACCTGGAAGGCATACATTTCAGTATTGATTTCCACAGCAGGGAAATATTGAGGACATAAGAGGAGCTAAGATTGTCCCTGCCACTTAGAGGTAGCCTTGGAGCTGGAATTTACCTGGCTATGAACTTCACTTAACTGCTCAAGCCTCTTAAAGCAGAATCCCTATTTGAACCTTTATTTCAGTGTTTTTCCTCTATGCTTTTCCTAAAAGACCTTGGAGGCTGTTTGGGCTCTGGACACACCATCCCAAAATATTCCTCTTTGGCATATTGATTATTTCATGCTGGTTATTCTGAGAAACTGCAGACACAGGAGTAGCTCTGAAAAGCTGCCCTTTTGCAAAGAGCATTTACATCTCAAAGGAAATTTTCATTAGTAATGTATCTGCAGGGGGAAGACAGTGCTCCTTCCATCACTTGTGAGACTCTTCTCTGCATAAGGAGACAATCTTCTCACCATATATTTCCTCCCCTCATGCCTCTATACTCTGTCTTCCCCACCCCCCAAAAGTCTCCCACCCTGCCTTCTGTTCTGGAGTTCAAGATGCTATCTATGCTTCCCTGAGCTGGCCCTTCCTTGAGTCTCACATTATGTATTTCAGTATGTTTTGTCTCCTGTTAATTTGTCCTAATCAATTTAGTCCACAGCGCAGGCAAAGAAACTAACAGGGTAGAGGGAAGCCATTTTTCACTCCCCTACAAAGCCCTTTTTAAACAGTTGTAGAGCCCTGATGGCTAAGGTGGTACAAGTGGTGGGATGCCACTGAGTGACATTGAGATCATGTGGCAGGCCCTCCCAGGTCGACCTGAACACACCAGGTACCCTCGTGAATGCACCTGTGATCCTGACTGACTAGAGAGCTGGCAGGAATTGCAGTGTAGTCATGCCCTGCTGGGGGTCCCTATCTCTCTATCAATCTCTCTGTCTCTCAACAGATACATAAAGGGGGGGTGTGTGTGCAGGGACTTGAAGTGTCATCTAAACTATGTCGAGAAATTAAGGGGTAAATCCTTGGGTCTACCTTGAGCCTAGAAGCTTTCCATAGGGCTGGGACCATGATGACTAAGAGCTTTTCTGAGGGATGTAAAATTTCTCCCCAGCACCATCTTTGAAAATGAGAACATTGGGATCAGCAGATGGCATAACGGTTACATCGCTGGACTCCCATGGAGTCGATGTGGTTTGAGTCCTGGATCCAGCGACTTAAAACTCACGCCAGGCATGCGTGTGCGTGTGTGTGTATGTGTATGTGTGCTCAAAATCCCAATAGGAGAATGGAGGAGAAGGGACTGTGGTGTGACCATCCCCAGTAGGTGATTTCTCACTTTCTGTCTCT
The DNA here is from genome assembly GCF_000334495.1 of Tupaia belangeri chinensis. NCBI lineage: Eukaryota > Metazoa > Chordata > Mammalia > Scandentia > Tupaiidae > Tupaia > Tupaia belangeri. The sequence continues at coordinate 1,750,777 of NW_006159548.1, read as the reverse complement.
CTTTGACTCTCCAGAGAGTACACATGCCCTGTAGCAGAAAAAAAAAAAAAAAAAAAAAACTCTCATAAAAAAGATGAGAACATTACTTTTTCAAGAGCGGTGGCTGTTCCTTCTACTTGATTACTCTAACATCAAGACTAGTACAGTGAAGGACAGAGAGAGAAATACAAAGGGACTGTCGCCTGTCACCATGGCCCCCAGGGAAGAGCCCTGAGATCCAAGAAGATGAACAGCATTCATCCAGAGGAACTGACATGTGGGACTATCTACTTCAAGTTTCAGAATCATTTCTCTTCACCCTGGCTGCAAACTAGAATTTAACTCAGAATCTGGATAAACGAATCCCTGCAGATTGGAATAAATGATTCTTTGATCATTATAAAACAGGTTTTAAAAAGTAGAAAAAAAAAGACAAAAGACTAATCTTATATAATAAAATGCTCACTCATACAGGGTAAATAACTCCTTCGAGGCTTACTAACTCTCTAAACTGTACTTCCTTTCTACAAATCAGACGTGTCCCTTTTCTCCTTGAAACCACTTTGTCTCTAGGGAGTATTTGATTCTTTAGGAGTGCTTCACATTTGACTCTTGATTCGATAGGAAGTTAAGCTAAATATTTAAACTTGACATAATATTTAACTTAGATCCTCACATTTTGTATGTACACAAAAGTGAAGTTTTCAAGTTGTTAACAGTAATTCATCTTGGGCAGTTGTGTAGATTACAGGAAATTTAAATTTTTAATTTGTATATTTCTATGTACTCTAAATTCTCTGAGAGTAGTGTGCTATTTTCATATAAATGAATATATAATTACTGTATATGCAAGTAATCTCTATGGCTAATCCATGCAGCCATTATTAGATTCTGTTGCTTCCTGAGACCTAGACACTGAAGCAGAATTAACTGGCTTCTACTGTGCTTTAGACACAACACCGCTGTGGGGAACCAAATATGCCACCCCAACATATAGTTCTTTGGCTTTTTTTTGAGATGACTATTTCGAGAGGCTGCAGATACTGAATTAGCTTTTCAAAAAAGCTAACCTTTTGTAAAAGAAATTTTCATCTATTTACGTCCATGAAGTAAGCAGCAGATGCAAGCAGGCTTTGCTGATGCCAGCCTTATCTCCCTGGGAAAAATCCTATCACAGGAAGGAGGAGATTAGCAGCCAGACACCTGGCCCCAAGAGACAAGGCAACCTTTACATTTTCTCCTCGCCCTTTCATAGCTCAGCCCCAAGCCTCCTTTTTTTTTTTTTTTTTTTTTTTTAATACAGTATAGAATCTTCAGTCACTAGTTCTTCTTTGAGCCATATTTTATATGGCTTCTGGGCATATTTGCATGTAATCAATATTTAATGCCTTTTTTTCCCCCGTTAATGTGGCTGTCAGTTTTATGTCATAGACCAAAAATCATGACCCTTCAGAGGGAAGGGAGAAATTTTAAAACTAGAAACTAGGAATAAAATAAGTAAATATAGCCTCTGTTATTAAAAATAAAAAAAACTTCATAGTTGAGGGCCAGCAGGTAGCTGGTTAAGGTGCTGGTCCTGCACGACCCACTGTGGTCCAAGTGATAGCCCTGGGAGTTTGAAAATCATGTTGGGGCCTAAGAGGTAGCATGAGGATGAAGGTGTTGGACTTGCACATGGTCAGCCACGGTTTGAACCCCAGACCTGGTGGCTTGAATCTCACACCAGGTATGTGTGAGTACATGCCCAAAACCATGAGAGAAGAATGGAGGAAAAGGTATTGCAGTTTGGCCATCCTCTTTGAGGGGTGATGTCTCACTTCCTCTTTGTCTGTCTCTCTGTCTCTCTGGCAATCACATGTGCTCTATAACAAAAATCTCAAGAATAAAATCATGCCAGGTACATGTGCATGTACATGCATCTAAAATCTCAAGAAAAGAATGAAGGCGAAGGGGTTGCGGCTTGGCGATCCCCACTGGGGGCATGGGGTGATTTCTTACTTTCCCTCTCACTCTCTGTCTCTCTCTGGTGGCAAACCCTATGGAAAACAAACAAACAAATAAACAAAAACTAAAAAGCACACAAACAAATAAACACCTTACAGTCTACAGACAGAAACATGAAAACATCATTACTAGCCATTGCTCCAAGTGAGATTTCAACAAGCTGTTTGGAAATGTCAGTCTAATTCAAGAGAGTTTTGAAGAATGGATCGGAGTTTGCCAAGCAGAAAAGCAAGGAGAGGGCATTCCAGGCAAAGAGAAGAAAGCATGAAAGACACCTTCACTGCCTAATTTTTCAGTTAGTCTGATTTTAAAGTACATTATCCTCATTAACGGGTTAGTCCATGTCAAATCTCTGAGGGCCATTTCCGTGAACAGCAAATTTGGCTGATTAGATTCGATGTTAATAAGAACCTCGTGTTAATTTGATGGCTTGCCAAAAGAATGTGCACAGAGAAACTAGGGTGAAGAACCTAGAACACTTTAATCCTGGCCTATAAGGGCATTCTGCCACAGGCAGTTACAGGAATTGCATTCAACCCTAGTCCTGGATGTTTATTTTCCATAAATCCTGAAGCCAGATTTGGGTGCGCATACCTAAATAAATCAGTTTTTTCCTGCAGCCAACCCATCCCCTACCACACACCATACACACAGGCACCACCAATACCACACAACATACTCATACAAAACCTACCCCCGTGGGAAACAACAGAAAGAAAAGAAACTAATCGGCACAAACTAGCTCCACTCTTGGGGGTGGGGGCTCAAAATCAATCCCATGAATGTCTATCAATAGGACAGCTTTGCTCAGTCTGCCTTTAGTCATTTTTTCAATGAATCCCGCCAAGTAGTAGGGATTCAAATCGGACTGAAATAGCATTTGCACTCAAGAAGCTGCAAATCAAAGAGACTAGGGCATGAGGCAGGCAGAGAGTGTCAGGGTACTGGTGGTATCACACCAGTATAACCCAGGTCATCTAAGTCTGCCTGGAAGAGGATTTTCCTGAAAAGTTGTCATGTTCTCTTGGAGACTGTGGAGAACTACAAATATGGACTGACTCTGTAGCTAGTGGTTAGAAAAGCCAGTTTCCACATAGCCAACCACAGTTCAAATTCTGTCCCCAGCAGTTTGAAAAACATGACAGGCACATGTGTGTGCATGCCCAAAATACTGACAGGACAGAGAAATGAAGGAGAATGGATTGCAGCATGACCATGCCCTATTGGGGGTGGGGGTGCTTTCTCCCTTTCCTCTCTCTGTCACTCTCTGTCTGGTGAGTACCTGCACCTTTTGGCAATTAAAAACAAACAAACAAAAAAAAGAACCAGAAACATCTCAGAATAGCAGTAGCAAAGGATGAATGTGAAGGACTAGCAGACAATAAAGCTGAAAATGTAGGAAGAAATGGGGTCGTGACAGGCTTATGTTCTAAATGAAGGAGCTTGAACTTTATCTTTGAAAGCTGTGGGGAGCTATTGAAGGATCTTAAGCAAGGAAATGGCATGATTAAAAAGATCACTATCACAGGAGAGTGGAGAACAGATTGAGGGGGCCTCAGCAAGAGCAGAAAATGCAGTCAGGGGGCTATTGCAAGACTCGAAAGACATTTACTGACAAATTAGGGTAGTTGTACAAATAAAGAGGAGGAGAAGAATTTAAGAGACAAGATCTTAACAATGCAGTAAGTTACCAAGGACACCTACCCCGAAGGTCTTGAGGTATTTATTATCAACACATGCGGAGAAAAAAACCACAGGGAAAACAGGAATCTCAGAGAAGTTTTCTGTCAGAAAAAGAAGGTGAAAGCAATCTTCACAGAAAAAAATGAAGATGAAAGGTGTTTTTTGTTTTGTTTTGTTTTGTTTTGTGATAAGGCAATGAATTCTGAAGAGTGCAATGGAAAGTTCTGGAAGATCAGGAGGGCTGCTCGATGGAACAAGTTAAGATAAGACATAGCAGTTTGGAAAAAAGCATTCATATAATGACAGGTTACTAGAAGCCATTTATTTGACCATGAAATATTTGTTAAGTCATAGTATATTGCTGAAACTTGAAGAGGAATTCCTGAAACACACTGACCAAGTCTTGATTAAAGTAGGTAGTACCGGGGCTTAGAATATAATACTCTAAAGCATGGCACCCTGGCACATTGGGTACTTTGGAAGGGCCTTAGAAGCAAGGTCTTTCTCACCTTCTCTTATTTTCTGCCTTCTGTTACCTTCCTCTTCCCTGATCCAGAAGCCATTCATAGAAACCAGAATTCCTCTCCCCCAACGTAGGTCACAGACACTAGAACTCCACTTCTCTAGAGAAAATCATAAAAACTAGAAAAGTCACTCTCCCATCTTCCCCCTTTTCCATTGAAAACTACGAAGTGACATGTGTCCTGCTGTATTTCCTGAAGAAAGATCACAAAGTGGTCAAGGAGCATCTGACAGACAAGCCCTGATGGTCCCCCCTCCCCCGACTCCGTTACCAGTAGATCGCCCCCTTGTGTCCAGTCACTTTTCTGTGCCACTGCCCGTTCTTTATCTCACTGAAGCATAAAATCACTTTTCCCGGGATCTCTGGATCTTTATTCCTGATGTTCTTGTGTCATGTGAAGCCTTGATGAAATCAATCTATCATGCTTTTCTCTTTTTAATCTGTCTTTTGTTACAGAAGTGTTAGCCATGACCCTTCCGGTAGGTGAGGAAAGGTATCGCACCTTTCTTCCCCTGTAGTAGACAAATACAGATTTAAGAATAAGTTATTTGTTGTCATAAAATGTCAAAAAATCTGTTTGTGTCATTTTAGTGCCTAATAGAAAGCAAATCAGGCAGATCAAATATATTTTTATTTTAGCGAGAACAGAAAAGATGATGAAAAGGGAACGATAAAGGTCTGCACAGACACCTCCTACCAGGTGCCCAGAGGTTTCCCTCATCCCATCCAGTCCGGGATGGGTAACCTCTGCCCCTACACTGTTCCAGCCCTCCTCCCTGGTTGGTAACATCCTTTCAGTTTCCTGAAAAGAACATGAGGCTAGAAAGGCAGGTTTAAACTTCCCATCCCTAGCACCATCCACACCACCAGGATGACAGCAACATGCTGCTTCCCCAAAGAAGGAGCACTAGGAGACCTATCATGTGGGCTCCAGTGTGTTTAGATGGAGAATTCCAGAAGCCAAAGTTTCCAGAATGCAGTTTAGATGGTAGGGGCTGGGAGTAGGGAGGGAGAGAACAGGGAGGGGTGGTGTTGGTAGGGACGTGGGTTTTCGTCTGCACATGCTCTTGGCCCCATAGGCTCCTCTATCTTAGGGGAGGACCACAGCTGGAGGAGGTCCACAACAGCATCTTCTGAAGTGGAGGGCCCCAAGCAGCAGCCCTCACCCCAGTATAATGTGGAAGTGTACCAGAAAGAGCACAGTAACTCCCTCCCCCCAGTATAATGTGGAAGTGTACCAGAAAGAGCACAGTTACTCCCTCCCATGAACAGAATTCACCTCCAGCCATCTGGAATTAACACGGGCACCATTTCCAACACTACATCTTGAAGCATCAGGGGTCCCTCTTTCAATTTTTCTGTCTCTATAAAGTAAGATAACAGGCCTCCAGACCAGTCTGGATCCCAGAAGGAGGCAAAAGGCACAACTTTCCCAAAATTTTAAGATAATTTAGTGGACTACTTCTGGAGGTCCGGATAGGTTAAGAGAATCTATAAGGAATGGGGCTTCACCGGGGGTGTAGAAATAGGAGGAAGCCGTAACCACCGCAGCCTGAAATGCTAAGAACTGGTGCTGTCAGCCTGCTGAAAGCAGCCCGAGGGCAAAAATAACTGTACATTCAGAGACAGGTAGGGAACAGGTGAAAAAATACCTCAACTCCTGTTTTCTGTCCCTGACTCTCTGAGCCCACCCAGAAACCAGAGGGGAAGACACTCAGGAATTTCAGTTCTCAGGGTCATCCTTCACCAAATGCACCTACGAAGAGCAGAGAAAGAAAGGAGTGAATCTGGGAGTGGGGCAAAAAGAATAACCAAGCTCTCTTTTATAACAACCATATTCTCTGCCCACACTAGGAGTGTTGAGGCATCACTTGTTCCCTAGTCCAGAGTGCCAAAACTGAGCCAGCAGGTGGCATGATGGTTAAGGTGCTGGATTCCACACAGCCAATGCCATGGTTCAAGTTCTAGTAGGAACTAGTAGCCTGAAAAACACACAGGGTGTTATGTGCATGCATGTCCAAAGTCAAAACAGAAAAATAGAGGAGAAAGAATTGCAGTGTGGTCATCCACCCTTGGGGGTGATTTCTCACTTTCCTTCTCTCTCTCTCTCTCTCTCTATCTCTCACTTGCAAGTGCATGTGCCCTATGGCAACAAATCTTTTTAAAAGTACCAAAAACTACCAAGATATACACATTCATAAAGGGATATGTGTCTCCCAAAACCAGTCCTTTAATAGATGTTTGTTTTTCTTTTTATAGTTATTTTTTCCTCTGTCTCTTTCTCTCTCAGAAACAAAGATCACAGAATGTTGGCTTGCCCAGTGAGCAAAACCTTCAATAAATTAGTCATACATTTTGTGCTGGCCTTTGTCCAGGAAGAAAATATATCTAAATACCAAATGAATACTCAAAAATTTTCTAAAAACATCGGTGAGTGAGTGTTAGCTGCCATTTCAAGAGGGAAGTTTTCTAATCAATGTGAATGAACTTTTCTCCCGAATTTCATTCTGACTTCTAAGTGACCAGAGCATAATTGTGTTCAAATTCAGATTCAGAGAAAATACAAAATGTTCTTTTAACCCCCATACATGTATCTACCTATAAATTCATCTTAAGAGCAAGGTTGTGGATATGCTGCCTATACCTTGCAAGGACACTGAAGGCTGTAGTCGAACTCAGTCCAAACCTCCTTCTAATTCTCTAATGAAGCCTTGTGGTAAACCAGACTAAAATAATGTGTCTGAATGTGTCCTTGGAGACTTCTTCCCTAATTTATATTTACAGAAATCTTCTAATTACCTCCTCCCTTGATTCAATTGGCTGGAATTTTAGAACACAGAATCTTCTGTCTTCTGGAACTATTGATCCATAGTCAGCACATTTTCTTTCATTCTCCCTGTTGTCTGAGCGTGCCTTCTGCGTCCTCACCTTAACTCACAGAGTCTTCTCTTGGGACTCCATGCTCCCAGCAGGCTCTGTGCAGCAGGTGGAGTTAAGGTTTCTTTATTTCCCATTGCTATTTCCAAAACATTCCTCCCCACCCTTTGCTTAAAGACAATGATAAATCTACTCTCAGGAAATGATGGACACAAAGTTCAGAAAGGTAATTGTCTTATTGTGGGTGGACAGAAACGGGGTTGGGTGTTGAGGGTAAGCTCCATACATTGAGTTCTCCTCCCCACCCCTCTCCTCTTCACCCTATTTACCTGAGAACTGGCTGCTGGCCCAGGTGGGCCTTGTGAGCCTCTCATGACCATTCCCTTACCTCATGGAACTGGCTCATGGCCAGGGCTGTTCCAGAGATATGCCCCTGGTGACCCTTACCTCATGGAATGAGGTAAGCACACCCCCCACATATTAACATCACTGGATTAAAGACACTAAACCCCAGACGTACTCTGCTGATTTTGTTGAGGAGCTGTCTGGTATTGTGACTCCTAAACAATGTATGTTTTTACTTGACTGATGCATGCTTTGTTCTATACACATACACGTGAGTCCACATTTGCTGACAGCTCAGACCATTCTCCGCCCTCCGGTCAGCAGAGCTTCCTTAGCAAGTAAATACATATCTTTCTCTAAGGGACCTCTGGATGTATACTTTGAAATTGGTAAACATTGCTGGCAATTCCTCAAAACTTGGGGGGGGGGCAGAACAAGTGTGAATGGAAAGTGCACATAGAGAGACTGAGGATCAGGTGCTGGGATCATTTTTGAATCAGGCATATGTATTTTATGTACTCCTTTAAAAATAGATAGTATGTTTCATAGTGGAAAAACTTGGGTTTTGAATCCAGTTCCTCTAAGCCTTTTCCTCTT
>NW_006159548.1:1695869-1742738 GCF_000334495.1 Tupaia belangeri chinensis | reverse complement strand
CATTTCCTCATCTAGTAATGCCTGATCATTCCCCCTCATTCATCAAATAGCTGGGCATTTGACTCTTGTCTCTCCATCCTTCTTCCTGTGGTCCTCCTGGGTGATTCGATATTTTCTACATCCTTACCTCTAGTAACCTTTTCTTCGCTTTAGTAAATATTTATGTTTATATTGTTTCACATTGGATTTGCCATTCCCAGAAATCACTCCCTCTTAAATACCACTGTATCAACCTTTCTATTCCCTGATGTCAAACTTCACTTTCTCTAGTTGGCTTGGGACACTCTCTTCTAAAACAGACTTCCTTTGATTTCATGGAGAATTTTGCTCATCTGACTATTTATTCAAAACCATAATCTCTCTTCATTGAAATGTTTTAGTAATTTTTTATTTAATTTGATCATTATTTTTAAAATTTTGCTATAGGACACATGTACAAGAAAGAGAGAGAAAGTCAGCTGCCACATCCAGGACTCAAACCATGATTGACTATGTAGAAGTCCAATGCCTTAATCACAATGCCACCTGCAGGTCCCAGTTTTTTTAATTTTTAAGAATTATGTTGACTATATGAACAAAAAATATAAAAAATATAGTTATTTTCATCTTCAAGTGTTTTTTTTTTAATTCATTGGTACATTCACAGTGTTGTATAACTAAACCACTATTTCCAGAACTTTTTCATCATCTCAGGCTTTGTACATTAGGCAATAATTCTCCATTCTCTCCTCCCCTCAGCACCTAGGAACCTCTATTCTGTAATACTTTCTGTCTCTATAAATTTGCCTGTTCCAAGTAGTTCATAAAAGACAAGTCATACAATATGTTTCCCTTTGTGTCTAACTTTTTTTACTCCTCTCCATTTATTTATTTTTTGTTTGTAGTCAGTTTAGATTCCCTGGTACATGATTTCAGTAAGTCTTGCCAATGAACTGAAATCTCTTGGCCTTGATTTGTCTCCATAAGTCTGGGTACAACCAAATGTGAATAATCTTGATGCTGTCTACACTGTACCTGTGCAGCTAGGTCTGCTCAAGATACATAGAAAAGCAGATTGATATGAAATAAATTAATGCTCACCAAATTCAAATAGATACAATTCTGGGAACCAGCAGTTAGCATAATGGCTATGTCACTGAAATTCCATGTAGTTGACTGCAGTTTGAGTCCTGGACCCGGTGGCTTAAACTCATGCTGGGTGTGTGTGCCTACGTGCCCAGGATCCCAAGAGGAGAATGGAGGAGAGGGGATTGCAGTGCGACCATCCCTCCTGGGGGTGATTTCTCACTTTCTGTCTCTCTGTCTCTTTCTGTCTTTCTGGTGAGCGCACGTGCCCTATAACAAAAACCTCACACACACAAAAATAAATAGATACAATTCTGTCCCCAAATTATACTTTTGACAACTGGCACTGCACAATAATTTTTGAAAAAAGTTTGTGTTTTCCTCAAATATCAAACTATTTACCACGATCATCAACAAAATCTCTCAAAAGGTGAATGTGCATCCTACTTCAAAGAGGATCTTTAAACCATCAAACATGAACTCTCTCACCTCCACAGTTTGAAATCCACAAGTCTACCTATATCAATATTCTCTTTCTTCTTTCCTAGTACATCTGACTTTAGGGACGGATCTTTCCATCTGTGCTATGGATTATACGTCCCCTGACTTCTCAGGTACCTTGCACTGTCAATTATTTCTGTTGACTATTTAAGAACTTCTTTTAAATCTGGAGGTCCCATTAACATTTAAACATACTTTGGTATATCCCATCCTAAGAAAGAAAAACTACTTCTTGATGCCACACAGCTCCTTAGGGGTATAATGCTCCATTCTTTCACAATCAAATTGCTTGTAAATATGATAAAACTTGGCCTTAATATTTTCATTTGCCACTCATTCTTTAATTTACCATTCTAGATTCTTAAATCAATGCACCAAAACAATGACACTGTGTCTCTACATCCAAAGAATATTTTCCAGACTTCTCTTAACCATCCAATACTGGATATTGGTTGTTATCCTCCGTTTTTGAAACCTTTTGTCTGTTTACAAACACTTTTCTGGTTTTGATCCTAACCACTATAGCTGCTTCTATTCCGTCACCTTTGCAACTCACCTTCCTCAATCTGACAGCAAAATATAGGACTATCTCAATATTCAATGCTGGTCTCTCCTCTTTTCTTACTCTACTCAGGTTTATTTACTACCTCTATCCAGATGACAAATTTTATCACCAGTGCATCTTCCCTCTAAATTCTAGATTACCTATTCAATATGTCAATGGTAGTGCCTCACTGGAGCTTCATGAGCAAGCATAATACTCCCTCCACAAACTCACTCTTACATTCAGGTATGGAACCAGCTTTCATTCACTTGAAAAAATAAGCCAAAGAAACCTCCTTGACATCTCTTTCTCCCTGGAACTCCACACATACGCCACCATATTGTCCTGCTACGTTTATTTCATGTAGACACTTTGAAGTCATGTGCTTTCTCTGACTCTATTACCATCACTCTAGGGCAACTACCATCATCTCTAGCCTGGTCAAGTGCAATATTTGTCTAAATGGTTACTCTACAATCTGATTCAGAGACCCACTCAATAAGCTATCCATTCAGAAACCAGAGTATTCTGTTCAAAATAATATGATCATGTCACTACTTAAAGAGCCATTGATGACTTATAAAAGTTCACAGAATAAAAACTAAAATGTTTATTAAGCTTTATATTATCCTACTGCTACAATATCCTGAGCCTAAGAGATCCAGTCATAGAGCCCTTCTCAAAGGTCCTTCTATACACACATGCTACTCACCACAGAGTTGTGGCATAGGTTACTTCCTCTGCCTGAATTTCAAAAACATTTTCTACCACCTCATTCTAGCTCTCCCAGGATCCAAACCCCAGTCTATTTGTCTTCTACTCCACTCTAGAGGTATTTTGCCTTAGGGCACGTGTACTCACTAGAGAGAGAGACATGGCCATGCTCAATCCCTTCTCCTCCATTCTCCTCCCAGGATCTTGTGTACGCGTGCACACACACCTGGCATGCACACCAGTGATTTTCAAGCTACTGAGTCTGGGACTCGAACAGTGGTCAGCCATGTGGGAATCCAGTGACATAACTGCTACACCATCTGCTAGCCCCTAAAGAGTGGGATATTTTTAGCTTAATAAGTTCGGAAAAGAGTGGTATAATCACAAGAAACCAAAACACAGGAAGGAGAAAAAGTTTAGAGAATATGAATAGCTACTTTTAAATGTATCTTTTACTATCTCAGCAAGAACATCCAGATGAAAATGTCACCCCTAGATGCCTAAAACCTAGCAGGTTCCTGGTAGAGCAGGCTCTTAGCATGTACTTACTGAATGAATGCCTAGGCATTGGCTTAAAAGGGTGAAGGAGTTACAGATGATGCTCCTAGTAAATTCAGTCTACATTTGAGATGATCATAAGAAGAGCCATAAGAAATACAATCCCTAGATTCCTTTACCTAACCACTAAATTTGCCCAGAAACAAAAACTCTAATTAATATGAATAGTTAGGGGGGATAGAATGAAGAAGAAGGTGGGGCCATAAAAAGAATAATTCCAGATTTAAAAAGAAGTAATAACCACATCTCATAGAAACCAAGGTTGGAGAACATTTTCTTTATGTTAGAGAGATGAAGAGTGTCAGAATTTCAAAAAATGCAAAAAAACACAAATGTGTTTAATGATTTGGCAACAGCAAGTCTATGATACCTTTCAGGCATTGAACTGTTGAAATATAATATGTACTCTAAGTTCCAAGCAAAAGCAAAAATATTCTCAGCTCAGTAACTGTTCTCATATATTTGCCTTATATTGCTTCATTCTTACAATTTTGCCTTCCTCACAGGCAGCTGATCTATTGAAAACTCTGTTTCACTGTCATTTCCTCTTTTAAGTGGAGAGAAGCAAATGCCAAAGACCCACTCGCCATTGTGGAAGCTGGCTGGTGTTACTACTCATGGGAGGCCCAGGACCAATTCCTGGCTCACCTTAAAAGTCAGGCAAGGACCCAGCAGGTGGCATGGTGGTTAAGGTGCTGAACTCCCATATGGCTGACTGCAGTTTGAGTTCTGGACCTGGTAGCTTGCTTTCTCACTTCCTCTCTCTCTTTTTCTGAGAGTCGTACACAGTTACAGTGCATGTGCCCTATAGCAAATTAAAATAATATTAATAAAAATAATAAATAAAATAATTATAAAAAAGCTACAGTACACATGCCCTATAGCAAATTAAAATTATAATAAATAGATCATTCTAAAAAAGCTACAGTGCACATGTTCTGTAGGAAATTAATAATAATAATAAATAAAATAGATAATTCTAAAAAAAAATAAATAAAAGCTAGGCAAGATGGTACATGACCACAGTTCCAGCTACTCAGAAGGTTGAGGCAGCAGTATTATGCCATAGTATGATCTTGTCTATAAGAAAATTCTAAAAATGAAGAAAAAGAAGCAAGCAACAACAGTGACCAGACAGAAGCAAATAAGTATACATGAAACAGAGATGAACAAGTTTTTAAATAAACACAGAGTTCAAACAACTTGTAAAAATTATTTATCTAATTTTATTTATCAGTTTTTTTAAAAAGTTTGCTATAGGGCATATGCACTCACCAGAGAGAGAGAGAAAGTGAGAAAGCAAGCCTCCAGCTCTGGGCCTTGAAGCATAGTTGGCCATGTGGGAGCCCAGTGCCTTACCCCTATGTCTCCTGCTGGCTCCTAAACAACTCTTAAAACTATAATAATCTTGATTAAATGAATACGTTTATGAGCAAAATATAAAATGTCAAGTTGGGAAGGAAAATGCCTGATAGATTTTGATTGCAAAATTTGTTAAGGACTATACATGAAAATTATTTCACTTATCAATATAGGTGCCAAAATCCCAAATAACAGACGAGCTTATCAAATCCAGCAGGGTATTTTTTTTTTCTTTTTCTTTTCTTTCAGGTCTTTGTGATAGGGCATGTACACTCTCCAGAGAGAGTCCAAGACAGAAAGAAGGAAAGTGAGAAATCACCTTCCAGAGGGTTGGGCACAGCATAATCCTTTGTCCTCCATTATCTTCTCAGAATTTTCCATATGCACACACATGCTCCCAGTGTTTTTCAAGCTGCCAGGTCCAGGGCTTGAACTGTGTTTGGCCATGTGGGAATCCAGCACTTTAACCACCACACCACCTGCTGGTCCCCCAACAGTGTATTTTAATGATCATACAAAGTTTATTCCGGGATTTTAAAAAGATTGAAAAAATCAATGGGTATGAACTGGATAATCATGTGATTTCTCCAATGATACAAAAAATATCTGGCAAAGTTTAATGCCTATTTATTATTTAAAAATTAAAACAAAGTGAAGCATTTCCTGACACAAGGAATAGAAAACTTGGAATGTTCCTTAATTTCATAAGGCATGTATGCCGAAGTTCTATATCAACACAAAAAGTATATATTTGAGCTATTAAAACAAATAAGCAAGTTTTATAAAATCAGTTTGAAGAATCTGAAACATTCCTCCACATTGGCAAAACTACACAATAGGAAAACATTCACAGTAGCAGCAGGAACTAGAATTAACTTCATAAAGAATACTCAAAAACTTTATGGAGTAGACAATCCATGCTCATGATTAGAAGATTTAATGCCTATAATTTTTCTTCTAAAAAGGTTTTTTTCCCCCCATAGGGTGTATGCACTCAGAGAAAGAGAGAGACAGAGACAGTGAGAGGGAAAGTGAGAAATCACCCCCAGAGGTGATTTTTCATTGTCCTCTGGGGATTTTGGACATGCACACAAACACATGCCCAGCATGATTTTCAAGCCTCTGGGTCCAGGACTCAAACTGTGGTTGGCCACGTGGGTCCAGCGCCTTAACCACAACACCACCTGCTCGCAATGACTATAATTTCAATCATCTCAATCAAAATTCCAGTTGAAATTTTTGTCACTCTTCAAAGATTTTTCAAATCCTTTGCATCACAATATGTATATGTGCACTTGTCCTATTCCCTCTCCTAAACCATAAGTCCTTTGAGAAGAGGAATGTCTTCTCCATTGTTAAATTCCTTAGGGCACCTGTATAATAGGTGCTTAAAGAAATACATGTTGGGGCCAGCAGGTAGTGTAGAGGTTAAAGCGCTGAACTCTCACATGGCCAACCACAGTTCAAGTCCTGGACCTAGAATCTTGAAAATCATGCTAGGCACATGTGCAAGTGTGCCCAAAATTGCAAGAGGATGATTGGAGGAGAAGGGATTGCAGCATGGCCATCCTCTCAAGGGGGTGATTTCTCAGTTTCCCTCTCTCTTTCTGGTGATTGCATGCAATCTATAGCAAAAGCCTAAGAAATATATTAATCAAAAATTAAAAGAAGAAATACATGTTGAAGAAAGGGGAGGAAAGAGACTACAAAGGTACATTTCCCACGATTTGTTCTAGAAAGTATATTTAAAATAGGCCATAAAATGACACATCAAGGTTCAAGAGGCTTTCAATTTCTCCTCTTTCATTATAATTTTTAACATTATAATCACCTCTAATTGTAAGATTGCTGAAATGGTACTAACAATTTGAGCATATTTAGAATATATATCGTTGAATTCTTAAAAAACTGTTTCACTGTTTTATATTGATTTCTAATCTAGTTTATATTTAGGTTCTTATGTCCCAGCCATTTTCTTGTAATAGAAGCTTCTGGGAAATTGCTATATATCATGTCATTTTTAAAAAATTATATATATTTCTGTTCCTTCTTTTTTCACCAAACAAGCCACACACCTCTATTTTGTTTCTAAATTACTTACCAGTGTCTCTTTAAATAATGTATGAATCAGACAATGCATCTGGCAAATGACTAGTTAGTATAATGCCCATATATTTCCTCAATACAGATAGGATCAGAATACTCACCAAAATTATTCAATGATAGGAAGACTGTCTATTTTATGAAACTCTGTCTACGATGTATGAACTCATATATGATGGGGCCATGCAGGCAACACAAGCTGGTAAGGATGCTGCCTCCCATTCTAAGGCAAGGCCTGAACTGGGAAGAAACTGAGGCAAGGTCCAGTTTACGAGCTCTCCCTTGTGTCCTTGAACTGGCCGGTATTCAAT
The DNA here is from genome assembly GCF_000334495.1 of Tupaia belangeri chinensis. Lineage (NCBI taxonomy): Eukaryota > Metazoa > Chordata > Mammalia > Scandentia > Tupaiidae > Tupaia > Tupaia belangeri. The sequence goes on along the minus strand of NW_006159548.1, from coordinate 1,735,580 downwards.
TTCTCTGCCGTGAGTTTTACTGTTATTACGGTACCCTGCAAGGGTAAAACATCACCCCCAACTATTGCAATAAAGCCAGTTAGTGATCTTGTAGGAATGTGGTTCCCTAAGACTGACAGGAGGACCAGGAAGTTTAAGACTCCCCCACCTGTCTGTTTTTAAGCCAAAATTAACATATAGATTAAGTTAGTATAAACCAAATTAGCATTAGAAGCATATGTAGACTAAGTTAGTTTAAGGCTAGCCCTTGTTAAAGCTACAGGCCAAAGTTAACTCACACTAGCAAAGTCAGCACATTCACCACATAACAGAGACCCAGAGATAAAACAAAAGAACTCACTAATTGACAAGACTCAACAAACAAAATGCAGGAACCCACAGATTTATTAGAGAAAAAAGCCTGGATGGGACAACAGAATAAACAAAGCTGAGGGCTCCACAGAAAGATTAACCATTTTAGCTGGGAGCTCTTATCTAAAGCAACAGGTAGCTTTCAACTACAAAGAGTTTCTCATCTATGTGCTGTTGACCATGAAAAACTGCTAATAAAACATCCTGTGTTGTCTCCTGAGCTACAAGATCATCCTCCTTTCCCATATAAGATCATAGACTCACCCTCTATTGTTGTAATGTATAGATAGTCCATGTATTAACTGTGTCTTTACTTAGCAAGACAAGATTTCTATCGAGGTCTTTGCAACCAGCAATGTTATCACCCTGGCCCGGGACTGAAGTTATCAAACATTCTGCAAGCCCCCTCTTCAAAAGACCCTTCCCAGTAATCAAGATCTAAGAAGAAGATACAACAGACAAATGGACTTCCTCATCCTGAGAACTGTGATTGATTTTACCTAATCTGACAAGACAAACAGCATGTTTTATAATTATTGCTTCCATGCTTTGTATACCCTGTTCCTTAGAGTAAATCTTTTACTGCCCCTCACCCATTTACTTGCATGTATCACATTTTCAATAAAAAGGCACGATGATTCCTAGCAGTTGTCATTCCTCAGAGAGCGATCTCTGGGAGTGTCCGGCTGAGGACGTGCATGAAAAGGCACGAGGCCTTAGTCTTCCTTTCTTTCCAGCGCCGCCTCCGTCGAGATAACCCACCCACACCGAGGCTGGACCCCGGCACATATACTCCTTAAACATTAGAACCTGACAGTGACCTCAATAATTAGATGAGGACACAGAGAGGTTAAGTGACTTTCTTACTATGACAAGGAAATTGGGGGTGGAAAACACATCACACTCAGTCAATAAATCAACCAGCGGTTCACTGATGGCCCATACCTTTTGTTTTTATCATTAGGCCACTATTCAAGGTAGGGTACATCTAAACCCATCATGTTGGAGAGTCAGAGTTGCGCAAACTGTGAGGTCAGTAATGTTTTCTTTTCTTCCAGAGATTTCTCTTCAGTGGACTATGGAATACCAGTTTCTCACTTTTAGGCTATGTTTACCTCAGAGGCATCACTTACCCACTGCAAGCTGGTTGCTTTACGTGCACACGGGGGATAGTGCCTATTCTTAAAGAGCTATAAAACGCTAAATGACACATGTAAAGTCCTTGTGCAGTGACCAAACCATAGCTGGTAAGAAGCATTTTTTCTTCTCTTTCTATAAGATGATACAGTTTTGTACTCTGTAACACCCACTTCCATCAAAATAGGGACAAAAACTCTCGACCTAATTTATTCTTTGATAGAATAATAATTTTCTAATAACATAAGTTCTATTATAAATATAAATACTTGAAAATACATAAAAATAAATTATATGAAGCATAATAATATTCTTTTTATTTATTTATTTAGTTTTTTTTGGAGAGGTTTTGCTATAAGGCGCCTACACTCACCAGAGAGAGACAGAGAGAAAGCGAGAAATCACTCCCCAGGGGGGATGGTCATGCCGCAATCCCTTCTCCTCCATTCTCCTCTTGGGATCTTGGGGCACACACGCACTCGCTCCTGGCGTGAGTTTAAGCCACCAGGTCCGGGACTCGAACCACGGTTGACTACGTGGGAGTCCAGCAACATAGCCATTACACTAACTGCTGGTCCTGAATAATAATAAATATTCTTAAATGCAGTTGTTTTATTTTTTGAGAGTTCTTTTGTTTTGTTTTGTGTTTGCTATAGGGCACGTTCTCTCGCTGGAGAGAGACAGACGGAGAGACAGGAAGCAAGAAATCATCTCCCAGCGGGAATGGCCATACCACAATCCCTTCTCCTCCATTCTTCTCTCAGGATCTTGGGCACACACACACAAGCCTAGCTTGTGATTTTTAAGCCACTGGGTCTAGGATTTTGAACCGTGGTCAACTATATGGGAGTTCAGTGATGTAACCATTACACTATCTGCTGGTTTCTAAGTACAGTTTTATAAAATAAAAATTATGTCTGAGTATATAAAGGAAATATTTAATTTTTTTTCTAGGTTTTCTTCACAGGGGACATGTACTCACCAGAGAGACAGAGACAGTCATTGAGAGGGAAACTCAAAAATCACCCCCTAGGAGATATAGCCATACTGCAATCCCTTCTCTATTCTATTCCTGGGATTTGGGGCATAAATACACATACACCCGGTGTGATTTTCAAGCTATCAGATGTAGGACTTGAACCCAGGGTCCGTCATGTGGGAGTCCAGTGCTTTAACCATCACACTACCTGCTGGCCCTTACCCAGCATTTTTCTTGAGCCACTGGATCAGGGACCCAAACCACACAGTCAGCCATGTGGGCCCCTGCAGCCTTAACCACCAGGCCATAGGCCTAGGTGTGACATTTATGTAAACTCTTACTTTGTGACTATATATCATGCTTTAAAATAATTTGTGCATATTTTAAAAATTGACATGTTAACTTTGTTATCAATTTATTACGATCAAAAAGGGAAGGTATTGTAGAAAGAACAGTAGAGAAAGAGTCAGGAAAATTTCCGTCTAACTCAAGCTCTGCCATTATTTATTTATGCCCCTTAGAGTAAAGCATTTAAACACCTTGACTCTCTTTTTCTCTTCTGTGAAGTCAGCGGATGGAGCCAGGTGATTTCAGAGGTCCTTCAGAGCTCCAGAAAACTCTGTTTTGGAAGCATATACAGATACTACAGAAATATATATGAGACAGAGAGAGACAGAGAGGGAAGGGGAAGGAAAGGGAAGGAGATGGAACCCCCAACAGTGTCTCCATGCAGCAGTCCATCCTCAGTCTCAGCCAGCTTAGATATGGGCACACTCAAGTGCACCTACGTTACTCAGGGAGGTTCCAGGACATGAATTCAGAACCTTTCCCACATGGGTTGGGTCATAGCTACATTACTGCCTGGTCCTTGCTCATACTCTCCTTTTTTTTTTTTAAATCAGAAGAAGCGTGCACACACACATGCATGTGAGAGAGAAATAGAAAGCCCCCCTAATGGGGTATGAACATGCTGCAATTCTTTTCCTTCCATCTCTTCATCCTGCACACACGCATGCCCACCCAGCATGTTTTCCATGTTGCTAGGACCAAGATTTGTACCATGACTGGCCATGTTGGGTCCGGTTCCCATGTATAGTGCTTGACTACTGCCCAACAGAGTCAGCTCTCATATACTTTTAACTCATCCAAAACTACTGTGGACTTAATATTTTATGCTTAGTATTGGAAATTAGAGCCATAGCTTAAAAATGAATAAGAGAATATGACAGCATAAGTTATGGTTTCACAAATGCTCAGATATATGTGAAATAATATTAGTCTCTTATCTGAATTGTTGAATATTTTAGCATTATATCCCAGAATCTATATCAGAGAAAAAATAAAAGAAATTTGAAGGGAAATTTTTTTATTACTTTTTGCATCTAATGAATAGAAAAGGCCAAGCCAATCATCAGAGTTGATAGTGGACATAATGATAGCATCGCCAACTTTCAAAAAAATGAACATTCTATAAATGATAAGATATTTGAGGTATCCTAATGTCATTTAATTCCCTGAGCATGGTTTTCTCTGAAGTTGTATTTGGCTGCCTTTAACACATTCATTTATTCACTGCCTCATCTATTCAAAAGCAGGATTTCTTTGTTTTGGTTTGTGTTTTGGGTTTTTTTAGTTTGTTTTTGTTTGTTTGTTTCTTTCTTTCTTTCTTTTTTTTTTTTTGCCTTAGTGCATGTGCACTTACCTGATACAGACAGTGAGAAATCAGACCCCAGGGAAGATGGCCACACAGCAATTCCTTCTCCTCCATTTTTCTTCCAGACCCTTGGCCATGCATGCACACATGCCTGGTGTGAGTTTCAAGCCACTAGGCCTGGGACTCAAATCATAGTCAGTCATGTGTGAATCCAGTGATCTAACTGTTACACCACCTGCTGGCCCCTTAAAAGCAGTTTCATAGGGAACCAGCAGTTAGCGTAATGGCTATGTCGCTGGACTCCCACGTAGTCGACCGCTGTTCACGTCCTGGACCCGGTGGTTTAAAATGCACGCTGGGCGCGTGTTCGTGCGTGCCCAAGATCCCAAGAGGAGAATAGAGGAGAAGGGATTGCGGTGTGACCATCCCCCCTGGGGGGTGATTTCTCGCTTTCTGTCTCTCTCTGTCTGTCTGGCGAGCGCACGCGCCCTACAGTGAAAATCTCTCAAAAAAAAAAAAAAAGTAGTTTCATAAAACTGAATTCCAGGCCAGCCAATGGCATGGTAATTATGGCTACTAGATCCATATGACCAACTACACAGTTTAAGTACAAGACCTGGCAACTTGTATGCATGTATGTGTGTGCCCAAAATCCTGAAAGGAGGAATAGAGGAGAGGAGATTGTGGCATGACCATCCCTCGTGGGATGCACACACACATACACACACACACACATACACACACACACAGGATTCCTTCACTTGTACATTAGATTCCAGCTCTTTACTTACTGAAGAAAATTGCAACAGCAACTCTCCAGTAATCCATATGAATCTTTCCTGTTTCCTGAATACTTCCTATCCACATTTAAGAAGGCTGTAATTTTCTCCCATGAAAAATTAAGTCTCTAGTGACCTTTCAACCCCCCCTAGCTACTACAACTTATAGAAATGTTGCTCAAGAGTTGCTTATATAGCTGTCTCCCGTCCTTCTCCTCCAGTCTCTCTTGAACCCTACCCAATCAGCCTTTTGCCATTGCTACTTTACCCAAATTTACAATGCTGCCAAATCCAACAGTAAAGTCTCACTTATTATTTCAGCTGCTCTAGCAGCAGAAAGTGGCATAGATAATCACTTCCTCTTCCGAAACAGGTTTGTTTATTTATTTATTTATTTTTCATTTTTCTCCCAGGCTAATTATAATTAGTACAATAACAATTACTAACAAACTAGTACTGGTTTTGTTTCTTGAGTTTGCCTACATCTACCATGATCCATCTGAGTTTTCATAAAGGGTACACAGATTAACTCAACTTCAATATGATAAAGACTACAAGCTCTGAATCTCTTCAGTCTTTGGTAGAGTTCTGACAATTCCTTCTGGGATGGAACACTATTGAACTTCTGATTCTCTATCTTGGCCAGAGCATAGAGTAGGGTTAGGAAAAGGCCATTTCAGAAGGTTTTATCTTGGCCTTTTATAAGATAATGGCTCCCACTCTACAAATGAGGTACCAAAATGATGGTTCTGTCAGTTGCTGAATGTAGTCCCCCTGACTGTGTCCTCAGAAACTGAACAAATGACCACAGATATGGGTTGTGTGTTGATCTACTGTAGACTTACCATGAGTTGCTCTTAGGTGAGGTCTCCATTTGTTTCTTGCCCTTCACATTCAGCAACTCTAACAAGGGTGCCATGAGGCATTTTGTAATCCATGTCCAATACTCCTCACAAGATATGAGTAATTATCTAAACTCAGTGTACAGAATCTTGGTAAAAAGTTATACGGCCCTTGGGTAATTGATTTGGAAATGCCTTCTGGAAATATATTTTATACTACTAAATAGTTCTTCCTCAATAAGATCAGGTCTGGAAAATGGGTATGAGTGAATTAATTTTTTCTATTCCAACAGTTGACTTTAACCCTATACTTACAAACTCTAAATATTTTTTGGTTATGAAAGTCAAGCAATGCTCTCACTGGTTGTCCACCTCTTTCTTTCTTTCATTCTTTCTTTTTTTTAGAGAGAGATTTTTTTCTATAGGTCACATGTACTTGCCAGAGAGAGAGAGAGAGAAAGCGAAAAATCACCTTCCAAGGGGAATGGCCACACCATAATCCCTTCTCCTTCATTCTCTTCTTGGGATTTTGGACACACATGCACACATGCTCAGCATGAGTTTTAAGCCACCATGTCTGGGACTCAAACTACAGTTGACTACGTGCGAGTCAAGTGACATGACCATTATGCCATCTGCTGGTTCCACCCCCTTCCTTTGTCCCTGAGACATCAGCCTTTGCCACAGATCCCTGCAATCGAAGCCTTCTGGTTGCTACCCAACTACATTACTAACTTTAATAATTATAGTCATCCTGCTTCCAGCAGTTATTGTTGGGCCTCTTCTAGAATTCTACCATTCCCACTGACGTTAGGAAGATAGTACCATAGAAATTCCTTTTTCATTGCTCAACTTCTCAGTGACCTTCTCCAATGCATTTTTCATTGCTTTTGTGCGGGAGATGTCCTCTGTTCCCTACAGGAGAATGTAGTCAGATGTTCCTTGTAATATGTTTATTCTAGCCCAACCACTCCTGAGCCTTCTGATCCCTTGCCTTATTATCTACTAAGGCAGTTCCAGCATCACTATCTCATTTACTCTGCCATTGTTATCACCATAGTTTGAATGAGCTATACCAGCAGTATATTAGGACCCAAACCAGGCATTTTTGCCAGTATGTTAAACCCTAAAATATGATAAAGTACCTCCATAGCAATAAACCCTTCCCTATCTAGTATTGTATTTTGTTCCACTCCATCCTACACTGTTCCCATACATGCTCTTCTAGCTCCTGTCAGTATTTGTTATGTATTACACCTCTTTAATAGTCCACTTCCTCCAATAGCAGAGACCATACTTCTCTGTTCCTTCCTTGCAAAGCCTTGACCCTAGTTGTTGGCCTAGAACCAATGAAAAAATATGTAGGCAGATCTTGAGGAAGGCAAGCATCATCTTAAAAGGCGTCAAGGGAAGCAGCTTCCAGGCAGTAAGAGCTACTAGCCAGAGAGTAGAGATTGATTCTGCCAATGCTGAAGGTACCCAGAAACATGGTAATAGCAATGGTACAACCACCTGCACTTATAACCACCCCATTAAGCATTGGAAATGGGATCTTTATTTTATCTGACCAGAGAATGATCTCACACTCTCATTCTAAGGGTCTGCTGTCTAAGGCTCCCTCTGGCACCAACAGTTTTAGGCTAGATTTCCTGAGTCAAAGAGTTGGGTATAAGTAATTTCCCTGGGAATAAATTCCAGAAGGCATATTAAAGGACTGGGAATAGTGCCAGAACTGGAAGAAAGGCAATAAGTGAAATGCTAAAGAGAAAGGTATCACAGTGGGCAACTGATGTTCTTTAAAAACCTGCATAATTTACATTGGAATTGTCCCACCAAGGGCAAGGAAATGAAGAAATTTATCTACAAACTGCTGACTCTCATTATTTGTTGGTTACTCTAAGAAGCATTAACTCTCTTCCCCATTCGGGTCTACACCAGAGATCAGTCAGTTTCCCTCAGTCAGTCAGGCAAAATTAATAGGTTTTTACAGTTCATAGAAGGTATAGGATAGATCTAAGTGGGCCAAGAAAATATGTGTAGAGTATTGACAACAGCCACTACACTATCATATTCTGAAAACCTATTTGTCCTGCCTTAAGTAGAAAGTGCTGGCCACATTTTTAAGTACATATAAAAATAAATCTATAACTATTATTTTTATGTATCAAGTCATCAGAAAAGTCATGACACATTTTTGTATACAGAAACAGAAAAATATGTTGTGACTTTTCAGATGATCCAATAGTTGTTCATGTCCACTTAAAAGTCTTGTTTTGTTCAACCAGTATTATGCATTCAATGAACTGTAAAAAAAAAACAATGAGAAAACACTGAAGAACTCTTATTTGTGGGTAGAGTCAGCCCTCCAAATTCATGAGTTCACATCCATGGATTCAACCAACTTCAGATAAAAAATAATTGGGAAAACAGGAGAAATAATAAAAATAAATACAACAATAACAACAATGCGAAGAAAACAATATGGTTCAACAACTATTTACATAGTGTGCACATTGTTTTAGAACTATAAATAATCTAGATATGACTTAAAATATTCAGGGTACTGCTAAATTATATGCAAACACAATGCTATTTTTACATAAAGCACTAGGGCATCCACAGATTTTAGTACTTGCAAGGGGTTCTGGAATCCTCCATAGATTCCAAAGGACAACTGTAAATATAACTCTGTGCAACACAGATGATTTTTTTTAAATTGGCAGAGGCCACGTGCATGAGAGAGAGACAGAGGCAGAGAGAGAGAGAGAGAGAGAGAGAGAAAGCAACTACAATAGGATATGGCCATGCCACAACCCTTCTTCCTCCTTTTCTCCATTCCATTAGAATCCTAGATACACATGCCTCTGCATGTTTTTCAAGCCACCAGAGCTGGGATGTGAACTAAAGTCAGACATGTGGGATCCAGCTCCCCACACACCATGCTTAACTGTGCACTATGGAAACCAGCCCTAGAGATAATGATTTAAGGAACAATTTTATGTAGGAAAACGTGTTGGAGGCTGTAACAAATTCCAGAGCATTAACCAAGGCAGTAAGGATGGGTAGGGTAGAGAAGGGGGAAATACTGGAAGGTCTTAACGTAATGAAATTTATAGTCGTTGTTGGCTGAGAGAAAATGGGAATTAGAGAAGTAGAGGAACCAAAAATATAGTTAATATCAGTTCCCTCTTATAGTTATGTAGATTAAGTAATTAACACTGATTAAGCTAAATAGAATTTATAGATACCTTCAGAATTATCTAGTACAAATCCTTCATACTAACTCTCCAGGTGATTTTGATGCCCTCCAAAGTTTGAGAACCAGTGCCTTAGGTAACACTACTGGAATTCTTTCTTTAAAGATCTGTCATTAACTGACCTACAGTTAATAATTCCCAGAATATCATCTATATTAGGTGTTCAAAGTTTCTATATAGAAATTTGTGAAGTCATATTAACACAAACCAAGATATTAAACTGTATATCTATCAGACTTCCAGTAATTACCTTGGAAAAAAACCAAATGACATGTTAACCATTGTCAGACATCATTCTTAGCAGGAAAAACTTTCAGGCAAAAAGAGGTGAGTTTAGAGGAGAATTGCCTAATTCTAATCCAAATACCAAAATAGAAGTGCTTCCCACTTTGTTCCAGGAAGCACTGAAAGAATATCAATTGAGACAGCTCCAGAATAAAGCAGAATGGATTTATGATTGGCCAAATTTATTAACTGCCCATATTAAACTCACAATATGATACTACCTGGTTGCCATGTTCCTAACACAAACCAGCTGTGACACATTCTTTCCACTTGAGAGACTGATTTAATGCCATATTCAACAGAATTCCGCATTTTCCCCAACTTTTGTATGCAGATTTCTTGGAAAAAATAATTTATAAAAAAAAGATGTTACTTTTTTGCCAGCTTCCTAATGATTGAGAAGATTAAAAATATCACTAAGTTCATGAAGGAAAAAAAAAAAGATTTTGTATGAGAAGAGAATTGACATTTAGGGAGAGTGGTGGTAAAATACATATCCTAAAAGTTCTTCAATGAAAGTAAAAATTAACACTTATTGTTGAGTGATTTAGTCTAGCTTTTATTCATTCAAGTTTGCTTTTGTTTTTATTTTTTTGTGTGCACTTCCAGAGAGAGAGAGAGAGAGAAGGAGAGAAAGCTGCCTCCAGCCGCACCCCCGGGAGGGGAATGACCATGCTCAATCCCTTCTCCATTTCTCCTTTCAGAATTTTGGGCATGCCCACATGCCCAGTGTGTTTTTCCAAACTGCCAGGTCTGGTACTCAAACCATACAGTTGACCATGTGGGATCTAGCTGCTCTAACCAATATACTACCATCTAGCCTCATTCAACAAGTATTTATGGAATGTCTGTTTTAATGTGATGGATCCTTCCTCTGAATGCTAGGAATATATAATATATTAGGCCTATAAGGAGTGCTACAATAAAACTATATACAGAATTTTTAAAAGTTTATTTCCTTTTAAGAGACAGAGATAGAAAGGCAGGCACTCAATGGAGTCTTAATGCTGCAATCCACCCCAGCCTCACCCAACTGGAGTCATGGGCGTCAGACTGCATATTCGACATGTATAGGGAGACCTAAGAACTTGAATGTGGGATCTAAGGATTTCTCATGTGGCTTCAGCATCATGGAGCATAGCATTACTGCTGTGTCACCAAGGCTGGCCTTAGAATTATTTACCCAGTGTTTCACAAGGATATTTGACCAGAGAACCTTCCTGGATAATCTTTAAACTGTATAACCAGCTTCTGAAAAGTTAGAAAGTGGGTCCTTTATCTGACTGTGAAGGACTTACATAAAAGAACCTCAAGCTTTTCATGACTAGCAGAAACAGGTATACCTTTAAAAAAAGAAAGAATTATTTATTCAATTTTTTATTTATTCATTCATTTATTTATTTTAATTTGACCAGAGACACACACACAGAGAGAGAGAGAGAGAGAGAGAGAGAGAGAGGAAAAGTGAGAAAGCAAGCCACCAGGTCCGGGATATGAATTGTGGTAGGCCAGGTGGGAGTGTACAACACCTTAACCAAAGTGCCACTTTCTGGTCCCAGAAACAGGTATATCTTAACACAACTAGAATGGTAACATTTCTCAAAGAGATTATGTACTCTAAGATCATGTAGAACTTGCTCCAGGTATCATTTGGCTGCAGTCACTAGTATTTGTTTTAGTCACCACTTGCATACTTATTTGGATGTTTAAGGAATGGTGAGATTTTATCTATAACTTTGATAACTTTGTGAATTACATAAATTCTTTACTTCTTCAGAATTCTCCTTGATCATCTATTTAAGGGAGAAGAAAAGCATTATTAGCCAAATTAAATCAACTATTTTAGGTGATAAAAATTTGACAAAAATAACAACAACTTAGTCTTTGAAAATACTTACTGAATTTATGACTGGATCAATAATCTAGCCCTTTTTTTAGACCAGTATAGATAACTGAAAATATCAACAAATCCTTATACTTCTATAACAAAATTATGAAGATAGTTGAACATTGGCCTTTGTGCTTGTTATAAAGAAACAGATTCAGAGCAGAAAATAATTGATTTTTAAACTTATTAATGATTTTTGTGTTGAAAGTTTAGAAAATACATGATTCTGAAAAACCAGCTAACAACTAATGAAGATTATCTCTGAGGTTTTAGGAAAACTCAGAAAGTAATTAAAGATTCTTGAAAAGAAAACACATACACATATCAATATATAAATATATATATAATATCTAAATATACTTATAAAAATACATATTTTTTTATTTTGCCAGAGATGTGTATGCTTGCTGGAGAGACAGAGACAGGGAACGTGAGAAAGCACCCCTCAAGGGAAATAGTCATATCATAATTCCTTCTCCTCCATCTCTCCCTCCTTTCAGGATTTTGGGTACACACACACATGCACATGCTCAGAAAGTTTCTCAAGCTGCTGGGGTTGAGATTCAAACTATGTAATTATCTATGTGAGATCCAGCTGCCTTAACCACCACTTCACCAGCTCGCCCCATACAAATATTTCCGGATATTCTACAAAGAATAAAGTTTATCATGTATTTGGTCTCTTTAGAAAATTGTCATAAGTAGTGTTTATAGACTCTGCCATGATTATAACTTGTACTCTAGAAAGTGAGATTTTAAGAACAACCTGGGTAAATGATAAAACTTGATGCTAAACCAGATGACATTTTAAATTTAATTCAGTAAATTTTTACTAAGAACATGCTAAGAAAAAGCCCCCCGCCCCCAAGTGATAGACTGCTGCCATGTTGAAAATTCAAGTTCAGGTCTGAGGCCAAACTGTAGTCTGGTGGTTAAGGGAACCTGATCCCACATGGCCAACCATGGTTTGAATCCTGGTTCCAGTGACTTGGAAAACATACCAGCTGCCTATGTATGTGCCCCAAACTTCAACAGGATGAAGAAAGGGAGGAGAAGGGTGGCAATGCAATTATGTCCCAAGGGAGAGTACTTTCTCCCCCCTCTCTTTCTCTGCCTTTTGGGGGGGAAAAAATTAAGTTCAAGTCTATCAGAAGCTGAAGTGTTTTAACATATTCTTATTATAATTTTCCAAAAGGAACATAACACCATGAAGTAAATATTTGCCACATCAAATAGAAGATCAAGTTAATAATCTAAAAATAAATTTGCCTAAATTAGAGATAATCCACGCATATTTGGCTTATTTAACACTGGTGAATGTAAGTTGGCAGGTTAAATTATTGACTCTGCTCATGTGGTTTTTGTTAACTTATGGAGTGAAAGCCCTACTTAGAACAGAACCTGCCAAATACTGTTATAGACTGTTGACCTCATTCATCTTTGTGCTGATGGTTTACTAAAATCTTTGAAGCAATTGATTGTGGCCTTGTATTTAAGAGGAGTTTTGTTGTAAAACAGATAAGTTTAGATGACATATTGCTTCTATGCTTTCTAACCATTTGTTTTTTTTCCTACAAAATTGAAATTTGTTATCTCTATCTGCTCTGGTCGCTAGGACAGACTGTCTCCTTAAGGTTGCCAACACAAGTAACAACAACAGCTGGTGAGCCTAATTTGCATTTAAATGAACACTTCACAACAATGTCCTTCAGGTCCCAGGATGCTCCTGATGCATTCTCTGTGCACATATGTAGTAGTAACTGCGAGATGGATATGCAATCAACTGTACAATCTAAACGCTGCATCTGTTAATGAATCAGCCATTCTATGAAGGGCTACTGATGTACTCAGCACTCTCTTCAAAGAAAAAAACCAAGCAGTTATTCCAAATCTAATGTGTGATCTCCACACCAGGCCATCTCTTTCTCGTATTTCAAGCTGTTCAAGGATTCATTTCAGCAAGTCTAGAATTGGCCCGAGTTATACTACTGCATAAAAGATTTACCAAAAATCCCTGATGCCCAGTAAAGGCATAAAAAATATGATGAATAATATGGCTTTGTAATTGAGAGTACAAGGAGTTTCGGGAGTTTGCAGCAGTTTGTTTATTGGTAACAGTGAGACTGATGAATCGCACCTAATCTTGGAGAGAGTCCCCTAAGGTCTCTGCCATGAGTGCTGGTTACGTGCCAGGAAAATTGCTACCTGAACAATAGGATATAAGAAGTCATAGTGGAGACTCCATTTTCATCTTCTTGGTTCTGAGGTGCTCCATACACATCAGTAGTCCATGATCTCAGAGAAAACTGCACCCATATACCTCTTACACAGTAGGACAATAAAAGAACACACTGGCCTCAGGGACCAGCAGTTAGTGTAATGGCTATGTCGCTGGACTCCCATGTAGTCAACTGCGGTTCGTGTCCTGGACCTGGTGGCTTAAAACTCACGCCAGGCAAGTGTGCGTGTGTGCCCAAGATCCCGAGAGGAGAATGGAGGAGAAGGGATTGCAACATGGCCAAGAAGGGATTGCAGCGTGGCCATCCCCTCTGGGGGGTGATTTGTCGCTTTCTGTTTCTATGTCTCTGTCTGGCAAGCACACGCATGCCCTACAGCAAAAACCTCTCAAAAAAAAAAAAAAAGGAACACACTGGTCCCTTTGGACCCCTTGGTGTGAGATTTAGGCTGTAATAGGTACTCTTACATTAATGCTGTTGCTATTGTGTATCCTTTACTTATAAAACTAAATTTTAAAGTATAGTCACATGCCACATATGAACATTCCAATCAGCAATAGACGGCTATGTGAAAGTGGTCTCAAGGATTATAGACTATACTGTACAGCCTAGATGTGAAGGTGCTATACCATCTAGTCTCAGTTAGGTAGTCTCTGTGATGTTTGCCAACAATGAAATCACCTGAGGATACATTTCTTAGAATGTATACCCTTCCAACACATGATTGCACTGCCATTCTGGATCCTAAACATAAAGTTAAACCTTGTTTGATCAACACAACACTCTTCAGGCAGAAGCTCCACAATCTTTCCTTTTTAATAACCTTTAAAAATAATCACCTTTTCATGATTATAAAGTATTATATTTATCAAAAAGCTTGTAAACTACAAAAAGTTCTAAGAAACTAAATAAAGTTCCTATAACCATCAAAAAATATTTTTAAAGAATTATTTTATTTTATTTTTAAAATAATTGTTATAGGACACACGTGCTCACTAGAGAGAGAGAGAGAGAAAGAGAGAGAGAAAGTGAGAAAGCAAGCAGCCAGGTCTGGGACTCAAACTGCTATTGGCCATGTGGGAGTCCAGTGCCTTAACCACCATGCCACCTTTTGGCCCAAGAAATTATTATTCTTAATTATTTTCCCCCTAGACTTTCTCTCTGCTTTGGGATCAGTCATGTGCTCATAATGTCATATTTTGCTTTTCTTTAGTGACCTTGATAAATCAGAAATACTCTTAATAAATATTGTTTTCCTGACTATATATTATTAAGTTGTCAGGAAAGTCATGACTTATTTTTCTATGTAAAAATGCATCTTGACTTTTCCAGAAACCCAGTATTTCATCAGTAGATATTCCATTGTGACCAAAAGATCTACGTTGGTGAAAATTTAGGGTTTTTTTTCTTCTTTATAAATAGGCAGTCTATCACTGCATATAACTATTTTTCATATTTTATCCATAGTCTTAATATTTTGCCAGCACAATTATATCTTTTGGAAATAGTGCTCTTTCTTCTACCATATTTATTAGAATCATTTTTAAGCTTTAGTATATAGACTTTTCATATTTCAGTATAACCAAGACTATTATCTTTTTCTGTTTGATTTTTTACACTGCTTCTATGAGACAGAGAGACAGAAAGGCAGAAAAGTAGAGAAATATACAGCTGCACCAAAGTCTTCACCCCACAATCCACTCCCCTTCCCAGCCTGCGTGGATCACTGGTACCCACGCCTGATCCCACTGTGCTCAGAGAGGTCTCAGGGTGCGGACTCAGGATGTTTCCCATGTGGGTCCAGTTTTATTACCACATAAAACCAGTTGACTTCCCTTACATTACCTTTAAGTCTGGAAAATCTTTTCTCATATAGACATTTCAGTTTATTAATTTCTATTTTCTTCCATTATTTTTTCAATTGCCAGAGGGAATTGAAAAAAAGCGAGAAGACAGTGTGCTTACCAGACACAGAGAAGCAGAGATTGAGAGAAGGTACCCCCAGTTGGGAATGGTCATCCTATAATCCCTTCTCCTTCATTTCTTCATGTGACTGGGATAAATAGGGAATGCACATGCACATGCCTGGCGTGTTTTTTAAGTCACAGAGGAGAGTAAAAGAACTGTAGTAAGTTACAGGGGACCCAGCTCTCTTAACTACTGTGCTATAGGACTGAACATCTATTTTCCTCTAGACTTTTTACAATCTGACTTTTCATATTTTTTTCTTTTAAGTTCTAATATTTTTATATTACTTTGTTTTAAACCACTTGCAATGTTTGGTAGGTCACATTTTAAACATTTTTAAAGATATGAAATAATGTCATATTTCTTTTTAAAGTACAGTAACAACTACAAAGTAAAGGAACTGAGGATGACAACAATCAAATCTGTTTCATATATAGGAAGGGGCAACCCAAAACATAACATTAATCTTTCCAAACGAGTTTGTTAAGGAACTGTTAGCTATCGTCTTTAATGTTAAAAAAAATGAAACAATCTTCACATTAAAAAAAAAAAAAGACAGACAGCATTTGATTAGTAAAGCCTATTGTTTCTCCCAGTTTTTATTTTCCTGTCTTTGCTTAGAACAAATTTCGTTATGCTAAAAACTTCTGTGTCTAGAACAAGAAATTAAAAATATTCCATTTGTTTGAATAAACGAAAATGTCTTCCTTCCCAAAATGTAAACATCCAGTAAATAAAATACATATGAATTCCAGGTATAGAAACATCAGTAATTCACTTATAAAGAGGTGTATCCTGGTATATTTGGTAGTAAGGTTTCTGTCCTACATACAAAGCACTTTGCCAAAAGAACCAGGGCATTATGATTTAAAATTCTACTCTTTCACCTAGTTTCCTTATTTGAGTAAAAACTCTTCATTTTCTTTTACTTTTTTATTTCATTTTCTTTTTTCTTTTTTTTTTTTTTGGAAAGGTTTTTGCTGTAGGGCGTGTGCACTCACCAGACAGAGACAGAGACAGACAGAGAGAGAGAGAGAGAAAGCGAGAAATGACCCGCCAAGGGGGATGGCCATGCCGCAATACCTTCTCCTCCATTCCCCCCTCAGGATCTTGGGCACGTACACACACACGCGCCCGGGTCTGGGACGTGAGCCATGGTCGACAACATGGGAGTCCAGCGATATAGCCGTTACGCTAACTGCTGGTCTCTTATTTCATTTTCTTTTATACACTCAATCACATTATTATTTGGCTTACAAAATGGATATTTCGACAGGTGAACATTTCTCCCTAGTACAGTTGATAAAACTACAAAATATCTTCAACAGATAATACCACATTTCTTTGTGCCATTAGTGCTTTGCTTCCCTATTTTTCTTCTAAATGTCCTTCCTCAGACCCTCCTCTTTCACATACACTATATCCAGTATTTACATCTATTTAAATCTAAGAATATTAGGTGAAGTTTGTCAAATTGTTATCTCATTTTCTTAGTACCATCTATTAAAAATATTTGTATACAATATAAATAATAAAATATTTGTACAATAAAATATTGTAACCACTCCCCAAAGGGGTGTGGTTACATTGTAATTCCTTCTCTACTTGTCTATCCTGTTGGGATTTGGGGCACTCACACACATGCACTCAGTGTATGTTTTATGCCACTTGGCCTGGGACCTGAACCATGGGTCAGCCATATGGGAACTAGCTCTCTTAACCACTGAGCTACAGGCTGATGCTAGTGAAAATATTTACTATATATTAATGCACATTTCAAGATAAATCTTCCCTGGATTTATCAGTTTTCCTTGCAACATACAGGCCTCCTAAATTATGGACATAGATACATGTGAAAATAGGAAATATCAGGCTTGCCTTTCACCGGGAAAAAAAATATATCATTTAAATATATCTGAGTGTTAGATCTTCAGCCATTTATCTACTTAATGGTGGAACTAATTGTTCCCATCAAAGAATAATATAAACATATTATCCCTAAGAGACAAGTGGTTACATTCTAGGATGGGAACCTACATTAAAGGACAGAGTGACTGAAGAATGCTTAGACCATTTTGGAAGGATTTAGTGTTTACATTTCAAGAGAGGAAAAAACTTGAGTGACAAATGTTAAAAATTCTCTTATTTCACCCTTGGGAATATTTATTTGCATTTCAAAGGTAAGAACTCAGGATCCTTCCTTCACTCCCAGGAAGTGGGACACATAGTCTCTCCTTCTACCAAAGAGGCAGCAACAATGCTCTGGATGTCTTGTCTATACTGCGATAAACAGTGTGTGTAGAATCTACCCATGTGCTCTCTCCATGGTGTCTACAGGTGGGATCTAAGCACAGGGATTGGGATGGACTCTGGGGACTGTTTAGCTGTGAGTAAAATAAAGCTCTGGTCTTTGAATATATGCAGATGTTTCTGTAAGTGTCCAACTATCTGACTGTCTACCTACGTATCTAGCTAAAAATATAATAGTGCACAAGTAGACTAACAGACCCGTCACAATTTCTAATTAACATATGTGAAATTTTATGTCTCCTGAAGCGCCTTCTGGATGATTTTCTCTATCATTAGCACTTCATTATTTTAGCTTTGGTTAATTTAACTAAAATTGGCCTGAGGACACCTCTGTACATGAGTCCTTACGTAATGAGCTGCAAACTAATTTAGTATGTAAACTAACCGAAAGCCTAATTTAGCATATTTTTGTAACAAATAGCTGAGTCTCAGCCAATCATAGCAGTCAAGCTTGAGTCGACTTCGGGAAGCCAACTGTTTTAAACTGTTCAAATAAGGCAAAAGTGGAGCTCTCACTAATGGAGCCCTCTCTGTACCTCATTTCTGTTTTCTCTACATTATTTCCATTTTCTGTTCAGGAATGCTGTCTATCTACAAGGTGAACCATAGCTTTCCGATTCTAGATATGGGAATAAAATTTAATTAAGAGCTTCAAATTTTTTAATTGTTTTTTTAATAGTTTTATGATATATGCTAATAGTTGGTAAATTTCATGTAACTATTGTTTTTCTTTCTTTTCAGTCTTTTTTTATTGCTAGAGGGTGTCAACAAAAAAATAGCCAATTAATAATTAAATACGATTTATTTCCAAGCCAAAAATGAGTGACCTAGGCTCAGAGAAGAGGTATACATGCCTTTGTCAGAGTGATCACAAGCAGGGGTTCCTTTTATTTGTTTTTGAGATTGACAGACAAAATTAGTGAAGAGATTTTCCATTGGTCTGGCCCAAAAAAGCGGAACATGTGGAAGCGGGGTGGGAGAGGCTTGTAGGTTATAGGTGGGTTCCACATTCTTAGGTTGGTGATTGGAAGGGAAGATCTGTGTCTTAGGAAGAGATTAGTTAAAGAACGGCTTAATCAACATCTCAAGGAAAGGGAAGTTCAGTGTTTTGGGAAGAGATAAGCAAAAGAATATACTGTAATTGGTTGAAATATATATCTCAAAGATACTATGCCAGGGACAGGAGGTAGGAAGAATTCTGTTAATGGAGAATAAATGGTCTATTTATGTTTGTGGACATGACTTCCCCAGTCCCTTTTGAAAAGATTTTGGAAAAAATAGGAAAAGTAGTCAGACTTCTGTCCACAAGAGCATGTGGAATCACCACAGTGTGCATCACATGAGAGAGAGAGATGCCTCCTTGACAGTTTCATTATGCTGCAATCCCCTTTCCCAGCCTGCAAGTTCATCAGGATCTTTTTTTTTTTTACTTTTTTTTTTTGACAGGTTTTTGCTATAGGGCACATGCATTTGCCAGAGACAGAGAGAGACAGAAAGACAGAGAGTGAGAAATAACCCCCAGGGTGGATGGACACACTGTAATTCCTTCTCCTCCATTCTCCTCTCGGGATCTTGGGCATGCACATACACACACCTGGCGTGAGTTTACGCCCCTGGAACCGGGACTCGAACCGCGGTTGACTACATGGGAGTCCAGCGACATAGCCATTACGCTAACTGCTGGTCCCAAGTTCATCAGGATCTTGACACATAGACCCAGCATGTTTTCACGCTTGAAATGGGATTCCAAACCCATGGTCAACCACATGGTTTCTAGCACTGCAGTCCAATGTGTGACCAAGTGTGCCACCAAGGCAGTGAACTTTTTAAGATTATTGATTTGACTTTAAAATAATCTTACATTCAGCCTTTTTCTTTTTGAACTCTCCTACATTTTTTCCAGATTTTCAGTTCATAAATAGGTTTAAGTCGCTTAACTATGCGAAAATATCTACTACATATAATTTTTCATTTCTATTTCATGTTGTTCAGCATTGAAGAGAGTTTCTATAAGACATTTAATAGTAAAACATATTCAGCTAGGCCTAAAACTAAATACATTCTTGGTGGATACACTGTTGTAGCCAACATAGTCACCATGGTTACCTGTCATCATCAGGCACTGGAAACATCAGGTTTTATAAGATGACTTAATCATGACCTTCAAGGAAGTCACAGCCCAGTATGGTACAGAGTAGCTTCTTAGGAAAATGCTAAAATTCATTCTATATTTTTACCAGCTGCAAACTTCAGTCAGCAGAGAAGATAGCAAAGTGATCAAGAACTTGGCAGATAGAAAGTTTCTTGATTCCAAGCTCTAGAAATAATCAATACAGCTTATTACATTTACAAAGTCCATGATAGTTAAGCTTTTAAAAAGTTATTACTTTGGGCTAGCAGATCATATAAAGGTTATGTTGTTGGACTCCCACATGGCTTACCATGGTTCAAGTCCTATTCCTGGTGGCTTGAAAATCACTCCAGGTACATGTGTGTGTGTGCTCAAGATCCCAGAAGGAGAATGGAGAAGGGATTGCAATGTGGCCATTCCCTCTAGGGGGTGATTTCTCACTTTCCCTCTCACTGTCTCTCTCTCTTTCTCTCTGGTGAGCACATGTGCCCTATGGCAAAACATTCTAAAAAAACGTATTACTTCAGTGAATTTTTACAACTAAAATATATTCCATTGAAAAGGAGGTATAAACATTAACTTTAATTTTTCAAATACTATTTTTAACTCATGTCAAAGAATATACAGTAAAGTGAATAATCTAAAAAAATTCAGCTGCAGCAAAGAAAAATTGTTTTTAATTTGCTATAGGATACATTCACTTGCCAGGGAGAGAGAGAGAGAGATGGGAAAAATGAGAAAGCACATCCCCTTCCTGGTGGGTCTAGCCATGTAGCAATCCCTTCTTGATTCTCCTCTTGCGATTTTGGGCACACATGCACCTGGAATGTTGTTCTAGACTCTGGTTCTGGGACATGAGCTGTGCAGTTGGCCATGTGGGATCCAGTCTCCCTAACCACTGTACCACCAGCTGGTCCTGAGAGATGCTTTTACATGTTTCCTCTACTCTTCATAGTAAATCCTCGAAAAGTAGGAATAAGCTAAAAAATCAGAAATGATTTAATTTTATCAATAATTTTTATGCTTAAGAAACTAAATTCTAAAGTTCTCCAATATTTCAGAATCATTGAATCATGAAATGGTACTTGTACACAGTAAGAATTTCTCCTTGGGTTAGCCCGGTGGTCTAGGTGGCTGGATCTCACATGGTCAACCATGCTGTTTGACTTCTAGATCCTGTGACTTGAAAAACATAATGTGTTTATGTGCATATGTGCCCAAAATCCTGAGAGGAGAATGGAGGAGAAGGGATTGCTGTGTGGTCATCCCCTCTGAGAGGTGATGTCTCACATTCCCTCTCTCCATCTCTTTTCATCTCTCTCCCCTCTCTCTGCCTGTCTCTCTGCCTCTCTCTAGTAATCACACGCATCTGATAGCAAAATTAAAAACAATAAAAAGCATCTTGCAGAATTTCTGACCCAAGTAAAATGCTTAATAAATTATTACTTCCCATTTTTGTGTGTATGTTTCACTTGAATTCATTTCTAAGTTTTATTAAACTTGCACTTGGTTTGTGGCAGAAATAAATAATGTATAAATTCTGAAAATGAGATGTAAATTTTTTACCATCTGCTGTTGAGAATTCTAATTTTCATAGTTATCAAACAAAATATAACTCATCATCCACAACAGCCAATTTTTATTTGTCACAGGATTCAAAATTAAAACACAAGGACCTTTATAAAAATATGCTTAATATAAATATATAGTTGCTGTAAAGATGAAAAATTTCCTTTTAAATTCCATGTAAAGGTTATTTTTATTGTAATTAGAATTGTAATTTTAAATATTTGAAAATAATCTAAACTTTTTCTGGAGTTCTTATATTTGCCATGCATGCTATTCACACTGAATCAACACAGATGGAAGAAAGGACGGAGAAAGAGAGAGGTGAAAAGGAGGAAAAGAGATTCTTTGTGATAAGCTGTCTTAGCTCATTATTGTGTTGCTAAACAGAAATACCTGGTACTGTTATTTATATAGAAGAGAGGTTTATTTGGTTCACAATTCTTATGTCTGGAAGGTCCAAGAACATGGGACTGATATCTGGCTAGCTTCTTCTACATCACAACATGGCAGAGAAAAACAGAGAGGCCATTGGGCTTCTGCAGAGACAGAAACCTAAGGGCAGCTATTACTTTATGACCTTACCTCTCTCAGGGGAACCAACCATTCCCAAAAGAGTAAGAACTATTCATATTGTGAGACACCATTAGTCTGTTCCTAGGGTGATGCCCCCATGAATCAAACAACACCTACTAGGCCAAATCTCTTGAAGATCTCTACATCTCCCAATGCACTGGAGACCAAATTCTAATGCATAAACTTTTGACCCAAACCATAGCATAAGCTTATAAGTCAAACTATCATTTCTTAGACTCCAATTTAACCATCACAAAGCTGAAGTTTAAGAAAAAAAAATCTCTCAAGATCTAGGTATAAATTAAACACATAGTCCACCTAATGTCCACTTCACCAACATTTTTCATCTCATCGATAATTGATTTACTACAAATTTCTAGGAGTAAAAATTGTTCCCCAATCTATTATAAATATTTACATTTTACAAAACTTGAACATCTTACTGGGAAAACTGGAGACTAACAATAATGTAAATATAAGTCGGTTCTTCAATAACGCTTCTCTGAACATGGAAATTTATTCCGAGGAAACTGATATATTAGGAAACAATTTGAGTACAATGTGACTTTAGAATTTGCTTATGCATGATTTATATCTGCAGAAAACTCTACAGGAAGGTAAAACTCTTTATCAGCTGAACTGCTCAAGTAGGAATGCATGGAATGCGTACACATGTGTATACATCTTAAATATCTACTACCTCACTTAATGTGCATGTTAAACCCCAACAGTTTTGGGGGTTGTTTTTGTTTTGTTTTGTTCCTATATTTTATATCTGTAAATTGTCTATTAAAGAACATTTTTTCATTATCTTGGACATATTTAAATGTCCTAGTTCAAAGATGCTAAGGTATGGGTCACCTGGTGGCATGGTGGTTAGGATGGTTGGATCCCACATGGCCGACTACATAGTTTGAGTCCAGGACACAGTGGATTGTTGGGTATGTGTGCAAGCATGCCTAAAATCCCAAGAGGATTATAGCATGACCATTCTTTTTCCTTCTCCTCCTCTCTCTCTCTCTCTCTCTCTCTCTCTCTCTCTCTCTCCTCCATTCTCCTCTCCTCTCCTATAAGCACACACACACTGTAGCAAAGTTAAAAAAGTTTTAAAAAAAAGATGTCAAGGTGTGCCTATAGAAAGAAAGCTTTAAGAATTGAGAAGTGTCAGATTAGATAAGGCATTTTCAGAAAAACGAGAGAATATATAATATATCCTAGGCAACACAGAGAAAGGAATCACACTGCCAACCACCACCAACTACATGGGGAAATATTAACAGAAAAAAGGTCTATGGTTGGAACAATAAGTGCTAGAAAGTCAATAAGAGCAAGGTACACCACCCTCCCAGGGCTTTGATGTGTTCACTAACCAGAAAGTTCTTAAAACGGCCGTGTTTAGTTTGTGTATGTGTGTGTGTGTGTGTGTGTGTGTATTTAATAGAAGTTTCATTCTATAGACACAATTGATTATTGACCATTGATGATTAACTTGACACCCAGCCCCTCTCTACTTCCTAGAGATTGGGGGATGGGGTTGAAGTTTTAAAAGTCTAACCAAGGCTTAGTCTTTCTCGCCACCAACTCCCAGTCTAAAACTATTGAGGGACATGCCAAGAGCTGCAATATTGGAGCTTAAGATGCTCCTATGACCCTTTATCACTTGGGAAATTTAGGGTTTTAGGAGCTCTGTGCCAGGAACAGAGACTAAATACCTTTCTGCCATACCTCAATGATCTTACAATTATTGGGTTGACAGGAAAGTCATGACACATTCACATAGAAAAATATAGAAAAATACTTTCCAAACAATCTAATACTATCCTTCAGTTTGTATTTATTTGTTCATTTATTCATTCAGTCTCTTATGTAATTATTTGCAACATTTTCTATTTCCCACTAGATTGTAAATTCCACAATATCAGAGAGCATTCTGAATTTGGTCACAATATTGTGTAATACATGCCTGGCACACAGTGCACACTTACAATATTTGCAGAATGGATGAATTCCTTTGGAAAGTGTTTATCACATATGATGTTATTGGTGTTGAATTAAGTTCTGGGAGTAATCTAAAAATACAGTCATTTGTGAAGACATATAATCAAGTAATCATAATAATACCAATAATGAGTATTGTGATTACTTATAGTTTACCTTCACAAATACACTATGAAGTTGATGCGATATGCAATTATATTATTATCCCCACTTAACCAATGAGGAAATTGAGACTCAGAAAAGCTAAGCAATTTGCCCAAGGTCACACAGTCAGCCAATGGCAGATGTTTAATAGTGTATAATGTGAATACTCTCTAAAGAAGCAGGAAGAATCTCCTCACTCTGAAGGAGCTGGGAAAAATTCCACCAAGAAGTCACATTTGATCTGAATCTTAATGAGTCAGAGATTGCAGATAGAAAATGAGGTGAGGGAACACCAGAAGAAAAGGCAATGGCAAATGTGTGAAAGGGCCTGGTATATCTGTAGTAGAGCTAAAAGGTCAATGGAGCTGAAGTGCTAAGTCACACAGCAGAGAGTACACCAGAAGGAGGCAGAAAAAGTAAGTTGGGACCAAGTTGGGAAAAGCCTGTGTTAAATCTAATACAAACAATGGAAAAAATGATGGTAATCTTCATCTAACAAGAATTTAAATGCTCTATTTCATTTTCATTTTCCAAACCTTGATGTATCTTAAAATGCTAGTTCCCTAAGATTCTACCAAAGAAAAGCAAAAGCACCAACATAATTGAAACACAAGAATAATTAAAGACACAAATCTACAGATGCCTAATTAAAAGCAAGCCAACAGCGCTCTCCTTGCTTTCATTTACTTTCCGGGATACTTCAGTTTAGTCAATCAGGTTTGACTAAGCTTGTGTCTGCTCTAGCATAAGAAAGACACTGTGGGCCAGAGCAGGATCTGGAAGCATGAAAAGGGTGAGAAGAGTATCCACTGGGTAAAGCAGCCCAGTATCGCATGTCAGCGCCCAAGCAGATAAGAACATCCATGTGGGTTGGCAGCCTGGCTAAGTTGTAAGAGCCTGAGCATGTTCACAGAGTATCCCCAAAGCATTATGCACACCTAGTATCCAGACCTTGGTTTCTAAACTCCTTTACTCTCTGGAAGCTAGGGTTGGTTTGAAGAAATAATTGATTCCGGGAACCAGCAGTTAGCGTAATGGCTATGTCGCTGGATTCCCACGTAGTAGACCGCGGTTCGTGTCCCGGACCCGGTGGCTTAAAACTCACGCCGGGCGCGTGTGCATGCGTGCCCAAGATCCTGAGAGGAGAATGGAGGAGAAGGGATTGCGGCATGACCATCACCCCTGGGGGGTGATTTCTCACTTTCTGTCTCTATGTCTCTCTCTGTCTGTCTGGCGAGCGCACGCGCCCTACAGTGAAAATCTCTCCAAAAAAAAAAAGAAATAATTGATTCCAAGGCTAGGGTAGAAAAAGCACAAGATGAGCCTAGAACATGTTTCAATGTCTAAAAATGAGGAAGTGCTCAAGAAACTACCTTCCCCTGCAAAAAAAAATCTACTTAAGTCCCAGGGACAAACAGTCATGTTATGGTAGACAACCCAGGCAGGTATCACCTAATTTAAATATTTAAAGTCAACCACAGCAACAGGACAAAGAAAAATTGTGCCCACCTAAAAAAAAAAAAACACGAAGAAAAAAAATGCAGCATCACTTTTAAGATATGTATGTCAAAGATGTATAACCTGAAACCAAAACTCAAGACAAAACCAAAGAGAGGAATAGCCCATAACCTTTTCTTAGCCTGTAACAGTTCAAAGTGTCAGGGTCACTGCTAAGAAAAGACTGAAGTCCTGTTCCAGATTGAAGGTTACTATACAAACATAACAACTAAATGCAACAGGTTATTTTGAACTACATCCCTTAGTCACAAATAATTTTATTTAAATATGGTCTTGAACTGCATCCCTTAGTCGCAAATAATTATTTAAATATGGTCTGATGATGAGAGGATAGTATGGCATCAATGTTAATTTCTTGATTTTTGAGGAGTACTTTATGGTTATGTTCTTCTTTCTAGGAAATATGCTTTCAGATATTCAGGGGAGATGAGGCATAATATCAGCAACTTAGTAAAAAATAAGTTCCATGGGCCAGCAGGTAGCATGTTGGTTAAGGAGCTAGACTCCCGCATGGCTGACCATGATTTGAATGCTGGACTTGGTGGCTTGCTTTCTCACTTTCCCTCTGTCTCTGGTGAGCATGTATGCCCTACAGCAGATTTTTAAAAATAATAATAAATAAAGTTAAATAAATAATTCTTTTTTTAAAAGTTCAAGAATAAAAGTCTTTGTATTGTATAGTCAACATTTTTTGGGGGGTGGCGGAAAGAGGTTTTAGTCTTAGGGCATGTGCGCTAGGGGTGGGGAAAGACAGAGACAATAAGATGGAAAGTGAGAAATCACCCCCCAGGGGTGATGCCATCCTACAATCCTTCTCCATTCTCCTCCCAGGATCCTGGGCACTCATGTACATATGTGTAGCGTGAGTTTCAAACCACCAGGTCCAGGACTGGAACCACAGTTAGAGACATGGGAATCCAGCGACATGACCGCTACACCACCTGCTAGCCCCTTTTCTAAAGGTTGAAATTTTTCTTCTAGATAAATTAAAAATAAGCAACAATATCACATTTATTTGTTAACTCAGTTCTCTAGAACTCAAATATAACAGAGGAGGACATGATCCTTCAAACCCTGAGCAATTGTTTTCCTTGAACTTACTAAAAATCTTACTTATTCACATTTAATATACAATTTTTAAATTAATCTTGGTTTTCAACCTTTCCAGTCTACCACCAGTTACAGAACCACTTTTGAAACACACCAACAGGAACACACTTGTAAAATAACAATAAAGTTTAGGTTATTCAGCTGGCCTCAGGAGGGGAGACTGCACCCCATAGGAACATGTCAGTAAGGAAGATTTAAGAAAGACTTCCTATGGCAAACAACCTCAATAGCATAAATAATAGAAAAATAACTAAGATGTGATAAGTTTTGAGTACTTCTTTCCTTTGCTTTTAATTTAAGTATGGCAGGTTGTAAGATTCCTAAAATTTTAACAATTAATTCTCATGAGTGGTTAGAAGCCAGATCCAGCTTATAACAGCTTCTTCATTGTGTGTATTGGGTGTGTGGGGGGGTAACATCTTTCATAAAGGAAACAAGTTTCTTCTCTACCCTGATGAGCCAAGGATCAGGCCAGTGACCCAAGCTTGGCCAGTGGTGTGTCCTACTTTGAGGTTCTGAATCTGGACTGAGTCATAAAAGGTGGGAAGGAACAGTTGGGGAATGATCTCCCATCTCTCTGACAGCTGCCAGTCCATCAGCTCCTGCCATTAAATCATGTCTTACTTCCCCTTCTACAGCCTGGTCATCCCTTGATGGTTGCCTCTTTCTATACCAGTTGGTAAGCCCATGTCCTTTCCATAATTACATTTTGCTTAAGTTAATGTATATTTTTATTGCTCACAATCCATAAATCTAACAAATACCGTAGCTACTGTCTTTTCTTAGTAGCAAAGATCAGACGGTCCTCCTGTTTCTGAGCCTTGTACCTTACATCATCCTAGCACGAGGCAAGAGCTCACAGATGTTTGCTAACGTGAATGCATGAACAGGTTCTATAGTTGGGATAGCGTTTCTGACTATCCAGATCATACATAAGTCTCTAACATAACTTAAAATAATAGAATTATGTTCTGAATCCCAGTTATTAGGAATAATTGTTATAGTATAATGTCTTTGCATAGTACAATTACAAGTGTTTCTGCATATTTGTCAATCCTATATATTATGATGCTCATGGTTATCTTAATAACAATAATAACACTGGCAGTGGGTGTGAGGAAATGTCTATCAAGGGATTGGGAATTTCTTAAGCCTACTTTATATCCTCTCTACCTTCTTTTTACTATGGCCATTGATATGGCAGTGAACTTCCTGCACATGGAACCTGGTAACTCACTTCATCTCTATTGCATTCTTTGACACTTTTCTGAGATCTTGGCCTGGTATATGCATCCATACTCCATCTAGAAGTGAGAGATTAACAACCATTGGACCAGTCTTCATCAATGGGGAATAGAGGCCAGTGGGTAATTCTTCCCTTCTTTGGTTCCTCCAGGAGATAACTGTGAATAGCATTCTACATGGCTTTCCACAGGTCCCAGCAAGACCAAATCTGGTTGCCCACAGTGGTGATAAGAGCATCTCTAAGAGGAAACATTATTTTTATTATTTTTCCCACAACCCATAATTAAAATTCAGCATACAAGTGTCATTGGAAGATACTGAGGAGTCATCATTAATATCATGCACACATTTTATCCAAAGCTGTTGGAAACTGGGACATAGACAAACAAACATAAATCTGAATAATTGCTGCTTAATATCAACATAGCACTCACTGGCCACATTTTCCAAATCACCAGTCTTACATTCCCTAAAGAGTCATAATATATACTTTCTAATCACAATATATACTTTTTGTCTAAGAGAGAAAAATATTTCTAAAGAACTCTTATGCAAGTTCGAACCTATTATGTAAAAATGGTTTAATCAAATAAAACATCTATCCCAGAAACATAGTGCTCTGGGATTCTATGATAACAAGCAGAGATAGGAAAGTGATTGCAGTAGAATGGCATGATATGTTCTATTGTTGGATTAGCAGACCTAACCCAGAAAGCACATGCTGAAGGTACATAAGCTTGTCTATGTGATGCCAGAAAGGGATAGTCACGAAAGACGTATTTCTTCCCCCAAAGGATCACTGAATTTAAAAAATCTGTTTCAGAATAAAGACTGCAAGGCCTCTGGATTTTCCCTGAGGAGAATGAGTGAGACTCAAAAGTGAAACAAGAAAACTCCAATGGAGCACCACACAGGAGTTGGTTACAGGGAAACTTACATAAGGGAAAGGGCAGGGAGGTTGGTAACCTCAGAGCACTGGTAGCTTCAACCCTGCATTTCTTCCCTTGCCACACTTACCCTGCATGGTGGGCACCCAGTTCTCAGCCTCACAGGAAGGGTTTGGCAGAATACGCCACTACCCTGAACCAACCCAGAACTTTCAAGGGAATTCAAAGACCCTACACCTGTTTTGGGAACATAGTTTCTCCCAAGCTATTGAAATCAATCTTTCTTAACAATGACCAACTGGGTTGTTGAGGGAATAGAAGATCATTGTCCTAACTGACCACAGCAGAAAGGGAATAAATGGAGGGCCCCACGATAACCCCCAACGTTATTAGTCCTCAGAAAGCAGACGCAGTTGGCTGCGCTCATACACACACTAATATTGTATTATTTAATTTATTGGATGAGTGTGGGAGCCATTCTTAAAGGACATATGAGAAGGTTGGCTTCACTGATTTGAATTATATGAAATAATTATGGAGTTGCAGGTGCTGGATCAATTTCACTGGTCATCAATCTTTTTTTTCCTCAGAAACTCAGGTGAGAGATTTACTCAAATGGCATATTTAATTAACACATCAAAAGAAAAAATAGGACCACTGTCTCCCCCACAACCACACTTGACTGAAAATCAGAGAAAGAAACGAAAAAAGAAATAGGCCGTCGGTATTGCAAATAGAGTCAGGATGGTTTAGTCTGGCTCCCTCACCTATTGGATCACATTCCAAGGCCACAAGGCTAACAGCACAAGTCATTAGTTGGACTGCACTTGTGCACTTGTTCTGTGGTTACAACTTTGCTGTTTTAAGCCACTGAATAGAATGCAAATGCGTGTGCGACAGTTTGGCTTTGGCATTGAGCCACTATTGTCTGCAGCCCCTTTTAGAGAAGGGGGCACTTGGTTAGCTAGAGAACGGCCCTGCACTGCTCGGCACTGCCCAGCTAGCTAGCCCTGCACTGCTCTGCCTGGTTCAGGCTGCTGAGCCTTGAAGGCCTTAGCTATGCTCCGCTCCGTTCTATGAACTCCAGGAGGGAGGAAGCCACTCTGAGCATTCTCCACGCATCTTACTAGCTCCAAGAGGGAGGATACGATGGCGAGCACTGTTAAAGTTTTTGCAGTCCTACTAAGAGCTCTGTGAGCTCCCACTAAACTCAACCAATAAACAATATAACAGACATACCTCATGTTTTTTTCCAATTCCCTGAGTCTCTGTTTGATCCACCCTCTGGAGGAGAAAGGAACCTTACAAAACACGATCTCCAGAAAAAATGACTGCTATGAGAGTTAAGCTAAATCACTGTCTGAAATGATACAAGGAAAGTAGCCTCATGCTCGGTTCAGTACCAACCAGCCTTCATGTCTAAGCTTTAAAGACTGAAATACAGAGGGTTCTTCTTACTACAAGCTGTGCTTCTCTTTATATCCTGTCAGGGAGCAGGTCATTTCTTTCTTTTCTTGCTCTCATGCGTTCTTTCTTCACTCTGAAGGAGCATGAGCTCTGGACCATATTTGTGTTATAGATAGTCTATCAAGGCGGTGGAGGAGATAGAATTGGAGAGGGACCTTGGGGACCTGCATCTGAAATTATGGACAGACGTTTTGGGAAGAAGTGAGAAAAATTGACCTTGAAAATTCAGATACATATCCCAACCAATTAACAAAGGGTCCAGGTTTTACTTACAACAAAAAGTTCTGGAATGGTTTACATATAATAACAAATAGGCAATGTAATGCACAAGCAGGGTTTTGACAAGGAAGTATTTTATTGGTTCTAAAATAAACAAACAAAAAAGCAAAAATAAAAAAATAAAACACTTCGGTGGAGCCAGCAGGTGGTGTGGTAGCTAAGGTGCTAGATAGACTCCCACATGGTCAACTGCAGTTCAAGTTCCTGGTGGCTTGAAAATTGCACTGGGCGCATGTGCATGTGTGCCCAAAATCCCAGGAAGAGAATGCAGGAGAAGGGATTGCAGGGTGGCTATCCCTCCAGTGATTTCTTGTTTTCCCTCTCACTAACTGTCCTCTCTGGCTAGT
This sequence comes from Tupaia belangeri chinensis, assembly GCF_000334495.1. Lineage (NCBI taxonomy): Eukaryota > Metazoa > Chordata > Mammalia > Scandentia > Tupaiidae > Tupaia > Tupaia belangeri. The sequence goes on along the minus strand of NW_006159548.1, from coordinate 1,704,625 downwards.
GCATGCACCCTATGGAAAAAAACCTTAAAAACAAAACCAAAACAAAACTTGGCTTTCCCTGAATCAGTATATAACCAGAAAAGACAGAAAGGCTAACTGATTTATTTATAAAGAAGAATATTTGCCAGTTTTGGATAGCGTTCTCCTCCATGTATGATGATTATACATTACTACTGTTGCTCTCAGAGAAAGTGGAGATGGCTGTTCTTGCCGGCTCATGGATTTCTGTGTGCATGTGGTCTCATGGAAATAGACATTGAATTTAGACACATATTGGCCACTGACTATCATGTGACTTTTGCAAGTTGTTTAGCTCTCTAAGAAGTACTTTTCTCATCTAAACAATGGGGATAATAACAATACTTAGTGTGGTTACTTCTAAGAGGTTATTCAATTTGTAACTTGTTTCCTTAAAAAGTAAAATTACACTTACAGCACAGAACTTAGTAGATACTTGGAAAAAGTTCATTTCCACCTTTTTCTCCCCTCATACCTACTTCCCCATTGACAGTTATTTATGGCTTATGAACAAGGGAAGTGAATTAATCATAACCAGCATTTACTTATGATCACATAGTTTAATATTTGAACTCCTTGTTCTCCAAAAGCTCCATAGGAGAGGAGCTGCATTCTTCACAGGAGGCACATTCTTAACAGTTTTAGAAAATCTTGATGTTGACAATGAAAGAATAAGAAAGAGTAAAGAATGGGAGCAAGACTCCCAACTGAAGAAAATAGGGAATCAAGCTAGGTGCCAAAATAACTACTAGCTTTCCGCTCCCTCTACAGGGCTGGATACAACCCCCTGAGACTGAATCATGCCCGGGGTGGCTCACCCAAATGTTGCAACTGGGATCTATTTTAAGGTAAAAGTACCGAAATTTAGTGTTAAGAGTTCTGGTTCTCAAGTTAGCCCATGGCATGGTGGTTGAGACTGCTGGATACCACATGGCAGAACTCGTGGTCTGAGTTCTTGGACTGGTAACTGGTGGCTTGAGAAACACCAGGCACATGCGTGTGCATGTCCAAAATCCTGAAAGCAGGGACAGTTGGAGGATAAGGGACTGTAGTATGACCATCTCCCATAGGCCATTGGGAATGCTTTCTCACTTCCTTCCCCCACCCCATGCTCGCTCGCTCTCTCTCTCTCTCTCTCTCAAGTGAATGCCTCTGACAAAAGTTAAAAAAAAAAAAAATAGGGCCCCAGTCCTCCTTCATTTCCAACTAAACTGACAGGATTTTTTTTTTTTTTAACTAACAAGATGAACCTTCATTGAGAATAGGAAAACACAGAGGAACACTCACAGGGAAGTGCTGCCTTTCCTGCTCTGACACAATCCTTTAGTTATGACTTTAAAGTTTTCAGTCTCCTGTTCCATTCAGTAACATATCTTCCCTGATCAATCAGTGACTTTTCTTGTGAATACTCATGATTACCCCATCAGTCATTCAATACAACACGGAGCGTAGATGGGGGCACAATTCGAATGGCAAGTTTGACACTTGGAGAGTGCTCCTGCAGACTCATGCTAGGGTCTCCACCTCTCTCAGCAGAAAGCCGGGTGGATAGGAGGGAAGTAGATTGTGACTTTGATCAAGCCCTCTCTGCTTTACAACATTTATTTCCATAAGTAAAAGCACGAGCTAAAATATTTTAGAGGAGCTTAAGAAGATAAATTGGGAGTCATTTGTTCAAATTATCTCTAATCATCCCCTCCTTTTAGCTTTGTAGTCTTACTCCTCTCAAGAGGATAAAATGAAGGAGCCATTTTATCACATTCTATCACATCTCCCTCTATAATGTTGAGGTGGGAACTACACTCCAAGGGTAAAAATCTTAACTCTTCACAAACTTGAAGTCAAGAGTTGACTGAAGAAATAAAAAAATAAAATAAAAAAAGAGTTGACTGAAGGTGCCAACAGGTGGCATTGTAATTAAGGTGCTAGACTCCCATATGGTCAAGTCCCAGACTCAGTGGCTTGAAAATCACACCAGTCGAGTGTGTGTGTGTGTGTATGCCCAAGATCCCAGGAGGAAAATGGATGAGAAAGGATTGTTGGGTAGCCATCTGCTTAAGGGGTGATTTCTCACTTTCGCTCTCACTGTCTTTCTCTTTATCTCTGTGAGCTCACATACCTTGTGGCAAAAACCTTAAAAAAAAAAAAAAAAAAAAAAAAAAAAGAAAGGAAGAAAAGAAAAGGAGTTGACCATAAGTGATTCTAGTTCAAAACATAACATTATTACATTTATTTGTTAGGCCAAGATGTGGAAACTAGGCCATCTCTAAAGAAAATACTAAAAATTAGAAGAAATGACTATTGATTTGAAAGATGGCTAGTCATTGTAGAAATTTAAAATTAACCTAAATTTTTGACTGACACATAAATTAAACAGAATTTTCAAAAATACTTTGAGGCCAGAAGGTGGTGTGGTGATTAAGATGCTGGATCCCACATGGCCGACTCCGCAGCACAAGACTCAGACTTGGTGACTTGAAAAACACCGCCAGATACATGTGCATGTGTGCCGAAAATACCAACGGGAGAATGGAAGTAAAAAGGATTGTGGTGTGACTATCCCCCAGGGGATGATTTGTTATTTTCCCTCTCTCTCTCTCCTCTCCAGTGAATGCACATGACCCATGGTAAAAACATTAAAAAAAATTTAAAAAAAGAAAAAGAAAAAGAAATTTTGTGTTGTTCATGGACCAAAAATATCAGAATTTGCCCATTGGCTATATTTGCCAACCACTGGTATAATACAAAAAATATGAGTCACGTGGGCAGAAAACATTGGTCTGAATTGAGAAAATCACAAAACCTCAGTTTTTAAGTGGACTGTTTGTGAGGGGATCATAAAGTTATACATATAAAAATAATTTCAAACTATTATGCATTATACACCTTGTACTTAGTGGTGATGATGCTTATCTATGTAGACCCTGCTGCATTTGTAAGTTTACCAGACAACACCCCAGAAGCAGGCTAGTAGATGGCATAGTGGTTATATCATTGGACTCCCATGTGCCCAACCATAGTTCAAGTCCCAGACCCAGAGCTTGATAAACCATGCTGGGCATGTGTGTACATGCCCAAGATCCCTGAAGGAGAAAGGATTGCAGCATGGCCACCCCCCTGGGGGATGTGATTTCTCACTTTCCTTCTCGCTGTCTCTGTCTCTTTCTCCAGTGAGCACATGTGCCCTAATGCAAAACCCTCTAAAAAAACACAACAAAAATGAAAGCGCAAAATCAGCATAGCATGTCAAAATCTCAAAGGTAATAAGTGTACACATACCTAGGCCATAAAATCTACATAGTTTCATAGCCGAGCTATAAAATTGACCCTAATATTGTTGGCAACCAGAGTGAAAGGGATACATTCAATTCAACTCAATTGAACAATTATTTATTTTGTTAATATCTTCTATGAGTCAGCCATTATTTCAGGTGACAGGAACATGATAGTAAACATGACAGAAAAAGTTTTAGCTGTCATAGCACATGATAGTCATGAGTTTATTTAAAAATAAGAAAAACAACAGCAATTCTTTTTTTTTTTTTTTTTTGCTATAGGGTGTGTGCGCTCACCAGACAGACAGAGAGAGACATAGATACAGAAAGCGAGAAATCACCCCCCAGGGGGGATGGTCACACCGCAATCCCTTCTCCTCCATTCTCCTCTCAGGATCTTGGGCATGCACACACACACGCCCGGCGTGAGTTCTAAGCCACCGGGTCCGAGATGCGAACCACGGTCGACTACGTGGGAGTCCAGCGACATAGCCATTACGCTAACTGCTGACTCCCAACAACAGCAATTTTTTAAGGGAAGGGAAGTCTTCCTGGTGTGTAGTACCGAAAATAATTTTACTTAAAGCCTCACAAAGGCAACACTACTATGCTAGGAAGACTTTAGCCTGAATTACATAACTACAAAAATACAATACTAAATTTCTTTTTGCATCCTACGAGGAAAAACTAAGACCCCAAAGTTTGCGGCAGCAAAGCAATCTTTCAGGAAGCCAAGAAATCCTAATTCTAATGAGAACTTTCAGATGGTCTAATTCAAACCAAGGACAGAATATGGATTAGTAGATAAAGTTTATTTCTCAAAGTATTCATCAGAATGATCTTGGAAATTCCTGAATATTGCAAATTCTTGGACTTCACACAGTCCTAGTGAATCAGAATCTCTGAGGTAGGCCTGGTAATCTACGTGGTAAAAGAACTCCTTGGGATATTCTATTACATACCAAATTGTGCAAACCATTAACCTTGAGAGAGAGAGAGAAAGAGGGCAGGAGGGGTCAGGGAGAAAGAGCCTCCAGGGGGAAAGGGCACGCCAACCCGTTCTCTGTTTCTCCCTCCTTTCAGGATTTTGGTCACATGCATACGTGTGCCTAATGTGTTTTTCAAGTCTCCTGGTCCAGGACTCAACCTGCAGCCTCAGCCCTGTGTGATCCAGTCACCTTAGCCACCACACGGACTAACCTGAGCAGAATGTTTTTGTTGTTATTAAGAGACCTTTTTTCTCTAAGGCACATATGCTCACTGCAGAGACAGAAAGAGAAAGTGAGAAATAACCCCTCAGGGGAATGGCCACACCGCAATCCCTTCTCCTCCATTCTCCTCTTGGGAGTTTGGGCACGCATGCACATGCTCTTGGCTTGAGTTTTAAACTGTCAGGTCTGGACCTCAAATCATGTCAGCTATGTGGGATTCCAGCATCCTAACCACCATGCCACCTGCTGGCCCTATGAACATAATTTTTTAAACAGTTTTTATTTTTCAGGGGTTGTAAAGTCAAATCAGGAGAAAGATTAAAATGGGAAGGACAGAGTAATAAATATTAATGTGCATTTTCAGGTCAGGCACATTTCTAAATTTTTGTGAAATATTTGTTTTCTATGTGTGTGTACAGAAGTAGGCCATAAGTATATTTTACTTTAAGCTTCAGTCAAAGAGCTCTGAATACACTGATCAAGAAGTGTGCACTGTCTTCAAATTCCTTAAAAGTTCTCTAATGATATCATTTTTCTCTGGTTTAACTGAGAATCAAAATTAGACTTTTGTACACAATGTTATCAGGCAAGAATCTAAAGGACATGTGTGTTGTGCTTTTTAAATTGAAGTGGAAGCAGAATTTTTAAAAAAATCTTTTGGTCAGAATGAATGTGTTTAAATAAGAGCATTGACTAGAAGATGGTAGAAATGAGAATGGTGTTTTGTAATGTTGCTAATAAAAGTGGAAGAAGAATTACTTGCAAAGTAATTCAATGTTTCTCACATTTTTCAAATCAGAGGCAATTTTCAGTGATTATTACTAGTATCTATGGCAGAGGCACATTACCAATACACACAAACTTGCATCAGCTGTCCTTTCTCTAAACTTAATTATACTATAAGAAAACATCATATATCCTTTATCTACCATAGTGTTCATTCATAGTTTTAAAAATACATATTATTAGAGGCAGAGATATCCCTATGAGTTAAACTATATGTAAACTCACTTCCACCAGAAGATGATTTGTGGCCATAGTCCACTGAGATATTTCAGACAAAAATAGCAATACATTTCCTGGGCCATTTTGTGTTCTCATTATTTTATATAAAACAACAAACTATCCCAGTTTTTTCTTTTTTCTTTCGTTCTTTTATTTTTATTTTATTTCAAGTTCTTTTATACATTCAATCATGTTATTTAGCTTGCAAAGTGAATATTCCAAGATGTGTACATTTCTCACCAGTGCAGTTGAGAATATTATAAAGTTATCTTCAACAGATTATCCTCCGTTTCTTTGTCCCTTTAATGCTTTGCCTCTCTATTTTTCTCCTTAATGTCCTTCCTCAGACTCTACTCCTTTACCCACCCTTTCTTCCCACACTAAATTTGGTATTCACAACCACTTACTGTGTTTCTTATTTATGGCATTAGGAGATAATGCCTCGAGCACTTCAGTGTATCTACTTATGATTAATAAATCTAACCCTCATTTTTAATACCATGCTACATGGCCAGTTCTGTACATGATTCCCCCTCATAAAATTATCAAGCATGTCCATTAGAGTAGGTACTATTTCAGACAGAGAGGATGCTTTCCTCAGTTTCAGTATCTGTAACATGAATGCACATATCTTTCACAGAAAAAATATCTTTCAAATACTCAAAGAGTAAAAAGAAGCTTTAGCATTTCAGTACCATATTTCAACCAATAGATATTAACTCAGTTCAAAAGTAAAACAACAAAGGACATACTTTCCATCTGATCAGATCTGCACACACTTTCCATCTGATCAGATCTGCACAGAGCAACTTAGTGAAACAGTAAACAGTTTTTTATTGTTGGCAAATTGTTTTTTAGAGTAAGTGTTCTTAGCAGAATCAGTAGAGGAGGTTTAACATGAGTGTGAACTCCAAAAGGCCATGAAGCGTTTTGTGTCTATTTATGTATAAATTCTTGTAGGGAGAGAGAACTTGTAAGCTTTCAGCAGCTTCCTGAAGCATCTATAGCAAACAAAATCAGCACAAAACAAACATTCACAACTTTAAAGTCAATTATTCTTCTCCCATTCCATAATTTAAACTCTGGATCTTTACCATCTGTTTTCAGACCAGATTGAACACAGTTTTTAGTCTTACGTTTGTACAACTTACTCTTTTTTAAATTTTTTTCATTTTCATATTACATTCAATCACATGTATCTTTACAGTGTATAACATTTATTTTTCCAGCACAATTACCATGCAGATCAGTCAAGACTGTAGAATTTATTCTTGACAACTCATTCCATAACCCCCTGACATTCTATCCTCCAAAAGAGACCAAAAGCTTCCTGGGAAAGAATGGTTGAGAAAAAGAGTTTGGGGACCAGCTGTTAGCGTAATGGCTATGTCGCTGAACTCCCCCATAGTCGACCACAGTTTGAGTCTCGGACCCAGTGGCTTAAACTCACACCAGGCACGTGTGCATGTGTGCCCAAGATCCTGAAAAGAGAGTGGAGGAGAAGGGATTGCAGCATGGCCATCCCCCGTAGTGGGTGCTTTCTCGCTTTCTGTCTTTCTGACTCTCTCTGTCTTTCTGGTGAGTACATGTGCCCTATAGCAAAATCCTCTCAAAAAAAAAAAGAGTTTTACAGGATGTGAAAAAGGCCAGCCTCTTAGAGCAATTTTGTGTCCACTCTGGGGCAAATAGAAAAGTGTAAAACTTCTTGGTTAACCAAGTGTCACTTTCGTAGGACTCAATGGAATCGCAGTGAAATGTCAAGCCCGTCACATTAGGAAAGCATCTCTGTTAAGTCAACATTTCTCTCAAATAGTAGAGGTTAATATTAACATACTTTCCTAGAAAAACTCCCATCCCTTACCATAAACTACACAACAAAGGGCATTTTAAAAATATCCTTTAAAATCTGCAAACAAGGAAATACTAAAATAGAGTGTGTAGTATGTTATTGATCAATTTCAAGAACTGGTAGTATACTGTACCTTTGCTCCAAATACATTGACCCCCAAATCGAGACTTTTTTTTCTCTATGTGCTTAGATTCAGAACATGATCACCTTACATGTGCCTTTTTATTAAGGAAATCCCAAACCTGTAAGAGTAGCTCATTTTTAAGAATTAACACCAAAGAACCCTTTATTGAATAGAATTTTTATCAGACATTTTCAAGGAAGTGTCCTTTTTTTTTCTTTCACTTTTAAGTTTTGATTTCAATATATAGTAGCAACAGTTGCTTTGTTTATTCTTAAATCACTGACATTAATAAGTTATTACTACACTGTATCCCAAAGACAGTAATTAATTGAACAAATCAACACTTAAGGCCTGCTTTGTGTCAGACACTGTGCTAAGTGATGATCATGTGATAATGATCAAGGATAAGCATGATTCCTAGTCTTGAGGTGGACTGGATGGTGGGTAAATGAATAAATTATTTATCTTAGACAACTGTATGTGGTGATTGGCAAATCTTGATAACCACAAGTCAGTTATTAAAAAGTAAATTGTTGGGCCAGTGGGTGGCATGGTGGTTGGGGTGAATGGATCCCACGTGCTTGACTGAGCAGTTCAACCAGACCTGGACCTGGAGGCTTGAGAAACACGCTGGGCGTGTGTGCTCAGAATCTTGAGAAGAGAATGGAGGAGACAGGACTGTGGCATGGCCATTCCCACTGGGGGTGGGTGGGATTTCTCACTCTCTCTCTTTCTGTGTCTTCTTCTCATGAGCAAATGTGCCCTATAGCAAAAAAAGAATTATTTAATATTATCAACATTCTCTATGTTTACTAAATGCCAGATATTATACTAAGAAATTAAAAACTCTATCATACCCGAACTTCACATAAGCCTAATGAAATGAGTATTTGTTTTGTTTTATAATTTATTTATTTATTTCTTCAGAGAACAAGAGAGTAAGACTAGCATCCCCAACAGGAACCTCACACCCTAAGCCACCCCAGTCTCAGAAAGCTTGGATCACAGGCAAACATGTACCTGGCATGCAGAGGAAGGCCCCGGGATGCAATCCCAGGGACTTCCTGTGTGGGTCCAATTACATTACCACTGCAGCATGCCTGACCCTGAAGTGGGTATTTGTAATAAGACTCTGGGCACCATGTAACCAAACCCAACCACAGTAACCAATAATAACAATGTAGTTAGAACTCAAAAACCACTGGTCCCAAGTTCTAGAAAAGGTATCAAGTTTCCTACTCTTTTTATTTATTTATTTATTTATTTATTTATTT
>NW_006159548.1:1623710-1695858 GCF_000334495.1 Tupaia belangeri chinensis | reverse complement strand
TTTTTTTGCTATAGGGCACATATGCTTGCCAGAAAGACAGAGAGAGACAGAGACAGAAAGTGAGAAATCACTCCCCAGGTGGGATGGCCACACCACAATCCCTTCTCCTCCTTTTTCCTCTCAGGATCTTAGGCATGCACACACATGCAACCAGCGTGAGTTTAAGCCATTGGGTCCAGAACTCAAACCACGGTCAACTATATGGGAGTCCAGCAATGTACCCATTACGCTAACTGCTTGTCCCAAGTTTCATACTCTTTTATCTCTATTCCTTTTTGTAAGTTTCCTATGCTTTTCTTTTTTTCAACTGTGGGTAAACTTTCTCTTGTTCTCATATCTACATCTACAAGAAAAAAAACTAAAGTTTACATCAATTTTTAACAAATAAAAGGCTACCATTTCAGAGTTATAATTCAAATTCTTAAAAAAGGGCCTTGTCAGGCCAAGGTTTATCAGAAGTCCAACTCCAGACTAAGCATGCAGAGGATAAGGTCATTTATATAAAAGTAATGCGGGTATGGCCACATTGCAATCCCTTTTCCTCTTGGAATCTTGGGCATGCATTTCCAGGCACCTGGTGTGAGTTTAAGCCACCAGGTCTGGGATTTGAACCATGGTCATTACATGGGAATCCAGAGACATAGCCATTACATCAACTGCTGGTCCCAAGGTCTTGAATACTGACCTTTCAATTTTACTTTCTTTCATACATCCTTCTCTCTCCAATTAGAAGAATCCAGAGGCATTATCATTTTTCTACAAGGAAAGTAAAAAGAAAAAAACACATTTTCATTCATTTGTGGGTTCTCTTCTACTACATGTGCATGGAGAAAAAAAAAGCTCAAGAAGCTCTGAATTTACGATATTCCAGTCCATCATTCAAGAGCAAAGAAAAAAATGACTCTCCGCCTTTGAACATCAAATATCTTGTAAAGACCTCAATCAACTCAAAGTGGGTTGCATGTCCACTTTTGCACCAATACCCAAGGCAAAGGGTTTGGTCATGAGGATTGGCCATGTCTTGTTCTTGTAGCTGCCATTTTCTTTGGATTACTACTAACATCAACTCCATAAGAGGTACATGTTTCATAGGGGTTAGGAGCTGTGAGAGCCTAGAGCCACGTGTATTTCTTCTGAATTCCAGATGGTAAGAATATTTACACAACAAAAATCAGTATATGCTACATGTCAGGTTTTATTATTATTATTATCATTATTAATTTTATTTTCCTGAGAGAAAGTTGTTAAATACTTACCAGAAACTCTAGGATAGGAAAGCACTCTCCCCACCCCCAGGCTGGAGTTAGAGAAATCACAGGGTGTTGGGTAGAGATTTCTTATGCTACTACAAAATCTATTTGTTTTCTATGAATGCAATCAAAAAGTACTATTTATAAAAATATTGGATTTAGAGTCATCCCATGGCATGGTGGTTAAGGTAGCTGGATCTCACATCCCAGTGAGTGGTTCAAGTCCCAGACCCAGCAACCCGAATGACACACATCATGTGCACATATGCCCAAAATCCCTAAGGGAAGGAAAGATGGAGGAGGGATTACAGCATGGCCATTCCCCATGGGGGATCTTTCTTACTTTCCCTCTCTCTCTGTTTCTTTCTGGCAAGCACACATGCCCCTAGAAAATATTTTTTTTTAAATAACAGATTTGTCAATTTTTATAGTTTTTCATGAACAGAATGCTAGGATAAAGAGTGTTTTTAAACTTCCATCTGTTTTCAGACTATTCAGGGTAGAGTTTTAGAATTTTTTTTATGTAGTATCAATCCATCTCACTAGTATTCAAATACAGGAAAATATTATTAACATGTTCCCAAAAAAGAAAAAAAAATACCACTTATATTCAGATAATCTTGTAAAAATATTGCCTGGACCATGGTATCTCACTTGGAGTGTATTCAATGCTAGTCTTTCCACAGGTTATGTATGGAAAAATAACATGGTTGAGTTTTTCTTTACCAAGGAAAGCATCACTCCCTGATATACCACACTCATGGTAAATAAAGATATATTTTGATAAATACTTTCAAAACTTTTTTCAGAAACCCACACTCCATACAAAAGAATTCATTTCACAAATATTATCTGAGCACCATCAATATTCAAGACTCTTATTGCACCTCAGTGCAGGAGTGAAAATGAGCATACCTAGCAAACTGCAATGACTCTTTGTGATGATGTTTCTAATCATTTCTAATTTTTTTTTTTTAGAACTTTTTTGCTATAGGGCACGTGTGTTCACCAGAAAGACAGAGAGAGAGACAGAGACAGAAAGTGAGAAATCACCCCCTGGGGGGATGGCTATTCCGCAATCCCTTCTCCTCCATTCTCCTCTTGGGATCCTGGGCACACATGTACATGCGCTCTGCATGAGTTTAAGCCACCGGGTCTGGGACTCGAACTGCAGTCAACTACATGGGCCTCCAATGACAGATCCTTTACGCCAGCTGCTGGTCCCAGATTTTTCTAAGATTTTGTTTTTCTGTAGCATAAAGGTCAAATTTATTAGGCGATTAAGAGATGTATTATACATGGACTATAAATACTGCACAGCTGACTTGTTCACAGTCAAGCCCAGAGATATAGTTGGTGCCAACCTATTTTGCGGATACTCTTGATCTTTTGTTCCAAGAAAAGTTTGCACCATAAGACTTGGACTTGGGTTTCAGAAGCTTCCTCTCTTCATCGTCATCGCTCCATCTATATGTTCCTGCAAAGGCAACTGCATCTTCTTTAGTACTGAAGGTTAGAACCATGTTGGACGAGGGATCAGTGGTTGATGCCCAATCCATCAAAGGATTTTCCCATCGCTCTCTGGTATCAAACTCTGTCTTCCATTTATTCGTGTTGTTTACTCTGGACTGCATGTTATTGCAAGCAGGAACAAAAATCCTTTCTTTTCTAGTTTTGGAACACCAGTTAATGTAGTGATAACCGATTTTTCATCCACAATTATGAGTTGCATGCCTCGAGTTTGCTCCTGTACCAGCCTCCACATGTGCACTCACAGGAAAGAGAGAAAGATAAGGTGAGAAATCACACCCCCATGGGGCATAGTCAAGCCACAATTCCTTGTCATCCATCTCTCCCTCTTTTAGGGATTTCAGACACACATGCACACCTACACAGCATGTTTTTCTTTTTTATTTTTTCACTATATTATGTGTGTGCTTGCCAGGGATTGAGAGAGAAAGTGAGAAATTCCCTCCCCCTTCCCACCACAATGCCACAATCCCTTCTTCTCCATTCTCCTCTCAGGATTTTAGGTACACACAAGCACATACATCTGGCATGATTTTCAAGCTGCTGGATTCAAGACTCAAACTGTAAAATAGCCATATGGGATCCAGTGCCTTAACCATTAGGCTACAGGCTAGCCCTCGTCTAGTCATGATGGACAGTGCCTCCTGTTTTTGTTTCAAAAGAATTCTTTAAAGAAAGACGTCTCCACACTCTATGGCAGAAACTGAAAGATTAGAGGATATAAAAGCATGGAAAATGGTTACGGATACTGGAGACAGTGTAGGAAGAGGGTGGGAGAAGGGAAGGTGTGAGGAAAGGAATCAAGGAGAAAAATGGAGAGGCAAGATATTTATGGGACACAGATATGGATGATTATCTGCTGAAGATAGTGTGTATAGTCTCTTCAACTGGACTAGGGTGAAGTGTATTCTTGTTGGGTAAATTCACTTTACAGCTAAGTGATATATAGTGATTGAATGTATAAAATAAATTAAAATTTAAAAAATTAAAAAGAAGCTTACTTTTGTCAAATTTAAGTATATCTTTACTGATCAAACAACTATTAATAATTTCTATGGAATAGCTTACCATATTAACACAGCTAAAATTTATCAAGCATTTAATAACTTGCTAGACACTGTGCTAGGTATTTTATTCTCATCGTATTATTTCATCTATACCACAGCCCTATAAAATAGGAAACAATGAACATTTAACATGCAAGGACATTGGGTCATAAAGAAGGTAAATGCTTTTTACTAGGTCACTTAACAATTAGATAGCATTTCCAGGAATTGAACCCGAGTGTGACACCAAAATCCATGCAATGCAACCAACCTCCTAAACGTATGTTAGCTGCAATGTCATGCACTACAGTGCAGATATATATATTATATTTTTAATATGTATTTTTCCCATTCAGTTCCAACACATAAAAGATCCATTACTAGTCTCCCTTACATAATATGATAACAAGCCTTAGAGAATTTAAGAAATGTGTCTGAATTTTCAAAGCAACAGGTAATGACTACTGGAAGTCAGAGTAAAACCCAAGGCTAATTCCTTGTCTGGGGCTTTTTCTACTCCACTACACACCTATCCACAAAGTCAAATGATTTGAATGTGTTGTATAACCTTAGTGATTACTATAATGGTGTTTGGCTACATTAAAAACATAGCTTTTGGGGACCAGCAGTTAGCGTAAGGACTATGTCGCTGGACTCCCACATAGTCGACCGTGGTTTGAGTCCCAGACCTGGTGGCTTAAACTCATGTTATGTGCATGTTATTTCTTGCTTTCTATCTCTCTGTCTCTCTGTCTGTCTCTGTCTATCTAACAAGAGCACACGCCCTATAGCAAAAAAAAAGGAAAAGAAAAAGAAAGAAAGAAAAACCTCTCAAAAGAAAAAAAATACCTAGCTTTTGTTTTTAGATTCTCAATTCTAATACAACATTTGGGAGAACCAACAGAGGATAAGTCCAATGATGCCCAGCAATTCTGTGGGAAGGAGATAGCAGAGGAGAATCTGTGCTATAGGAGAAGTAGAAATGTACCAGTGCAAGCCAGTAGAAATAGAAAGAGCTGATTTCATCAACTCAGGAGTCACCCTGCCAGCCAGGCAGAACTTAAGGAGCAAGAGAGAGGGAAGAAGGAAAGAAAACAGTCCAACTTCGGAATCATTTGTATTCTTTAATCACAACAACCAGATCACGCTGCATTAAGACGAGTCAAAGCCACAGGCACAAGTTCACCTCACAGTCATCCCAGGCCTGATACCACCTTCTTACTGAACGGCTTCATAATGAGAAAACTGGATATGAAATAAGTAGTTATTAGGGACATTGTTAGAGATGCATATTGAGTCCACCTGGAGTGAGATCTAGGTGAGATTTAGGGGGATAGTCCGCATTGCAGAACAAGAATGATATTATGAAGTGAAAAAAGTCAACAAATACAAGCATTCCCTGGAGACTCTGCACAAAAGGAAACAGACCTTCTGAGTCTTGCTAGTGATGGTGTCTTAAGATGACTCAGCAGGGTGATTCTGAGCAGTAAGTCCTGTAGATAGCCTCATTGTTTTGCCACACTTGATCACTGATGCTTGGAAGGAAACCCTAGACACCAGAAACAATGGGCTGGGATGAATCACTGGAAAGGGTTTCTCTTGGTGGAATCAACATCACAAGATGTCAATGATCAAAATGCTGGGAAAAGTAAATACAGTATTCTCTTTTAAGGTAAGAAATACACAGGGAGCCCACAACATGGCCACTTTGAACCACCTCATCATTTTGAAATTATAGCTGAAACTTCAAAAGCAGTCTCTAGTAAACAAAGGTCATTGATTAATGGAGTCCTAAACATAGATTGGGCAGGAACTTTACCTACAGTAAATCCTGTTTCTCAGAAGAGTTTGTTCTGTTTTGGTTTGGTGTTTAGATTTTTTTTTTTTTTCCTTTCTGTCATGGGGCACGTGCACTTACCAGAGAGAGAAAAAAAGAGAGGGAAAGTGAGAAATCACCACCCAGAAAGGACAGCAACACCGCAATCCCTTCTCCTCCATTTTCCTCTGGGATTTTGTGTACCCACACGCACACACCCAGCGATTCTCAGGCCACTGGGTCTGGGACTGAAATAGGGAGTCGACCATGTAAAAATCCAGTGCTTTAACCACCACACCACCTGCTGCCCTCCTCAGCAGGGATTCAAGCAATCAAAGCAAGTGTATGACTATTGCACTTCAATGCATTGCTGTGTGGGGCAGTGTTGTTGGGAAAAATGTTTGAAAAAGTGGGCAGAGTGGGGTATTCTTGTAATGATCACTGCTTAGAAACAGTCCAGGAAATTTTCAGGATCTACATTTAGATTTCCAAGTATATAGATAGCCACTCCTCACTTAATGAGCTACCTGTTTAATGACTGCTATGACTTACACCAGTTCTTCAGTGGGAGGAATCCCCTTTCACAGTCTGTATGAGTCTCAGGAATCTCCTTTCTGTCTTTGTGTCATTCCTGTAGTCAGTTAATATTCACTATTCAAAGCATTAGCTCATGCAGTAACCTTGCACACTACCACCCTTTGAAGGATTTGATAACTAAAATAGTAACCTGAATATCTATTTTTATGAGAATGGACTTTAATTCTTCAGGATACCATTTTTATAATTTTTGCTGACTGTATTTCTATGTTCTGTGATACTTAAGAGACGCAAATTAAAATGTTATCAGGTTGGAGTTTTCTAGGCCTTCTCATTATCCAGAATAAATAAAAATGATTATGCCAGATTTATATTATTGTGCTGTGGGGTGTCTTGTCACTTTCAGGCAATTATCCAATGTATGCTTTTTATATGGCTAGAATTACATTATTACAGTGTGGTGTCAGATGATGTCTATTGAAAAATGCCTACCCTGTGGTGCTACAACACATCACAAGGCTTTTCCCTTTTTAAATTAAATTTTATTTATTTTTATTATTATTATTTTAAATTTGCTATAGGGCAGGTGTGCTCACCAGAGAAGGGGGCAGAGTGAAAAAGCAAGCCACCAGGTCCAGGACTCCAGCTATGGTTGGCCATGTGGGAGTCCAGCGCCTTAACCACCATGCTGCTGACCCCAAAGCATTTACCTTTAAACTCCTCAACAAAGTTTTAGGAACAGAGTTTGGTTATTAATGAAAGTGGCTCTACTAGCAGAATTGTAGACTATGACATCTGGAGGACCAGTAGCATGGTGGTTAAGGCAATTGGGTCCCACATGACCAAAGTATGGTTCAAGTCTTGAGCCTCATGGCTTGAAAAAAACATCAAGTACATGCACGTATGTGCCCAAAACCTTGAAAGGAGAGAGAGATGGAGGAGAAGGGATTGTGATGTGACCGTTCCCCATGTGTGAGGGGTACTTTCTCACTTTCCTCTCTCTCTCACCCCACTCCCACCACTGTCGCTGTCTCTCTCAGGTACATGCCCTCTGGCAAAATTTTAAAAGAACAAAGACAAAGTCTGGAACTTGCATCTGCTTTCTAGAATATTAAGCAAGCTGAGAAGCTTTCCTAGACTCACCCAGACTAGATGAAGTTCTATAACCTAGAGTTAAGGTAATACCAGTTATTGTGTTAGGTAGTCAGACATACCTCCGCCACTAGACTGAAACATTCATTGACGAAGAGGTCACCTAGCAGCAGGTACTAAGCAAATACTTATGGCTAGCACTATTGAAAAGTATTTAAGTCTGCCTGCAATGTCCTAACTAATCTTTAAATTGCCTATGTGAAATAACAAATGACAAGTCTCTAGTTCCTATACAGGTATTTCCTTCCCCTTTAGACCCAAGCTGATTTAAAACCTGATAATCCCAGTTTTTACATAATTTCTTTCTGTACAAAAACTATTACCCAGTTTGTTAATGTGTCATTTATCCTGCTCTTAACTCTAGGTCAGTAGCGAGAGTAACTCTAGGTCAGTAGTGAGAGTATCATGGTGTGGGCACTACTCCACACAAGGCGTGTGGGAATGGCAAGGCCCAAGTTGTCCTTCAGCAGAAACATGAAGTAATTAAACTGTGGCTTTACCTCCCTCCCACCTCACCTATCAGCGGCTCTGATCAGGAAAGCGTGCTGTCCATTTTCTTGGAACTGTGACATTCACATAAGACTTCTGGGATCATAGCTTAAATTCATCTGTTTCCTAATAGCCCTGTTGAGGGTGTAGTGAGACCAATCTAAGGGTCAACATGACCACCTCCGTGATAGAGGGAGCAATGAACTGAAGTAAATAAGAAGAGAACAGGAAAGTAGGTTAAAGCATGCTTATCTAAGCCCAGGGCTACACCTTTGCTGGAATAGGGTCCTGAGTGAGATAGGAGAGCAATCTAGTTGAAAGATAACAGATAAAAGGAACCTGATAATAGGTTAATGACCTTATGATGCATTCAGTGAGAGGGCAGCAGAGATCACACTTCATTTGGGTCTGTGCTCATATGCTCCCCAACATACAGCCTGTTATGTAAAACAGTCTATCTCCCTTTGCCACCTCAGCCTCCTTATATTTTGTTGAAAGCTCTTATAGCATAATGAAAAAGGGCCAGATTCTGGCTCTACATTCTATGGATTGAATCTCGCCTTCTCTTCCTGCCACTTTACAAATCATGTGATATTGGGCAACTTATTTAATCTCTCTGTGTTTCATAATCCTTATCTTTAAAATGACATTGTTGGTGAGGATGAAAATAGTATGTGAAAAGTATTCATAATAATGCCTGATGTTTTGCACATATATATTCTATACATATACACACACAAACACTAATTGGACGCCACAAAGAGTGGAATTTTGGGACCAGCAGATGGCGTAATGGTTATGTTGCTGAACTCCCACGTAGTCAACTACTGATGAGTCCTGGATCTGGCGGCTTAAAAATCATGCCGGGCAGGTGTGCACACATACCCAAACTCCCAAGAGGAGAGTAGAGGAGAAGGGATGGAGGCATGACCCGCCTCTCACTTTCCGTCTCTGTATCTCTCTCTCTCTGATGAGTGCATTCACCCTATAGCAAAAATCTCTCTTAAAAAAAAAAGAGTGGAATTTTTAAAATCTTCCCTATCACATAATATGGTGCTGACTGAATAAATAGAAGAATGAGCAAAATTGTGATTATTCTGACCTTATGACAAGGTATTATGGATAACCTGAAGATTAGCATTTGTAACAATTTAATATCCAATGACAAATATGTATAATTAGATTGTATAATGCTGGATCAGTTTTTGCTTTTTGTCATTATTTTTAATTCATGATAGAGAACACAGGTGCATGCATGAGAGAAAAAGAAAGAGAGAAGCACCTTCAGTAGTGTCTGTGATCCTCCTTCACCAGTCCTCCAGCTTGTCAGAATCTCAGATTCATATGCACAAGCCTACCAATGGAGAAGCTGAACCTTCAGTTAGCTGTTTGGTATCTAGCACTACAGTTAAGTTTGCTACTAACTACACCACCAGCCTGGACCCAGAGTCTACCCCCTCCCCAATTTATTTATTTATTTATTTATTATTCATTCATTCATTCTTTCATTCATTTATTTGTTGTGATTTTCAAGCCACCAGATCTGGGTCTTGAGCCACCGTCAGCTATGTGAGAATCCAACCTCTTAACCACCATGCCATCTGCTGGCCACAGAGTCTATTTTTGAAACCTTTCATGAGTAAGAAAAGATAGAGAAATGATGAACTGGTTATATGTACATTTAGTAGTTCTCTTATTCAATAGTATTTATTCAGAGCTTACGAATAATGGCCAGCCCTCAAAATATTTTATTAGAAACATTTCAAGCCATGAACTTTATTATAAGTAGTTTAAAATATTAGAAAAGTCAACTAAGTAATTTCATGATTTCCAATTCATTAAAAAAGTCCAATGACTATCCCCATAGTGCAACAGTTAAGTCCTAGGAATAGGGAGATGAATTCCACATGCCTGATCACGGGAAAATTTCACCATCAAACAAACTAATACAGATTGTTCCTGACTAACAGTGCTTCAACTTATGATCTTTTGACTTAACGATGGTGCAAAAGCAATATACATTCAGTAGAAATTGTACATCAAATTTAGAATTTTGATCATTTCCCAGGTTAGCAATATACAGCATGATACCCTCTTATGATACTGAGCAGCAGCAGCAAGCTGTAGCTCCATCAACTATATGATCGTGAAGGTCAAAGACTGATGCACTATACTCACTAAATTACATGCGATATTTACTACGTTCTTATAAAATGGGTTTATGTTAGATGAAACACATTCGAAGCACATTTGGAGTAGGCTAGGATAAGCTATAATGTTCAGTAGGTTAGGTGTATTAAATGTGTTTTCAACTTATGATAGTTTCAACTTGTAACAGGCCTATTGGGATATATAATAACTCCATCATAAGTCAAGGTTCATCTGTGTATGTACTATGGAAGTCCCAAGAAAAGAAGGGAAAGGAGAAGAAAGTATATTTAAAGAAATAATGGTTAAAAACTTCCTAAGTCTTAAATCAAATCCAAATTTACAAAGCCCAAAGATTCCCATATAGGTAGAACCTAAAAACTCTACAATGAGATCCATTATAATTAAATTGTTAAAATTGAAAAACAAAGATAATTTTAAAAGCAGTCTAAGAAAAGCAACTTGTTACTTAAAAAGAAGGCTCCTAAGATGGCCAATAGGTTTATCAACAGAAATCTTGCAAACTGAGTGAAATGATACCAAAGTCTAAAAGAAAAAAAACCTGCTAACCAAGAATAATACTTTACCTGACAAAGATGTCTTCACAAATTATGTAGAGATAAAGACATTTCCAGACAAACACTAAGGGAGTTCATCACAACTAGAACTGCATCAGAGAAGTGCTACAATGAGTTCAAGTTAAAATGAGAAGATGCTAAACAACAACACAAAGGCAAATGTAAGCATAAATCTTACTCCTAAAGGTAAATATAAAAACAAAACGAAAATATTGTAATATTGTTAATAGTAATGTGTTAATTATGTTTGCCACTAGTATATAAATTGAAAGACAAAAGTAGTAAGAATGTATATAACTACTGAAAGTTTTTGATGAAACCATAATACAAAAATAAATAAAACCAAATATTAATTACATAAAGAGTGAAGAATAGAGTGTAGAGTTTTTATGTAAGATGGACATTAAGTTATTATCAGCTTAAAACAGACCAGTATAACAATAAATGTACCATGAGAGCGCCACAGTAATGACAAAAAATACAATAGACATACAAAAGATCAAGGAAAAAGAATCAAAGCATACTACTACAAAAAAATCCCCCATCAAGACATAAAGACTATACGAAAATGAGAAACAAGAGAAGTACAAAACAGAAAACAGTTGACAAAATGGCAATAGTAATTCCTTATCTATCGATAATTACTCTAAATGTAAATGAACCAAACTCACCAATCGAAACACAAAGAGTAGAGGAATGGATCAAGAACAAGACCCAATTACATGCTATCTGCAGGAGAGTCATCTTAGATTTATGGACACATACAGGCTGAAAGCAAATGGGGTAGAGAAATATGTTCTAAGTGAATGATTACCAAAAGAGAGCAGGGATAACTATACTTAGGTTAGACAAAACAGACTATAGGTACAAAACTGTCACAAGAAACAGAACAAAGCACTACATAACAAAAGTGCCACTTTAATAGCCATACACAACAATTATAAATATACATGTGCTCAACATCATAGCATCTTAATAAACAAATACTGACATATCTACAGGGAGAAGTAGACAGTTATACAGTAATAGGAGATTTCAATATCCAAATCTGTAAGAGATTCAGACAGAAAATCAATAAGGAGATAGCAGAACTTACAGAATCAAAGAGGAGTATAGGCCCAATGACCCTAACAGACATAGGCAGTATATTTTACTAAATAGCAGCACAACATTCATTCTTCTTAAGTTAAAATGGAACATTCTCCAGGACGGGTCACAAAACAGATCTAAAATATTTAAGAAGATTGAAATCCTTCCAAATATATTTCCAGTAACAGTGGAATGAAACTAAAAATCAATAATACAAAGAAAATGGAAAAATTCACAAACACGTGGAAATTAAAAAACGCTCTTAAACAACTATTAGGTCAAAGGCGACATTAACAAAGAAATTAGAAAATATCTTAAAACCAATGAAAATAAAAACACAGTCTACCAAAACTTTTGGAACACAATATTAGAAGTACGTTTATAGCAATAAATGCCTATGTTAAAAAATAAAAGATCTCAAATAAACAATCTAACTTTATACCTCTAGGAACTAGAAAAGGAAGAAGCAGCTAAACTCAACAACATTAGACAAAGGGAGGAAATAAAAATCAGAACAGAAATAAATTATAAAATAGGAAAACTATTTTATTTTATTTTTATAGTTATTTTATTATTTCATTTTATTTATTTATTATTTTATTTGACCAGAGAGAAAGAGTGAGAAAACAAGCTAATAGGTCTACAACTCAAGCCGTGATCAGCCATGTGGGAGTCCAACACCTTAACCACCACGCCACCTGCCAATTCCAAGGAAAACAATATTAAAAATTGACAAACTTTAGAATTGGTTTTCTGAAACGATAACAAAATGAATAAATCCTTAGCTAAATTTAGGAAAAAAGAAGGCTCAAATAAATAAAATTCTAAGTGACAGAGAAGACATTACAATTTAGCCCACAGAAATAAAAATGATAAAATAATTCTTTTAATAGCATCTCCTGCTCCTCACCTCTCTGAACTTTCTGCTCATCTGAACTAGCCTCATAATTTCACAATTTGTACCCTGGAGCCATTCTTTTTGCCTCCTAATTATTCCCCTCTGTCCTCCCTTTAACTGTGGCCTACATCAAATGTTACTTCCGCTAAAAAGCATTTCTGATATCATTCTTGATCCTACCTTTAGCAGTATCACTTATCTGATGCCTAATGTGTTTTGCCTTATATCATAGCAATTAAGCAATTCGCATACAAGATTTGTTTTCTCTGTAACTTCAGATAAAAAATTTCCCTGTATGAATGAACAAGGATTTTCTATATTTAAAAATGATTGCATAAATCACCTACAAGTCACTAAAGTAGAAGGTACCAAAACCTCTTAGAATTCCATTCATGGTTAAAACAAGAGATAGGTACCACCTTCAGTGTAGGACTGCAACAGGCCTTTAGGATTCAGTCATCACCTTTTTGAAAAGAGAATTTAGAAAGAACAGGTGGAAATACAGCAGAGGGAAAGTCCAGTGAATTTCCTGAAAAAGGAGATTTGTTTGAAACTGCCAGGGTGAGACCCGCAGGACCTATATCGATAGAATTACACTTGAGCAGGGATGGTTTCAAGAAGTGGCAGAGACTGATTGACACAAAGAATCACACAGACAAGTCATATTTGCTAGAAGCAGTTCATCTTTGTTACCCTCAAATAGGTGAGAGATTTAGCAGGACTTCCTTCTTTTTTAAAGTTGAATTATATTCCATTGCTTATTTATGACATTTTCTTGGTCCACTCATCTGTCAGTGGATATTTAGGTTATTCACATCTCTTGGCTATGTGAATAAGGTTACAATACACATGGTATCAAATGATCATTTCCTTGGGAAACCTTCATACTGTTTTCCCATAATGACTGAATCAACTTACATTCCATGTACATGTACTTGGCATGTTTTTCAAGCTTCTATCATCTCAATTCAAGCTTCTAGTAATTCAAACTGCAGATAACCATGTGGGGTCTGGCTTCTGTAACCATTAGGTTACAGAGCTAGGTTTTTTTGTTTGTCTGTTTGTTTTTGTTTTTTCTTCTTAAAGATAAAGTCTTCCTATTTCCAAGTCAGCCTCAAGCTCATGGTCCTCTTCCCTTATCCTCTCCAGTTGCTGGAATTTCAGGCACCTACCACTGTGAGCCTGGATCAGGAATCATACCCAGGCCTCCAGGTGGTTGCACAGCATCTTAACAATGCACACCACCACTGCTGGGATTGAAGAGGTATTTGTTGTTGTTGTTGTTGTTTGTTAGGTTTTTGCCATAGGACACATGTGCTTACCAGAGAGAGACAGAGAGAAACAGTGAGAGGAAGAAAAAAGTAAGAAATCTCCCCAAAGGGGATATTGCAAAATCACAATCCCTTTTCTATTTTCCTCCTGGGAAATAGACACGCACACAAACGTGCCCAGTATGATTTTCAAACAACCAGGTGTGGGACTCAAACAACAGTTGGCCATGTAGGAGTCCAGTGCCTTAACCACCACACCACCTCCTGGCCCCTGAAGAAATTTTAAAGCAGCAGCACCCTCAAATCATACTACTTGTATTAATTCATACTTTAGTCAACTCCAAGATGTCTGTTCATCCTTGATTTACGTTGATAAGTGAATCTATTGCAGAAGTGAGGGAGCATCATTAAATGGTAGATAAGCCCTGAATTAAAGTAATTTAAACTCTAGTATCAACATCTTTTTATCTTTTTTCCCCTCTGAACTGAAGCTCTGTGAAGGCAGGGACAGCGCTATTTTAGTCACCCATTTTCATCAAGCACATCCACAGTACTTGGCGATAGAGCACTCCCTAAGTAACTGCTGACTGCACTTGGAATAAATTCCCTGTGCGAAGCTTCCTTAGAGTTACAATTTTTGATCATACTGTTTTATCCTCTGTACCTTTTTCTGTAAAATAGTAAAACATGAATTGGAAAACTTTAAAATTTGAATTAAATATAATAACAACTTACTGCCATCTCTTGAAATAACTAGAATAATTCAGAACTGCAATGACAGAATTGGGGGACAAGGGGTAACACCATGGTGATGCAAGTGGTCTCACATGGGAAGGTCCTGTGCTCCCTCCTAGGACCTTCCTAAACAGACTGGGTGTGTATGTCCTTGATCCAGGCTGGCTGAGGCTGGGGGTGGGTTACCTCATGAAGACCCTGTTGAGGATGCCTCTCTCTCTCATGAGAAAAACAAAACAGAACAGAACAAAAACCTTGGAGAGAAAAAAAAGAATTGGAAAATTGTAGCTCTACATAGTTATGCTAGGGGGAAGTTTGAGTACTCTTAAAACACTTCTTTTTAACCTTCAAATCAAGGATTTATTAACCTTGTGAAAGCTGTGCATGTGAACGGATGAATTCTAGAAAAACAAAATTTGATCAATATTGGCCAGAGAACAAAGGGATTCAAACCTAAATGGCTTCCACATTTGGCTACTTTGAATCCGTCACGGGTGACAGCAGCAGGCCCTGCTGTGGTCACAGGAGCTCTACTGATTTCCCTTAGACATGCTTCCACTAAAATAGATTAATTCTTAGTCATCAGAATCTTATTTGGGCTCAAGCTTAGCAGGCTAATTTTCAGCCTATGGGAATAAAGTGTCGGTAATTTTCCAATCATTTAATGGAAAAGAAACCACCAAAGCTCAAAGAAAAACACTTCAGCAAAAGGATACCAATGTCAACTATATCCCGGTTCTCTGACCCATTAAACATCGTCTGGGCAGTGTTTACTTTTACAAGGCATAATTCCTCTAATAATTAGGAGTGGGAATGTTCTCAGAGTGCATAGTTTACTTTTTAGAAAATGTCACTAGAATAAGACGAATTAAATCTTTGCTTTTCATCACAGTCTAGCCCTGGTTGCTATAATTCTTGATGATTTGAAGCAATGGTCTTCAGTTATAGTTTACTACCAAAGTAATATCCAAGTGCTTTGAAACAAATGGTTCTCAGAAAGGAATCATCCAGTGGAAACTTGATTTTTAATGAATAGAACTGGTCGGGAATTTTTAATAAGTAATGGGTGGGGACCAGCAGATGGTGTAATGGTTACATCGCTGGACTCCCATATAGTCAACCATGGTTTGAGTCCCGAATCCATTGACTTAAAACTCACACCAGGCACGTGTGTGTATGTACACTCGCCCAAGATCCTGAGAGGAGATGAAGGAGAAAGGATTGCAGTGTGGCCATCCCCCACCCCCCCCAGGGGGCAAGGGACTGATTTCTTGTTTTCTGTCTCTCTTTTTTCTGTCTCTCTGGTGAGCACACATGCCCTATAGCAAAAATCTCTCTTAAAAAAATAAGAGTAATGGGTGGCATGTCTTCACTTTCTCTTTTATATTGAAATGATTGTGCTCACCTCCATAACTATCTTGGCTCAAATGCACAGGTATTTATTAAATGTGTGTTTGCTTTCTAGAGGCATCTTGCCAGATATTGAGGACAAAATAATGAACAGTGCCTGGTCTTTGCCTTTGAAATTGCCCAGTCCCCAGGAAGACAATGACCAGTGCTATCAAAAGGTGAGTCCACAGTTGAATGGGAAACCCTGTGTTTGAGAAGTTAGATGAGGCTTCCCAGGGCAGGCATGATTTAGCTGAGTCTCGAGGCCCTAGTGGGACTTTACTAAGATTATAAACTTCTAGTCAAACATGCAGAATATATTGGTAGTTCTCTAAATCCTTAGTGACCTTGTGTTTGGTAAAGACTTCTTATGTACAATTCCAAAGAACAAACTCTTTCAGAAAAATTAATTACTTGGCAACAAAATTTAAAACTTTGACTTTTCAAAAGACACTGTCACTACATTGAAAAGGCAAGCCACCAATTTGGAAAATTCCCTACCAGTTCTATTCATAGGTATATACCCAAGAGACCAGAGTACATGTGACCACTAAAACACACATACAACAATGTTCTCAGTAGTTTCATTCCTAATAGCCTCAAATGAATGTCTATCAAAAGAAGAAAGGATAAATACACATAGAAGGATACTCACAAACATATCCACATAGTGAGCTGGATAGCATTAAAAAGGCAAATTAAATTGCTGATATGTACAACATATATGACTTGGACAAACTTATGTACAGCCCAAGAAGTCAGATAGAAAATATTAGGTTGTTGGGAAAATTGCGACATATTTTTCTGTGTTTTTCTATACAAAAATATATCATGGCTTTCCCAACGATGGATAGTCTTCCTTTATCTGTAAGGAATACACGTGAAGACCATCATGGATACCTGAAACAGTGGATAGTACCAAACCTTATATATTTGTGGTTTTTTTTTTCTTTTAATCTGATAATCCAGAGAACTACCAAGTGACTAATGGGCAGGTATCCTGTACAGTGTGAATATGCTGGAGAAGGGGATGATTTACAACCCAGGTGGGATCCAGCGGAACAGCACAAGATTTCATTATGTTACTCAGAGCAGCAAACAAGTTAAACTGTGAATTGTTTGTTTCTGAAATTTCCCATTGAATATTTTTAGACCACTGTTGACTGCTGGTAGCTGGGACCACAGAAAGCTGAGCTGCACATAAGAGGCAAACTATTGGATATATTATGTAACTTTTTTTTTCTTTTTCCCAGAAGGCACATGTGCTCACTGGAGAGAGAGTGCATAGTAAGAAGGCACCCTCTCCTTTTGGGATTTTGGATGTGCACATACATTTGCCCCACATGTTCGTCAAGCCACTAATCCAGCTCTTGAACTGTGCCATCAGCCACATAAAATCCAGTTGCCTTAACTACCAGGCCACAGAGCTGTCTATATGATTCTATTAAATAAATAGAAAGGGACCAGCAATTGGTGTAGTACTAATGTTGTACTCACACATCATCGACCACACTCTGAGTCCCAGATCTGGTGGCTTAAAATTCACGTTGGGGAGGGGGGGGCGCGAGTGGCATGGTGGTTAAGGGTGCTGGACTCCCACATGACTAATTGAGGTTCAAGCCCCGGACCTGGCATTTTGCTTTCTCACTTTCACTCTCTCTCTCACTCTATCTTTCTCTGTTCAAATTAAACTAAATAGATAAAGTTAAATAATTCTTCAAAAAGAAAAACTCATGCTGGGCATGTGTGTGTACATGTCCCAAATCCCAAGAACAGAATGGAGAAAGGATTGTGGCATGGCCATTCCCACTGAGGGATGATTTCTCACTTTCTGTCTATCTTTCTCTGTCTCTGATGAACAAACATGTCCTAGAGCAAAAGCCTCTCAAAAAAAAAAAAAAATAGGTGACCTAAGGTGATAGAAATCAGCTTAGTGGTTAATTAAGGGTTATGAAATAGTAATAGATACAGAGAAATACACAAGGGCACCTTTTGGGTGCCTTATGGAAATATCTGTATCTTGATATAATTGGTGGTTACACAGATGTACATAAATGTGAAATTTTGTTGAACTAACTTATTAAATTTGGTACATTTGATGCCTCAGTTCTAAAAGGGTGTTATGAAAATTAAAAAATAAGTTATAAATAGGTTACCTCACATAGAAAAATAGGAACTATGTTCAGTAAAAATATTCCACTAAAAATAAGAAAATTTCACAAGCAAGCTGTGCTTTTTGAGCCATCTCCAGTAAGAACCATTAAATCAAATCACTGAATCTCTGACCCCACTGATTATACTAATGCTATTAACTAGCCAGGGCAAGAGAATCTGGCAATGGGCATTCACAAGACAAAGAAAATGTGCAGGGTCAGCAGGTGATGTGGAGGTTTAGGTGCTGGATCCAACATGGCTGACTCTGTGGTTGGGGTCCCAGACCCAGTGCCCTGGAAATCATGCCAAGTGTGTGTGTGTGTGTGTGCATGCCCACATTCCCCAGGGAAGAATGGAGGGTAAGGGATTGAAGAGTGGCTATTTCCACCACAGGGTGATTTCCCTTTTTTTTTTTTTGGAGAGGTTTTCGCTATAGGGCGCGTGCGCTCGCCAGACAGACAGAGACAGAGATAGAAAGCGAGAAATCATCCCCCAGGGGGGATGGTCACACCACAATCCCTTCTCCTCCATTCTCCTCTCAGGATCTTGGGCACGCATGCACACGTGCCCGGTGTGAGTTTTAAGCCACTGGGTCTGGGACGCGAACCGCGGTCAACTACATTGGAGTCCAGCAACATAGCCATTACGCTAACTGCTGGTTCCCAACAAGGTGATTTCTCACTTTCTGTCTGTTTCTCTCTCTGGTGAGCTCACACACCCTATAGAAAAAACTAAAAAACAAATAAATATGTCAGTAGGTGGCATAGTAGTTAAGGTACTGGACTCCCACATGACCACTGGATTTTCAAGTCCCAGACCTGGTGACTTGAAAATCACACTAGTCGCATGTGCCTGTGTGCCCAATATCCCAGGAGGGGAATGGAGGAGATGGAATTGCAGTATAGCAATCCACCCAAGGGGTGATTACTCACTTTTTCTCTCATGGTCTCTCTCTGTCTCTCCTGTCTCTCTCCTCTCTGGTGAGTACTCACACACATATACTATAGAAAAACCTTAAAAAGAGAAAACACAAGTGCTCTTTCTTGGCCTCCTATGGGACCAATGAGGTTAGAGTTGTGATAGACATTATTAGAGTTCCTCCTCTAGCTGAAAGGGTTATACCTCACCAGCTCTAGGCTTGGCTATATGACCTGCTCTTGGCCAATGAAAAATGAGTAAAAGTGATGCAAGCTTCGTGCACAAAGCTACCAGGTAAATTATCAGTTTGCTGTGTTCTCTGTTTCCTCTGCTATATAGAGGCTATTCCATCAGCCTAAATTCTGGAATGAAGATAGCCCAGCCCAGGGCATCACTCATATAGCTTAATAAATGAACATTTGTTGTTAAAATCCACTAAGATGTTGAGGTTGTTAGCATCACGTAATTTAACCCAAGCTGACTAATACAACTATTGGTACCTAGACTTACTGCGTCACCATAACAAAAAAAACTAAAATGTGTGATGACAGCTCTGGGGCCACCCAGTGGGTAGTTTGGAAACTGTTAATAGAGGAAAACTGATAATTTACATTATGCATTGGCAAAACATTTCCTAAAACTGTCGGCTATGTGAACTTCGAAGACAGTTAATACATTGGGAGAGTTTGGGATTTAGGAATAGGTGTTGTCAAGCAAAGTCATGAGGTACCTTGCTCACTGTATCTGACAAGCTATTACAAGACAGAAATGAATTTGTTAAAAAGAAAAAAAAGAAAAAGTCAGTTTGTATTCAGAGATGAATGGGAATAGAATTGAAAGGCACATCTCTTTCTCTGTTCCAAACATAAAAGATAAAACGAAGAGGGCATTTGAATCACAAAAAGTTAAATAAAACTCACCTCGATCCAAGGACTAAATCAAATATATGGCCATAAAATCTTTGATTAAAACTTCTGAAAAGGACCAGCAGGTGTCATAGTGGTTAAGGTGCTGAATTCCCATCTAACTAATCATAGTTCAAGTCCCGGATCCAGCGGCTTGAAACTCATGTCAAGCACATGTGCATGTATGCCCAAAATCCCAGGAGGAGAATGAAGGAGGAGGGATTGTGGCATGGCCATCATCCCAGGAGATGATTATTCACTTTCCTCGCTGTCTCTGTCTCTTTCCTCTCTGGCAAGTGCACATCCTTATGGCAAAAATCTAAAAAACAGAACTAAACAAAAACTCTTTTTTTTGTAACTTTTTTTTTTTGTAGAGATTTTTGCTATAGGACATGTGCACTCACCAGAAAGAGAGAGCCAGAGAGACAGGAAGCAAGAAATAAATCCCCCTAGGGGGGGTGGCCACACCACAATCCCTTCTCCTCCATTCTCCTCTCAGGATCATGGGCACGCACGCACACGCGCCTGGCATGAATTTAAGCCACCGGGTCTGGGGCTTGAACCATGGTTGACTACATGGGAGTTCGATATAGCCATTATGTTAACTGGGGGTACCAAAACCTTAATAAATGAAGATGAAGCCTGCAAAATCCTTTCAGTTGGATAAGGTAGCTCATGGAATCCACTTGCCCCTCCCAGCAACGTGCTTAGCTCAAGTCATCTGTAATTAAGTTTAGAGAAAGAGGCATGTTTAGAGAAGAGCTGAGGATGAGGCTGTAGGAATAGGAAGGTGGCTGGAATGAAATAAAAAGCCGATTTCTGAGAATACTCTTTTATCTGGAACTAAACATAACTGTGACTGTTCTGGACTAAAAATGACCCTCGGTACCTCCAATATCCACACATAGGAAGTAGACTGAAAAAACTATTTAGCCCCAAGGAGGACATATTCTCCGATGTCTATGTCTTCTTCAATTGTGGCCAACAGAAATATTGAAGGAAAGACTTTCCAAAGGGGTGGAGCTGGGGCTATAACAGAGTGGGAACTTACTCTCTGGGAGCAGAAAAGGGATTCAATCAAGGAGTATAACCCATCTTCAGATAAGAGGCCACCTTAAACATCATAAATGTGATTTCAGAATTGCATCATACCTTCCATTATTTCCCTTTCTGAAAAGAATTGTCCGTTGTAGTTATACCTAGTCTCTTCTGTCAGTGGATTTGGGGTGTCTGGGGTGCAGAAAAGTCATGATTTTTATTCATATATCTCTCGATGAAGAGAACCCACAATCAGATCTGACCTAATTAAGATGACCAAAAACTGTTCCTTTCATCCTGATGTTATTCCAAGACACTTGAATTTTTCTCCTTTGGGGAGAGAGAGGAGTATATGTGTGAAATGGAGCAAATATTTGTAAGTGAAATTGGGGACTGGACTGGATTTTTGTATTATTCTACATTGCTGTCTTTCCTGAGGGCCAATTGTATACTAGTTCCCCCTTATTTGTGGTTTTGCATTTCATGGTTTCAGTTATCCATGGTCAACTGCAGTCCAAAAATAGGTGAGCTCAGTGAAAAGGGTATTTTGAAAAAGAGAGAGAGAGAGACCACATTCACATAACTGTTATTACAACATATTCATATTGTTATAATTGTCCTACTTGATTATTATTTATTGTTAATGTCTTACTGTGTCTAGTTTATAAATTAAACTTTATTATAGGGAGCTACATATAAGAAAAAACATAGCATATATAGGATTTTGTATTATCTGTCCTTTCAGGCATCCAATGGAGTCTTGGAACACCCCCTTCTTCCTGGGAATAAGCGGTTGCTACTCTATCTCCCCATTGACCTCAAGCTTGGTCATGTGACTTACTTTGGATTAAAAAAAAAATATGAGAAGCTTTCATAGGCATTGATGGGTCTTTTGTGCTTTATCTGAATGAGGGGGCGTCATTAACCGGGATCTTGGAGCAAAAGATGACAAGGAGCAGGGTTTCAGCCAACCTGTAATGGACTTGTGTAAGTAGGAAATGAACTTCTGTTATTCTATGAGGTTTTGAAGCCTTTGTTACCTTAACATAATTTTGCCTAAGCTGATCGATATGCCTTTTCGTCCCCTTTTGGAGTTTTGTTGAACATGACTTGTTTTCTTCCTTTCTTTCTTTCTTTTTTAAAGTAAGTGCTCTTTCTTTTGTTATGGAGTATGTGCACTGGCCAGAGAGAGAGAGAGGGAAGGTGAGAAATAACCCCCCAGAGGAATGGCCATGCTGCAGTCCCTTCTGTAGTCTTCTCTCAGGTCTTTGGGCATGCATGCACACATACTTGAAGTGATTTTCAAGCCACTGGGTCTACGGATCCAGCGGCTTGAAACTCATGTCAAGCACATGTGCATGTATGCCCAAAATCCCAGGAGGAGAATGAAGGAGGAGGGATTGTGGCATGGCCATCATCCCAGGAGATGATTATTCACTTTCCTCGCTGTCTCTGTCTCTTTCCTCTCTGGCAAGTGCACATCCTTATGGCAAAAATCTAAAAAACAGAACTAAACAAAAACTCTTTTTTTTGTAACTTTTTTTTTTTGTAGAGATTTTTGCTATAGGACATGTGCACTCACCAGAAAGAGAGAGCCAGAGAGACAGGAAGCAAGAAATAAATCCCCCTAGGGGGGGTGGCCACACCACAATCCCTTCTCCTCCATTCTCCTCTCAGGATCATGGGCACGCACGCACACGCGCCTGGCATGAATTTAAGCCACCGGGTCTGGGGCTTGAACCATGGTTGACTACATGGGAGTTCGATATAGCCATTATGTTAACTGGGGGTACCAAAACCTTAATAAATGAAGATGAAGCCTGCAAAATCCTTTCAGTTGGATAAGGTAGCTCATGGAATCCACTTGCCCCTCCCAGCAACGTGCTTAGCTCAAGTCATCTGTAATTAAGTTTAGAGAAAGAGGCATGTTTAGAGAAGAGCTGAGGATGAGGCTGTAGGAATAGGAAGGTGGCTGGAATGAAATAAAAAGCCGATTTCTGAGAATACTCTTTTATCTGGAACTAAACATAACTGTGACTGTTCTGGACTAAAAATGACCCTCGGTACCTCCAATATCCACACATAGGAAGTAGACTGAAAAAACTATTTAGCCCCAAGGAGGACATATTCTCCGATGTCTATGTCTTCTTCAATTGTGGCCAACAGAAATATTGAAGGAAAGACTTTCCAAAGGGGTGGAGCTGGGGCTATAACAGAGTGGGAACTTACTCTCTGGGAGCAGAAAAGGGATTCAATCAAGGAGTATAACCCATCTTCAGATAAGAGGCCACCTTAAACATCATAAATGTGATTTCAGAATTGCATCATACCTTCCATTATTTCCCTTTCTGAAAAGAATTGTCCGTTGTAGTTATACCTAGTCTCTTCTGTCAGTGGATTTGGGGTGTCTGGGGTGCAGAAAAGTCATGATTTTTATTCATATATCTCTCGATGAAGAGAACCCACAATCAGATCTGACCTAATTAAGATGACCAAAAACTGTTCCTTTCATCCTGATGTTATTCCAAGACACTTGAATTTTTCTCCTTTGGGGAGAGAGAGGAGTATATGTGTGAAATGGAGCAAATATTTGTAAGTGAAATTGGGGACTGGACTGGATTTTTGTATTATTCTACATTGCTGTCTTTCCTGAGGGCCAATTGTATACTAGTTCCCCCTTATTTGTGGTTTTGCATTTCATGGTTTCAGTTATCCATGGTCAACTGCAGTCCAAAAATAGGTGAGCTCAGTGAAAAGGGTATTTTGAAAAAGAGAGAGAGAGAGACCACATTCACATAACTGTTATTACAACATATTCATATTGTTATAATTGTCCTACTTGATTATTATTTATTGTTAATGTCTTACTGTGTCTAGTTTATAAATTAAACTTTATTATAGGGAGCTACATATAAGAAAAAACATAGCATATATAGGATTTTGTATTATCTGTCCTTTCAGGCATCCAATGGAGTCTTGGAACACCCCCTTCTTCCTGGGAATAAGCGGTTGCTACTCTATCTCCCCATTGACCTCAAGCTTGGTCATGTGACTTACTTTGGATTAAAAAAAAAATATGAGAAGCTTTCATAGGCATTGATGGGTCTTTTGTGCTTTATCTGAATGAGGGGGCGTCATTAACCGGGATCTTGGAGCAAAAGATGACAAGGAGCAGGGTTTCAGCCAACCTGTAATGGACTTGTGTAAGTAGGAAATGAACTTCTGTTATTCTATGAGGTTTTGAAGCCTTTGTTACCTTAACATAATTTTGCCTAAGCTGATCGATATGCCTTTTCGTCCCCTTTTGGAGTTTTGTTGAACATGACTTGTTTTCTTCCTTTCTTTCTTTCTTTTTTAAAGTAAGTGCTCTTTCTTTTGTTATGGAGTATGTGCACTGGCCAGAGAGAGAGAGAGGGAAGGTGAGAAATAACCCCCCAGAGGAATGGCCATGCTGCAGTCCCTTCTGTAGTCTTCTCTCAGGTCTTTGGGCATGCATGCACACATACTTGAAGTGATTTTCAAGCCACTGGGTCTAGAACTCAAACCACAGAGTTGGCCATGTGGGATCCAGCACCTCAGCCGCCACACCACCTACTAGACCTAAACATATTGATCTTTTGAAAGATGTCCTTGAGCCCTCTGTGAAGTAATATGTTCTCACCCCTACCAAACAGATGCTTCAGCTTTCAGTTGGAAATCTGAGTCACTCTACTGTGTTATAAGAATAAGTGCTGGGCCAGCAACTGGTGTGGCGATTTAGGCACTGGGTCCCACATGATTGATTGTGTGGTTCAAGGCCTGGACCTAGTGGCTTGAAAAGCACACCAGGGGGACCAGCAGCTAGTGTAATGGCTATGTAGCTGGACTCCCACGTAGTCGACCGCGGTTTGCATCCCGGACCCGGTGGCTTAAACTCACGGTGTGTGCGTGTGTGTGCATGCCCAAGATCCCGAGAGGAGAAAGGAGGAAAAGGGATTGCGGCGTGGCCATCCCCCCTGGGGAGTGATTTCTGACTTTCTGTCTCTCTGTCTCTCTCTGTCTGTCTGGCGAGTGCACACGCCCTATGGCGAAAACCTCTCCAAAAAAAAAAAAAGAAGAAGAAAAGCACACCAGGCATGTGTGTCCAGTATCCTGAGAAGAAAATGGAGAAGGGACTGCAGTGTGGCCAACCCTCCTGGGGCAGGGGATTGTGATTTCTCACTTTCTCTCTTACCCTCTCTGTGATGAGCACACATGCCCTATGGCCAACAAATAAAAAGAATAAGTGCTAAAATGCAGTGCTGGGCGAGTAAAGCTTACCCTCTCTTTCTTTTGGCATCCCCGAGGTTAGTATCATTCTGTTGGAGTAAACCTGCTAATGCCTAGTTTGATAGGTTTCCACGTTGGTCTGAAATCAGGATGTGTTTCTAGAGAACTGCACAAAGATCATAAAAGAAACTTCTTTAAGGGATCGGAGAAACCATTAGCATAATACCTGTGCTTGTTTTGAACCGGAAAAATGAAGCTTTTTGCCCCGATTGTATCAGAAAATCATAAGGTTAGAGTGTCTAAGAGGAAGCCTCTATTGTAGAGCTGGTTCTCCAATTTATTGGTTTCTAAGCTACCACCAAAGTGATATATTTATCACTCAGCCTCTAGCCACTTGTTGAGGCCATAGAGTACAACAGAACCAGGAGACTCAGAGTACTACAGAGCTGAGAGATCTCAGAGCATTTATCCAGGTAGGGAATGACCACCACCTGGTTAATCTGAGCAAACAGGTAGGAGGATTACTGCAGATCCATTTTATATCATATTCTTTGAGTGAAAATTTTACTTTCCCACTATTAAAATGAAGTACTGTAATATGCAGAATAGCCCAGTGCTTGAGAGGACAGACCCTGGAGCCGGACTGCATGAGTCAGCCGCCCACTTACTAGCTCTGTGACTGTTGTGGGCCAGGCTCCCAGGAAGCAGGCTCTGGAGCAGAATCCTTACACAGGAAGCTTCTTGGAAACCAGCACTTGCAAGGGAGCGAGGAGAACCGGACTGAGTGGAAAGAAAAGTTGAACTGAGGGCTGACCCTCTGGGGCGCTCTGGAGCAGAAATGGCCTTTCACAGATGTCCTGAATTAAGCCAGGGGGATTACACCTGAGGGAAGGGCATAACCTTGGGTAAAGTTCTGCCCAGGGAAATTCCTAGGTAAGGATTTACCTATGACTCACTAGCCAAAACACCTGGAATGAGAACCTGAGTCCTAAAGGAATGATGAGAAATGCTCTACAACGCAAAATTGGAGTCGTCGGAAGTTACCGTGCAGTTTTGCATAGAAAAATGGAAACATGCATCATGACTTTTCTGAGGACTTCATAGTTAACTTAGGCAAGATACTAACCTCTCTGTCCCTCAGTTTCATCTATAAATTGGGAGTAATAATAGTACCTTCCTCGTTAGGATAAATTAATATTTGTAATGACCCTGGAACATTATCTACCACACAGTGAGACTGTACAAGTCCTTCTACATAAATAATAGTCCAGTGAGATTTTCAGGAAATGTGCTTTAGTAAACAGGGGAGTTTTATAATTAGCCTATTGATTTTCTGTGTGGATATTCTTTTTTGTTTTTTGGGGGGTTGTTTTGGAGAAGTTTTTGCTGTAGGGTGAATGCACTCACCAGAAAGAGAGAAACAGACAGACAGAAAGCGAGAAATCACCCCCCAGGGGGGCTGGCCATGCCGCAATCCTTTCTCCTCCATTTTCCTCTTGGTATCTTGGGTACACACGCACATGCACGCACCGGAGGAAGTTTAAGTCACCAGGTCCGGGACTTGAACCACAGTTGACTACGTGGGAGTTCAGCCACATAGCCATTACGCTAACTGCTAGTCCCTGTGTGGATATTCATTTTGAAAGTGCTTTGATTATTTGGAAGTGGTTCTCAGTTTAGGAGTTCTCCCATAAAAGGGCCAGCAGGTGGCCTGGTGATTAAGGAGTTGGACTCCCGCACAGTCCACCACAGTTTGAGTCCTGAACCTAGCGCATGAAAATCTTGCCAGGCATGTGCCTGTGTGCCCTAAATCCCAGGAAGATAATGGAGAAAAGGGATTGTGGCGTGGCCTGTGCCCCCAGGGAATGATTTCTCACTTTCCTTCTATCTCTCTCTGGTGAGCTCATGTTCTCGATGACAAAAACTTTAAAAAGAAAAGAATAAAAGGAAGTTCTCCATGAAAGTCTTAAGCAAAACATAAATTTGTTTGGAAGCTTACTTTTTTAAAGAATTATTTATTTAATTTTACTATTTTTATTATTTTTTTAAATGTTGGTATAGGGCATGTGCACTCACCAGGGAGAAGGAGAGGAAAATGAGAAAGTAAGCTGCCAGGTCCAGGATTTGAACTATGGTCATCCTTGTAAGAGTCCAGTGCCTTAACCACCATGCCACCTGCCAGCCCTAGAAGCTGCTTTTTAACAGCTGAGCTAATATAAAATTTTTCCTGTGTTTTATTCAAATTATTATACTTTACACAATATGAATTAAAGGAGTATAATGTTTCACAGATGCTGTACTAAATCCTCACGTGCATTTTTTCTTTTTCTTTTTTTGAGAGTTTTTTTTTTTTTAAGAGGTTTTTGCTATAGGGTGCGTGTGCTCATCAGAAAGACAGAGAAAGAGACAGAAAGCAAGAAATCACCCCCCAGGGGGGATGGCCACACTACAGTCCCTTCTCCTCCATTCTCCTCTCAGGATCTTGGGCACGCACGCACACGTGCCCAGCGTGAGTTTAAGCCACCGGGTCCGGGACTCACACCACTGTCAACTACACAGGAGTCCAACGACATAGCCATTACACAAATTGCTGGTCCCAAGAAAGAGATTTTTCTATAGGGTGAGTGTGCTCACTGGACAGAGACAGAGAGACAGAAAGTGAGAAATCACTCTCCAAGGAGGATGGCCATGCTGCAATCCCTTCTCCATTCAACTCTCAGGATTTTGGGTATACCCACACATGCACCTGGTGTGAGTTTTAAACAGCTGGGTCCAGTACTCAAACTGAGGTCAACTACATGGGAGTTCCGTGCTTTAAGTACCATGCACCTGCTGGTCCCTATATTTTCTTTTTTTCTAAATATCATTTATTTAATTTTATTTATTATTATTGTTTCTAAATTTCTCATAGGGCACTCAGGCACACCAGAGAGAGAGAGAGAGGGAAAGTGAGAAAGCAAGCTGCCAGGTCCAGGACTTGAACCTTGATTGGCCACATAGGAGTCCAGTACCTTAACCACCATGCCATCTGCTGGCTCTCAAGTGCACATTTTCATCCCTTATTACCATTACCTTAAGAGAGAGATCTTACCATGTTCTTACCTCAGTGAATGTACAGAGTGGGCCCAAACTCAAAGCTAGGGTTTGAAGCTAACTTGAAAGCTTGCTTAACCACTGTGCTCTACTTCCTTCCATTTAAGTCACCTACACACTCAGCTATTTCCAGTTTCAAAATATCTGTTTTATTTCTTTTTTTTTTTTTAATTTTTGCCATAGGTTTTATGTGCTTACCAGAGAGAGATAAAGTGAGTACCCTCAGGGATATGACCTCACTGCAGTCCCTTCTCCATTCCCCTCTCAGGATTTTGGGTATGAACACAGACTGATTCTCAAGTCACTAGTTCTGGGACTCAAACTGCAATTGGCCAAGTGGGAGTCTAGCACCTCAACCACCATGCCATCTACTGGCCTCCTGTTCTGATTTCTTAAGCATTGCACTCAAAGACAATATAGTCTGCCAGTGTGATTCTTCACAGAGATTCATCGTAAATAACCTAAATTCACAATGAACAGCCAAGCCTCCTATCTCAGATAATAAATAAAGGTATTAAGAAACTAAACTGAATTTATATTCATAATGAAACATCAACTTGTATAATACAAAAGATACAATTGTGTTAACTTACATATTTAGTATGAAAGTATGTATCATGCCGTCAAAATATACTTGTTTTTCTAATCATAGCATCTAATCTTCATTTCACCCTTCAAAAAGTTGATCCTTTCAAAACAGCTAATCCATTAAGTCACTAATCCACTAATTCATAGTTCCTTCTAGTTCTGCCCACAGTCAGCAATTTGTCTGCCAGTCGAGCAACTTAATCAATAATTGAAGCGCCACAGCTGCTACTGCTCAACATATGCATCCCCTCAACAATTCCACCTCTAAATCTCAATGTTTGAAAGATCCTGATTCAGCTCAAATTTGATCAGGTCAGCCTCAGATACAAGGTCATAGTAAATAGGGTTAAAGAAGACAACAGCATTTCAGATGCTGAAGAACGCTTGTTTTCAAAACAGCACGTATACGATGATGTTTTTTGCCTGTCAGCATTCTTTCTTACCACCCCATCACACCCACCTCGGTTTATTCAGGGAGTGGATTGAGACACTTCCAGCTCAGGAAAGGAGACCCCTCTCCCAATCCCAGGAGATGCCAATCAAATTTACCTGCGACAATGATTGATCCAAATGTGGGCAGGTAATTTAGATCTGCATGAGACATTAGGGGTGTCTGTGGGATACAATTTCCCTTTCCAATATAAAGGCAATGCCTACATAAGAGAAAGGCCTTTGTCTATCTACCAGCTCCTTCCTGTTTTGCTGTGATGACTGAAAATATAATGGCTACCTTGTGACTATGAATAACCCCCATCCCCCCCAAGGAGAATCCCAGAGATTCCAACCCTGACATCCACACCCTCAGTAGAAGTCAAAAGCTGCCTAACACCAGACTATTGCAGGCAAAATTAAATGTCATTTCTTCCAAACACATCACTGATGCAGTGGCCTCACTCTTCTCTCCATCTTTTCTCTCTCACTTCCGATTCCCAACACTGTGACCTACCTCATCCATTGTCAAGGGTAGTACCATATTCAGTTTGCTAACATTTTTTAATGTTTCATATTATGTCAGTGGGATGTTCTCAATGTTGAAACCAACACATAGTGTTTCTATTTTCATGGTTCTGTTCATATTTCAGCAGAACCAAGTAGTGGCCTACAATTGCATGTCCCATATAATTCTGCCTGAGTCATTTAAAGGTGAATGTCAAATTCAAGTACCTTTTCATTTTTTATGCTCCATCAAAAGCTCAAACTGGTCTACCACATATTTATTTATTGCCTCTACACTATTTAATTTTTCTTGGATTTTCAGATTGATTCTGTCTTTTTAGAGGAAAAAATAAACATATGCCTTCTTCCCACATTCCAGCATCTTCAAGATTGCTACTTGTCATTGGACTGTCTATGTCCTTTTCTTTGAAGTCTATTACTTCTATTCCAATTTAGACTGATTTCATAATATTTGGGCCATGTCTTTCCTACACAACTTCTTGTTTTGCCAGGTGTGTGTGTGTGTGTGTGTGTGTGTGTGTGTGTGCATGTGTGGTATTTTAGACAGGGTCTTGCTTTTTTTGGGATGAGTTGGGAATTAAACTTGGGCTTCCCACATGACCGCAGTCTGCTTAGTAGTAGTGTCCAGTGCACACTGCCACAACTTGGCCTGTTTTTTCCAGAATTTCTAAATTACCCTTTAAAAACTTTAAGTTTTTTTTATTCATACATTAAATCACTATACATCATTTAAATTGTGAAGACACTTTACCCAGCATGACATACACCTCGAAAGCTTTTATTATATGCTTCCCCGCCCCTCAAAGTTTTCGATCATTTTACCTGTTCCATGGAATAGTTTTTCTATTTCCTTTCCCAAGTTTTCTCTCTCTCTCTTACTTTAGTTTTCATTAGTTACTAAGTCTTATGCACAGCTGTTATTCTGGCCTTCACTGTCCAGTAAGAGTGACTCAGTTGTTTTCTGTGACCTTGACTCTCAGTTCAGTTAAATCCCTCATACTGAGGTACCTTACTGAGTGATTTCCTAAGTACAGGTGAATGAAAGATAAAATTTAAAGATTTTTGTATTTTTATGACAATATTTAACATATTTTTAAATATTATTTTTCCTGCCCAATACTTGATTGATAGGTTAGTTGGTTCTAGAATTTTAGGCTTAAAATAATTTTTTCCTAGAATTTTTAAGACATTGCACTAATAACTGTCAGAATCCAATTTTGCTTTTGAAAAGACTCTCAGCACCTTGGTTCTGACTTCTCTGTTGGTGGTACTTTTTTGGGACAATTTTAAGAAGATATACTTTTTATTCTTTGTGTTCTGAAATTTTTACTATTGGTGATCTGAAATTCCATAATGCTATGTATATATGTGTGTTTGTATATTTTTTAAGTTTCTTTCTTTCATGTGTGAGAGAAGCAGAGAGGCACTCTCAATAGGGTCTTCACACAGCAATCGGCTCCCCGCCTCGGCCAGTCCCACGTTATGAGCATGCACACTCCCAACTTGTTCAGGGAGGGAGGTCTCGATGCCCAGGACCTTCCCAGGTGGGTCAGCCAAGCACTGCGCTTCCATTCAGCCTCTGTCCAGCCCTCAATATTTAAAAATTGGGTCGTCAGGAAAGTCATGACACTTTTTTTGCACAGAAAAACGTAGAATTATTTTTAAATTATTTTTTATTCTTAGCATGCAAGTTTGTACTGAAGACATCTCCCTTCCTTTCTGAAAAAAAAAATGTACAAGTAATATTTTCTCAATTGTAAAACAAATTAGAATAATTTAAGTTCTCTTCTTTGCAATTGTTTTTCCCCATGGAGTTTAGGTTTCTACTAATCTTATTTAGTAAAGTTTATAGAATTGCCTTTCCTCAAATGTTTTGTGATTTGTATCATCTGTACATATCAACATCCTTAACAGAGAAAAATGTTTAACAGGGAGCTTTGTGTCTTCAGGTGACACTCAGGCCTTCCCTGGGGGTACAGAAGGTAATCAGTTATTAATGTCAGGATAAGCAGAGTATTTACATAGGGGTTTCTAATTTCTCCTCTGTTTCAACATTCAGGGAGAAGTCCCTTATGGATTTTAACCTAAGGAAAAGAGCCCAGTATTAGCCTGCTTGACAAGAGGGCATGGAGACAATTCTTTTGTTTAATTTTATTCATCATTATTATTTTTTAATAATAATAGAGACATAGGGGTGGGGAGTGGTGGTATGGGAGTGATAAAGCAAGCTGCCAGGTCCAGGACTCAAACCATGGTCTCCTATGTCAGAGTCCAGTGCCCTAACCCCCACACCACCTGCCAGCCTCATGCCTAGATCTTGAGACAGATCATTCAATAGTTCAGAGGGTTCTATGTTTTACTTCTTATTGAATAGTTCTCAGACAAGTCAGGTAAGCCAGTAGCATAATGAAAAATTGTTGCAATGTAAAATTATATGTAGAGGTATATTTCTTTTCATAATATACCAAATATAATTCTAGAATCAGTTATTGTTATGCATGGCAATATTCAGTGAATTCTCTGTAGGTATGTTGAAGAACTCATCAAATTCTCCATATTGTGATCTATTCTAAGTGTGCTCTTCTGTTTCTTCTAGCCTAATAATAACATCCAAATTCTTTTCCATGAACACCCCCTACCCCCATATCACTACCATCACCAGTACTCACATGCTCAGACATTCAGCCGCCATATTGTTTCCAGATTGAAAGATTCCAAGTTTTAGCCAATGTTCATGCCTTGTTGTTTTTCCAATATAACTTTTCATTGCTACCAAAGGTTCTTTCTCTCCTCCTATTGCTTGTTCCCCACCCACCCACCATCATCTGCTCTGACTATAACTTAGGACTGGACTGAAGTTTCCTAGAGAATTTTACATTCTGCATGAAAGCTTGAATAGGACTAGCTAAAATATATGCAATGTCCCTTTTGTGAAAAATAAGTCTGGAATTTTGTTCATTTGATTAGTTATTTTAACTTTTTTTTTCTCTGAGTGAGTGAGAAAGATGAGAGAGAGAGAGATACAGGTGCCCCTGACAGAGTCTTCACACCATGATCCATCTATAATTTCAGCAAATCCTGGACCATGGAAATATGTGTACTTGGTCTATACAGGGAGATGGCCGGACACATGCTTAGAACCTTCCCATATGGGTCAGTTTTTTAGAGTATTGCATTAACACTACTCACCATCCCAGTCCTGAGTAATTTTTATTTTATTTTATTTTATTTTATTTTATTTTATTTTATTTTATTTTATTTGGCCAGAGGGTATATGTACTGGCCAGAGAGAGTCAGAGTAAGAAAGAGGGAAAATGAGAAAGCACCCTTGATGAGGCATGGTCATGCCCTTTTCTTCTCTCTTTGCTTTGGGATTTTTGGCACATAGGCACATGCCCCAAGCATGTTTGTCAAGCTGCCAGATCTCAGACTCTAACTACATGGTTGACCATGTGGGATCAAATCATTAAACACCAGGCCATATGTTAACTCAACTAATTATTTTTTAAATAAACTTATGCTTAGTTTTGTTTTGTTTCTTGCTTTGAGAATTGAACATTTATATGTAAATATTCATATTTAATCAAATACATATGTGTAATATAAATATATAACATATGCCGTATGTTTGTTTCTTGCTTTGAGAATTGAATATTTATAAGAAAATATTCATATTTATACAAATACATATGTGTAATATAAAATAGAATATATACTATACTACATACTATATGGTATATATTATATATTTTTTTTGAATCCCAAATTTTATATATATAGAATCCTGAATGCAAGAAAATGTTATTTATATTTGACTAACTTTATAAAAGAACAATAACAATATGACCTTCTCTATAAAGCCATTCCCATTGTGCTCAGTTGGACATATTTTTTCTCAGCTTTGAATCTCAACATGGTAATACTTAACTGATACTTAAACAGATCACTCTTACCATCTCTTATCCTGTATAATTTGGACACTTGTTTCATCTTCTTGTCTGGAGT
This sequence comes from Tupaia belangeri chinensis, assembly GCF_000334495.1. Taxonomy (NCBI): domain Eukaryota; kingdom Metazoa; phylum Chordata; class Mammalia; order Scandentia; family Tupaiidae; genus Tupaia; species Tupaia belangeri. Next base: position 1,662,024 of record NW_006159548.1, on the reverse strand, counting down.
GATTAAAGCAATCCTAGGACAGGAACTCTACTTATCTTTGTATTCCCCAAAGAACCCCAAGGAATAAAGTAATAGGCATTTGAAGAGTTTGAAGAGTTGAACAGAAGCACTCAACACTCATAAATGCATAAAGTTACTTTATTTTAAGTATACATTTAATTTTGAAAAATATAAATGCTAAAATATCTCATCTTCTTCATCTCTTAATTCCATAAAAGTCACAATAGAAAGCTTCATAAAACTGTAAAATACTATAGTGTTATAGGAATTTTAGGTTTCATATTGGAAAAAAAATTATTAGTAATATATTGAAATGTTTTCTGTTCTTTATCATTTTGTTCCACCATGTTGATCTACTTCATTTAAAATAAAAAGATGCATCATTTCTCCAAAGTTAATAAAGACTTAAGAGAATAAAAATAAGAATATCTGAAAGTGCGTATTGATTCTGAAAAGTAATGTGTACGGATATGTACCCGCCATGAAAATGGCTTAAAAAGAGGCAACTATTCACTCCTTTCACATTGCAGGACTGGGACAAAGTTACTTCTGGCTCTAAAGTTTCACTGGATGACTTTAGCCCTGAGTTGTAATATTTGCCTAGAAAACAGAATTCAGGATTTTTAAGGTTTGTTTTTTTTTTTCTTTTTTTCGTAGTCACAGAGCACAATGAAATGAGCCAAGAAATAGGACATATCCAATTTTCTGGTCAAAACACAATTTCACTGGTTAGTGTTCATTACAAAACTTGTTTATATCAGGCTGTGATGAAACTTAATGACATCATCATCTGAAACTCCCTAGGCCCTTTAGAGAAAGAAGTGCCGTGAAACATTTTCTGACTCCAGTCTCTCAGTGCCACTGGGCTTCGTGCTCATGCTGTAAAGAGCATTTATGAAAGATCATGGGATATAAACAAGAGAATCTCTGGTTCCTGCACCAAAATTATTAAGTGGTATGAAAAGGACTGAAGAAAGCTTTGTCCCATCCCTGAACAATATCAACTTCTTATGTAATACAACCCAAACGGTTTCGTTTTGTTTTTTGAAGATAGTCAGCAGTCAATACATTTCAAGTACTTTAACACAGTTTAAAAAAAAAAAAAAAAAAAAAAAACTAAAATCTTGGAAGACAATCATTCTCTATATTAAACACCAATACATAGCTGATAAAAGTTTACTCTGTGTGTGTTGGTGCCTGTGCATAAAATACACAAAAATTGAATGGCTAATATCCAACAATTGTTTTCTCCCCCCTTCTTTGAGGTAGGGGCTAAAGACCAAGGTTTTCATTTTTCTGCTTATGTCCCCACCCCAACCCAGGACCACACTAATTAGGATTCCAAGTAGTCACTTCACACAGTAAAGAGTGATTCACCAAGAAAAACAAGTCTTTAAGAGAGTTTCTCTCAAATGCAAAGCCAGAGGCATCCTTGATAATGCAAACTCTTGGCCTAGTGGTCACTCTTTAATACTAAATTTCCAAAACCACTGTACTTCTGATTAACAACTATTGAGTGTACTTGGTTTTGCTTCAAGCAACTTAAATCTTTTGCCTCCAAATTCACATCTGAGAGAAATACTTGATAAAAAATTTACCATTGTATTAGTGTCCAGTTTGCACAGAAACAAAATCATCCTAATATCTGATTAATTCCTAGTCAATGAGTAAAGTCAGTTAAATGGCTCTATGTGGACCTCAGGGGTTGCTTGTTAATTTGGTAACAACATCTGTTTCTCTGAAAGTAATGATCTTTAATAAAACTTCCCTAGGTTCCAGGATGTTGAAATGGTTTGTTAACTGTTGCTTTCTGAAATGTACCATTCTGTGTTCATATCATGAATGCCCACTTCTCATCATCAATGGAGGTGCTGATACATTTTTCAGCTATTCAGAGGCCAAAATGAAGCAATGTTAAATTGTTTCAGGACTCTGTTAAAAGCTACAGAGAAGGGCATGAATCCTCATATACTTGATTCATAAAAGGAAAAAATATTTTCGTATGTGGAGCTTTTATAAAAGTAAAGTGTCTTCAATTTAGCGAAATCATAAGTTAGGCTGAATTTATTATGCCTGACTTTTAAACATTTTAATGATGCTTCCATCAGTTAAAAAAAAAAAGGTAAAAGGGAACGACTTATATAGTTTTATATTAGGGTGATAGCAAATGTGGTAACATTGAGTAATAATTTTAAGGACACCTCTCCATACAAATGTCATGTCAAATTTAGCATGTGAGGTCTTAACATTATAACATGCAATTTGCCACTATCATTTTAATAAAAATCTTGGGGTTATTACGTATAATTTGTAGAAAATTAAAAGTTTTAAGGTTATCAGATATTACAAAAGTAACAACTAACTCAGGATAATAAAACTTCTATAACTGAAATTACAAGAGGACTAGAATTTAACTAATATATATAAGAATGAGTGTCAACAAGTGCATACTATGAAACCTAAATAAGTGGTTTCATTCTGCTTCTAGTACTCCTCCAACATGTTATAATTAGGGCATATCACAGTTGTGGTTAAATGAATCCAAAATGATGGATTCAACATTTAACGTTGTATTTATAATATAATTCACAATATATAATGTAATCTATTAAAAACATTACATTTAAATATGATGCTAAATTTGGTTAGTAATGATCTAATTTTCAAGATGGTACTTTGAAACACACATATATATATATATGTACACATACATCTTCTGAATGTCCCAATCATAAAGAATAATTACCTTTGCATACCAAAATAAGTGTGTCCAAGTACTGATAAAGTGTATACACATATACTTTTTGCAGATCTACCTGCATTCTTGTAACACTTTATAGTTGCATGAATGGGCTATTGGGATGCTTACAGATTTTCTACTGTAAAAATGGGCGACTGGATCAATGAAGGTGACTGGTACCTGGATAGTAGACTATATTAATCCTCATTTGAGCAATGGTTAAACTTCTTGGACCCCAGTGAGTTTCTCATACGTGGTGTGGGATTTATGAAACCTGACAGGAAACTGGCTAACTTTTCTTTTTACCTACTGTTATTCTCATCCTTCTAACTTTGCACATATGTGCACCAGCCACACACAGAGCACATATACAAACACACAAATATTTCAAAATGAAGAAATGTCTAACAATACTGCATAGGACATTGACACGGTGATACAGTCGGCATCTGTGCCCGGATACTCCTATTATGTCAGTTATTACCATCACACACGAGTTTCTCTCTTCACCTCAGTCTCCTTCATAGAACAGTTGAATTTCTTTTAAAGAATTGGGGAAAAATGGATGCTTAGAAACATGGTGTTTTTAATCTGATCTAGCCTTCTGGCTTACCCTAGAGATTGTATACTTGTGTGCGTGTGTGTGTGTGTGTGTGTGTGTGTGTGTAAAAATCACGAAATATACAATACAATTTTTACAGAAAGCCTGGCAGCTACAAATAAGAGGTAGAACTACTCAAAACTATGTTTCCTGCTGCAGGAAAAAATTCATTTTCTTTACAGTAATTAAAAAAAAGTTTAAAAAATTGACAAAAAATAAGTTGCAGGTTAGGCCCCATAATTTAAACAACAAAATCTAGGAAGAAAAATATTCTTCAATGTACTCAACAGATAAGTTCATTAAAGGGTTAAAAAAAGTTGCATAGGAAAAAGGGACATTCCAGCACTTGCTACAATGATGGCAATGATTTCTCTACAGGGAAGTAAAGTACCTTTAGTTTTTCTTCTTTTGATAACTCTAAGATTAGGGTTTACGAGCAAGAGCAAGTTAGAGTAGCAGCACTTTTTCCAGTCCTGGAGAGCTCTACAAGCGAGAAGGGACTCTGTCTGGACCAGACAAAGACAAGCCAGTAAGCACAGCTCCAAAGCTAAAGTTGTAAGTTCCTTTGATACTTTAATAAAAGGTGTCATAAAATCCTTAATACTTTTGTCCTCTGCCTAACAGAGGAAAAGGACAGGGTCTGTGCGTGTCTTGAGTGACAGAGGACTCTGATTGTCAGAGGACACATCTGAAAGTATAAGAACGAAAGGGGGAGTCCTCAGATGCTGTGTTTAGGGAACGGTGCAACTATTGTCTTGATTTTACCTATGCAAGAGAGAAGCAGAGAGAGTGCTGTATTATTTGGCCAGTGACCAAAAACCAAAACCAAAAAGAAATGAAAAAAAAAAAAACAAAAAAAACCAGCCAGACAAAAACAAAACACACAAAAAAAACAGGAACATCAATAACAAAACTTTCAGTTTTAAGAAAGACAAACAGGTTACAATGTAGTTTCTGTTCCCTTGCTCCTCCAGAAATAATCATTGTCGTCAGGCTCAAGTTCTATTCTAATTTGAGGCACAACTTTTACTGGAGTTCTAGGAGGACTAGAGCAAAAGAGAAAGAAAAGAAACAGTAAGTAAATCAGATCTCCTGTTTCATCTGCCCAATCTTTATGCATCATTCAGAAATCAGATGTATCAATCTTGGTTCTCCTTTAATAGTTATCTCTTCCTTGCATATTTAAAACAAACATTTTAAAATGGGATGAAGGTTATCAATACAGTCAAGAAATGTGAAAAAAAAAAAAAAAAGAAATTTGAGTAAAAATTTCCTAAGATCTCATACCCAGACCAAAACAAAACAAAAAAACCCAACTCCCATAACAACCATTAAAAATGAGAGGGACTACTAGTTAGGTAACCCTGTCAGAAATTTTAAAAAAAGACTGACATGAAAACATTCAGACATTTCACTCTTTTGAGAATCAAGTAGGTTCTGAAATCTCTAGAGCTCTGGAAAGGGGAAAGGAAATTACAAGAAGAGAACAGCCAGGAATCATGTTATCCCTTAAATCTGGGATGATCCTCAAAATATAAGAGCCCATAATGATCCTAGGCTTTAACGTAATGATACTGAAAGGTTCCATCATTTGTAAGATTAAATAGCGCTCCATTGAATACATTCTACCAGGAAAAGCTAGGCTGAGTTTGGTCATTGGGTAATTTATTAAATCAGAGAGAAGAAGGAGAACAAGGAGTTCTGCCAATATTCCACCACTGACTACATTTCTGTGGAGTAATCATCCCACGGAACAAGGCAAAATACTGGGCTCTCCTTTACCTTGGCATACCCAGTGACTGAAGGAAAGGAATTTTATCAGCATGATGTGTGGCGTTCAAGGAATGTTGACGATCTTTCTCCTGGGGAAAAATAATTAACATACATTTTTATGTTAAAAAATCATACATAGTAGTTCTTCATAAAGGATAAAATTAGAGTGAAAATTAAAACCTTCACAAAAATTGGTGCATTTAGCTCAACTGGAAAGAATAAGAAAGACGGGTTTAGAGGATTTCAATACACATTGAATAAAACTGAGAATGGAACTAGTGTGATGAAGCCAAAGTGACTGTCTCCTTTCACTTTAGGTTCTCAGGGATAGACCACTGCTATCTTTTCAATGAGAAAGGTAAGAGGGGAATCATTTTTAGGGGTGGGTGGCATCTACCTAATTCTAAGGCTTGCCCTTGGATTTCCTTCTTTCTTTAATATTCACAATTTTGCCCTGCGATTATCCATGGGGAAACATTTCTTTGAGGTACTTACTTATATTACAACTCTCCTTTCAATTTTGTTCTTTCATGGATTAAAAAGATGAACATGACCTCAGAAAATATTTCAGATGGCATGATCATATATATATGTATTTTAAGTAAACTTCGAATGTTGCATCAATTTTTAATTCATCCTTTTACAGAGTTTTGAGAAGGTGAAGAACAAACTGACATATAAACTTTCCATGAGCCTCAAATTCTGGCTCTTGGCTGCTTTTTAAATGCAGCCTTTAGGGGACCAGCAGATGGCATAATGATTACATGGCTGGACTCCCACACAGTCGATCACAGTGCAAATCCCAGACCAGGCAGCTTGAAACACATGCCAGGCACATGTGCATGTGTGCCCAAAATCCCAGGAGGAGAAGGGACTGTGGCAATGGCCATCCCTCCTTGGGGGTGATTTCTTGCTTTCTGTCTCTCTGTCTTCCTCCAGTGAGTACATATGCCCTATAGCAAAAAACCTATTAAAAAAAAAAGAAAAAAAAGGCAGCCTTTAAGTTGTTCTTAGAAGGATATACTAGGTTATGAAGTTAACATGCTGTGTCTATGTATGTCACAGTCTTCGTTTGCTGTTAAAGCTCGTGAGATGAAAACTGACATTATAACATGGCTTTGGGAGCCTCAGTTCAGAAAGAAATTCTTAATTAAATCCCACGGATAGGAATGAGCAGAAATTAGGCTCAGTTATAAGTGATAGGTTACAAATTGGACACCAAAGGTAATACCGCTTTAATTCATTGTTCTTTACACCCACAGTGGCTGCCAGCCTCCAGCATGGCTCCTGATGATCCCTGTCTCATGGTATTTATGTCCTCAAACAACGCTTTCCTCCAATGATCTGCACAGCCAATAGAACATGGCAGAAATGAGGGTCTGTCACTCTGAGGTTCAGTTATAACACATGGCATCCTCTACCTTGGTTCTTTGTCTTTTTTCCCTGGCTCTGGGGGAAGTAAGTCATCTTGTGGGCAGCGCTATGGAGATGCCCACAGGCCAAGGAACAAACTTCCTACCAAGGACCTCATAAGTGAGCTTGAAGGCAGATCCCCAGCTTCAATCAAATCCTCAGAGACTCAGCCCCAGCCAACAGCTGGACAGCTTGACTATAATCTCATGGAAGACCTGAGCCAGAACCATTGAGATCAGCTACTCCTAAATTTCTAAATGTCAGGAACAGTGTAGGAAAAGACGTTCTTGTTGTCTTAAGCTGCTAACTTTTGTGGTAATCTATGACTCAGTAATTGATAACTAATATACTCATTTTTTTCAACTGCCATTCAGTTGAAAATTTTCTTGGTAATAGTAACCTATTATTGAAGTGGAAGTGCCATTGCCAAATAAAAGTAAAAGATTCTCAACTGTCTGCTTGCCTGTAACATATCAGGACACTTCAAAGTATATCTATATCTAAAAAAATACACACTTTTTTCTAATAAGAATTTAAAGTAGTTTGGAAGCAATTGCTACTTGCTATTAGAAAAGCCAGTGTTGAAACCAGCAGTTAGCGTAATGGCTATATCGCTGGACTCCCACATAGTCGACCACAGTTCACGTCCCGGACCCAGTGGCTTAAAACCCATGCAGGGCGTGTGTGCGTGCGTGCCCAAGATCCCAAGAGGAGAATGGAGGAGAAGGGATTGCGGCGTGGCCATCCCCTCTGGGGGGTGATTTCTCACTTTCTGTCTCTCTGTCTCTCTCTGTCTGCCTGTTTGGCGAGTGCACGCACCCTATAGTGAAAAACCTCTCAAAAACAAAAAAGAAAAGCCAGTGTTACTACAGAGGTAGCCCCTTTTATTTCAAGTGGTCTGTTAACTCAGTTACGAAAGAAAAGATGGTATGTCACAAACCATTACAGTGTAACCTAGTTTCCCAGTGTAGTAGTGCAGTGGTTATCATGTTCATTTCACAAACCATTATACCCCAGCCACCAGGCCATCACCTTAGAAGGGACAGTACAGTTACAATGATGATTTTGAAATAGCAGAAAAGAAATTAAGAAAATGCATAGATCATTTAAGTTATATCTAAAAAAGCTGTCCTAATGTCTATGATTGCCAATTTAATTGAAAATAAAAATTATTCCAAATTCTCAGTATTAACAATTGAGTCACTGATTATTGACCCATGATGCAATTTTTATTTTGAGTGGATCGGTCATTGGTTGTAACCTAAGGAAGACAAACAATAACAGACAGTGATGTAGTACTATAAGCTGCAATTCTAAATACCAGTAGTGGGGGTAAAAATAAAATCAATGAAAAACATGGTTATAAGTTTAGCAATTGAAAAACAAAAACAAAAACAAAAACTGGTTATGACTGGAGGGAAAAAAAATAAGACTACCAAACAAAACCGTAAAAGGATAAAGGTAAAAGAAAAAAGTTAACAGTGATGTTTAGGAAACGTAAACATAAAATTTTATAACAATGAAGTGTCAATCTTTACATAGAAAAAATAAGAAGACCAAATAGGGGAAAAGTTAATGTAGATGATAGTTCTAAATTTTTTTCTCTGCAGGTGCAAATCATATTTGAGCAAGCATGCAAGAGGTTAGTTCTACTCACTGTCGGAAGGTTTGCTATCACTTAGGAAAGGTTGCTGTTCCATGATGTCCATTGGAATTTTAATACTTGGAACTTTTTCTGAGTATGGGCAGTCAGACTGTGAAAGAAATTTACAAGAGTTTTTAGAATGTTTTTATTAGATAACCCTTCCTATCTCCCAGTATTGATCAAACCTAAAATAATATCATGTACATGGTAATAAGGAGAAAAGTCATAGATATAATCGAGTTTGCTAACTTTTCAAATTCTACACCATCCTTCCCCCTCACATTTCTTTTCCTCTCTTTTGAGTTTAGGACTAAGTCAATTAAAACTAGACCCACACATGGGACCAGCAGATGGCATAATGGTTATGTCACTGAACTCCCACATAGTCAATTGTGGTTCGAGTCCCGGACCCGGTAGCTTAAAACTCAGGCCAGGACTAGCAGGTAGCATGGTGGTTAAGGTGCTGTACACTCCCACATGGCTGATCAGTTTAAGTCCTAGACCTGGTGGCTTGCCTTCTCACTTCCCCTCTTTCTCTCTCTCTTGTGTCTCTCTCTGCTAAATTAAAAATAAATTAATGAATAAATAAAATAAAAAAAAATCCCTCATGCCAGGTACGTGTGCATGTGTGTGTGTGTGTGTGTGTGTGTCTGTGGGTGTGCAATCCCAAAATCCCAAGAGGAGAATGGAGGGGGAGGGCTTGTGGTGTGGCCATCCCCCCTGGGGGGAGATTTCTTGCTTTCTATCTCTCTCTCTCTTGCATGTGCATGTACCCTAAAGCAAAAATCTCTCTCTTTAAAAAAAAAAAAAAAAAAAACTAGACCCAGACCAAGTGGAGATCACTACAACTTATTTATAAAACTTTCCATAAGCTGGATTTATCAACTTACAGGTTGTTGTATGTGTGAATCAAATAATCTCAATGTGAAAACAGATTAAATATAGGAAACTTGTAAAATATGGTTTTGAAATTCTTACTTTGTTTATTTTAATGCCATCTCATGGAAAATCATGACCCATCTTTTCTTCTGAAACAAATAGATTTTTTTTTTTAAAGAGAGGCTTTTGCTATAGGGCACATGCACTTTCCAGAAAGACAGAAAGTGAGAAATCACACCCCAGAGGGATGGCCATGCTGCACTCCCTTCTCCTCTGTTGTCCTCTAGGGATCTTGTGTGCACCCGCACCTGGCAGGAGTTTAAGCTACCGGGTCCAGGACTCAACCCACAATCAACTATGTAAGACTTCAATGATGTAACCATTATGTCACCTGCTGGTCCCAAGAAGACATTTTTAACATCTACTATCAAGGAGTCCTTTATATACACTTGAAAATAAGCTTCCCACCCTTACTCTAATACTCTATCAAAAACAATCTGATGGCTAAATATTCAATTTGCTCGTATCAAGGAAAATATAAGCAAAACATGAGAAAATATAAGTAAAAGGAAGGTGCCTATGATCGTCAGACAAGCAGACGATAAGAATCAGAATAAAAATGATAATACCATACAACTAATCATGGGTGCTTAAAGAACAGGCCACTTAGCCCTCACTGGAATGGATTTCCACCAAATTATCACTTTATGCTTTTAAAAAGTTTATTTTATTAAAACCAAGTCTATGTTTAGACTGAAAATATCCAATTAACCTCTTGACTGAAGTGCAAAGAAGACAATCTTTAGTTGAAAGGAACAATGAGAAATAGGGGTAAAAAAAAAAAAAAACCCAAAACTTAGCATAAAACCTACAACCCACATTGAAAAATCCTTTATGATTGCTCTAAAGAGGTAATGAGTTACAGTATCCTTTTATATATTACTTGAGATCATGCACTTAAAGTGACAAAAAAGAAAAGAAGGATGAAGAGGGTACACACACCTACCTTTAAGAGACTGTCAAGAACAATAAATCTTATTGTAGTATTTTAATTATTTCCTAAAGTATCAGCACTTACAGATGAACGACTTGGCAGTTAACCCTTAGTTGCAGCCAACCAGGCAGGTTCAGTTCAGAAATGGCATGTGTGGCACCAAATGTTGGAAACCGTAAGTTTCATTACACTGTCCACAAATACTAGAGCTCTAACTGCTGCGTCCCAATATGGTTCTCAGTATCAATGGACCCCTACCGCACATGAGCATCACTTAAACATTAGGAGAGACACCTTCCAAATGTGGAGCCCCAGTGGATGGGCTCAACACTTACAGAACTTACTGCACAGATGCACCTAAATTGCCTGGTTAGAGTCACTGACTAGGAATGAATGGTTGGTTGTTTAGGTAGGAGTCGGGTGGAAAAGAGTAAGAAGAAAAGAGAAAAGTACCACATATTATCTTCAAGAAATCTGTCGGGAATATGGAGCTGAAAATGATAAATATTAATAAAAGAAGAACATTGTTTAAATTAAATATAATGTGTTAAAAATGACATCTAAGAATTGAAAGAATTCAGGAGCTCATTTGATCCAACTTTTTGTCACTACAGAATAGGAAATGTAAAATATCCCCAAAGTCAATATTATGTTACATTTTCTTACAAACCATTAGAGGATTCCTAATATTACCTCATTCATTTGTAATGTGTAATGAATTTTAAGTTTGGTTTCTATGTCCATAAACAGAAGTATATGTATTGGAAATTTGAAATAAAATACTGGTTTAATCATCTTACTATTTCAGGCAGCCTTTTTATGGTTTTGAATGATATGGAAATTCATTTCCATTTTTGATTTCTATTCAATGTGTAAGTGCACCATTCTTCTTAGTACTGCAACTTAATGTCTGCTGCAATTTAAATACATTCTGCCTTTCTATCATCACTAGAAACAGAAAGTCTATATACCTGTTCCTATTGAAGATAGATTACAGTCTTTTTTTTTATTTATTTATTTTTAGATTTTTGCTACAGGGCATGTGCACTTTGATCAGAGAGACAGAAAAACAGAAATTGAGAAATCACTCCCCAGGGGGAATGGCCATGCTGCAATCTCTTCTCCTCCATTCTTGTCTTGGGATTTTGGGCATGCGTGAACACATGCCTGGTGTGAGTTTTAAGACATCAGATCCCAGACTTGAACCATGATCAACTACATGGGAGTCCAGCGATGTAACCATTATGCCATCTGCTGGTCCCTATGGATAACAGTCTTAAGACTTCCCTCAGACTCTCTCTCTCTCAGCTAAATGTAATTTCTGTATTTAACCTTTCTTATCAAATCGATTTATTTGAACTCCAGATCTGCCTGTTGCCTTCTTTACTGTACCATTTCCAAGTTCTACAAAAATAATATAATCATAGAGCCAGTCCAGTTGTAATAACCAGAGGTTTTGCCATTTACACTTGTGTACATTTAAAAAAGTGGCTTAAAGGTGTATATCAAAGCATCATGGTATGTACCTTTTAAATACATACAACTTTATTAGCCCATTATGCCTGAATGAAACTGAAAAAGTTTTTAAAATGATTTAACAGTTTCAGTCTAAATCTCTTCATCTATAAGAATGGGAACAAGAAATATATCATTTAAAGATCTAAGAGTGGACACTAAAAATTAACTATATTCCTACTTGAGAATGGATAAAGATACACAAGAAATCATTTTTGATACTGTATTATATAAAATCTAGGGCAAATTTTCACCTGAAAAATGTCATTTTGGCAATCTTTTCCAAAAGTTGCTAGGATAAGCTGTGTGTGTGTGTAAGAGAGAGAAAGAGAGAGAGAGAGAATGTGTGTGTGTGTGTGTGTGTGTGTGTTAAAAAAAAAAAGTACAAAACAACAAATCCTAAATCCAGCACTATGGCTAGTGTTAACATGCTGGACCCAACATGGGTCCAGTGGCTTGAAAAAAACATGCTGGGTGCATGTGGAGGTGCTTTCAAAATCCCAACAGGATGGAGAAATGGAAGAGAAGGGATCACAGTGTGAACATGCCCCATTTGGGGGATGCTTTCTCCTTCAGCTTCCCCAGGCTCTGTCTTTCCATCTCTGTCTGGAGAGCATATGTGCCATTTGACAATTAGCAAAAATGTAGCTTTTCTCCTAGCACTGATTGCAGATCTGTAAAATGAGCAATCCCTTTCTTTCTTAACTCCATCACCCAATTGCAGGAGACCCATCTAGACTACAACAATGACCACTATAATTACGTAAAAGATCCCACTCTCCCATTCCCTTTCCTTTTTCTTAAAGAATTGCAGAGAAATAATGCCGAATCACCTTGATACAAATACAATGACACTACGGGACAACAGCACTGAACTGCGGTTGAAAGCCTACTGGGAACCAGCAGTTAGCGTAAGGGCTATGTCGCTGGACTCCCACGTAGTCGACCGGGGTTTGCATCCCGGACCCGGTGGCTTAAAACTCACACCGGGCACATGTGTGTGCGTGCCCAAGATCCCAAGATGAGAATGGAGGAGAAGGGATTGTGGCGTGACCATCCCCTCTGGGGGGAGATTTCTCGCTTTCTGTCTCTATATCTCTCTCTGTCTGTCTGGCGAGCGCACGTGCCCTATAGCGAAAACCTCTCCAAAAAAAAAAAAAAAAAGAAAAGAAAACCTACTAAAGCATACATCATAGATCACAGGAGGTGAGATCACCAGATCTGTCCACATTAGGCTTAAGATGATATGAAGCTGAGTTACCTCAAATACAAATCCTGGATTACCAATAGCAAACAAAATACACTTTATAGCATTACTAAGTAAACTCCCTTTGCATATTTATATATATCTCTAAGTGTGTGTTTTTTTAGATTAAGTCATTATTAGTATATTAATAGTGATAGAAAGATAGAAGAAAATTTAAAAAACAAAAACCAAAGAAGGCAAATAAGGCATGATGGAGGTGAACTGAGTGACCAGTGCCATAGCCCCACATTAACATCCTTAGAACTCAGCCCTCCGTCTCACGCCAGGTATAAAAATCTACACTTCTCACAGTTACTTATTTAATTAGCTTTACTTTGGAATTTTGGAAAGTTCCTTACATCGTCATTGTCACTGTCGAGACTCCCCTTCTTCTTTTTCTTTTTCTTCTCATCCTCCTTCTTTTTCTTGTCCTTTTCTGGAATGACATCATCGAGGAAGCTGAGGTCATGCTGGGAGAAGAGGTAGTCCATGCCTTTTCTGACAGCTACAAGTGCCAAGATCTGGAAAGGTAAAAATACAAAAGCATGAATGAAATATGCCAGATGAAATCATAGTACCCACCCAAATTCATGTATTGGAATCCGGTGAGCCATTGTGAGGGCAATGGGAGGCATAATCTGATTCTGTTGATGAAAGGTGGGAACTCTGAGATCTGATGAGGCATCAGGGTGGGGTCCCTAATGACTGAGTGCTGTGGGGGGCGTGGTTTATAAGGAGAGAAAATGAAACAGACCCACAGGCTCTGCTCTGCACATTCTCCTGCCCTCTCCCAGGTTGTGGTGTAGTCAAAGGACATTCACCACTTGCCTGTACCAAGCTCTTGAACTCTTTAGCCTCAAAACCATAAGCGAACTAAACCTCTGTTTTCTTCCATTGCCCAGACATGGGCATTTCTGTTCTTGGTCACAGGAGCAGAACACAAAGCGATATTGCCCCATCAAAGTCAGCAGAAACTACTTTTCTCCAAGGCTTGAGTAGGACAAAACTCATCTTGACAGGGTAGGCTTATCTTATGTGTACCATAATAATTTTCTTCATGGAAAAAGTTGTTTCATACAAGTCTCAGTTAAACTCACTTTGTTTACTGAAATGTATTATAGTAGTCAATTAGCATTTTAATGTGAAGAGGATAACTTTTTTATAACTATTTTCTTCCATGTCTTATTTTGAATAGAAGAACTAAAAGTATAAAGGCAAAACAGAGCCTGCATATGATTTCTAATTATTCAAAATTAAGGACTAACCGGTGCTGGCACGGTGGTTAAGGCAGCTGGATCTCACATGGCCAACTATGTGGTTTGAGTCCCAGATCCAGAAGCTTGAAGAACATGCTGTGTGTGTGTTCCCCAAATCCTAAAATGAATGAGAAATGGACAAAGGCTTGCGGCATGACCATTCCTCACAGGGAGTCTTTTATACTTTCCCTCTCTTTCTCTTTCTCCAGAGACTGTCTCTCTCTGGTGAGTGCATGCATCCTCTGACTTCCTTTTATAATAAAAAATTTGACAGGTATTTTTTTTTAAATCAAGAAAACTGAAAAAACACACAGTACACTAAGATATCTTTAAAGTATTAACAATGAGGTAATATTTGATTATCCATAGACCATTTTGTTTCACAGGGCTACTTCAGCCATCCTTTAACTGAATACAGTTCACCAGTAAAATTAGTTAGCAGCAAGTTATAGGAGTCCCAGCTCTGCACTGAATCAGTCGTCTTTAGGTACATCGTACTCTCCAGTTTCTTCATCTCCTAGAGAAATTAATAACATCTGCCCTATTGAGATTATATTTGGTAGTTGGAAAAGTCATGACGTTTTTCTGTATAAAAATGCATCATGACTTTTCTGAACCCAACAGGACTGTTTTGTGACCATTTAAAAATTCTAAAAGATAAAGATGCTTTACAAAGGTAAAGCATTTTTTATTATTTAACACAGGCAATAAGTGAGTTATTGAACATATTTCAAATTTATTCAAGTCTAACTTTATTTTTCCTGGTTCTAACAAAACTGTACAGTTGTTTTGCAAATAATACTAACAGCACATGAAGTCATTTCTCATACCCTGTGTGTTTTCCAGTAAGATAATGAGGTTTAAGGGGAAAAAGAGAGATATATGGGACCATTAAGGAAAAAAAATGTGACTTAACAAATATCACTCATATTTTACACCATCTTCCCCTGTATCCCTAGGAGAAAAACAGTTGCAAATGTACATAAAATTAAAGAATAATCCTGGCTAAGAGTATGAGGATTTTTATAAAAAATAAAATAGAGTGAGTACATGGAAAGCCGTAGGGGAGATAGCACTAACCTGAGGCTGGTGTTGTGACTTGTTTTAAGTGCAAGAAATGGAGAGTTACGATAAAGTATAAAATTCAGTAACAAAGCCAAATACAGAGCTTTCATTTCCTTTTTTTCCTTTTTGCACATGAGATTCAGAGTGGAATGTTGGTTGTATTTCCTTGATTCTGATCAAAACATGGCAAAAGCTGAAAGTCCAGCTTTCTCCTTAAACTTAGCTGGATACAAACCATAAGAAGTGCAATAATTGAACTCCTGGCTCCATTTCTTCCAATGCACTGCGTGATTTTTCAGAAGTCACCAAACACTTCTACTATTTGACTGGACTATCCTATATGCTTATTTAGATTGCGTGTATCACACAATGATATTCTAGAAATACCAAGTGCACTGGTGTCTGCTACATGTCAGATATTATGCTATCTGCTTGACATTCCCTGTGGATCCTCAGAAGAACAATAATCAGGTCCTTTTACTAAAAAGGTCAAGGAGACTCACTGGTCTGCATGAACCAGAGCCAGTATTTGAACTCAGGTAAGCCTGATTCTCAGTTCTATCTGAACAACCATAGCCAAGGGAAACTTAAATTACAATTGATAATAAAGATGGGGTCAAAGTTGGAAAAAAGTGCAACCACAAAGAAAAGATGCATGTGTCTTCCATATCACATATGGGCATGATCTCACAAGGTTTAATCGAGGGAATCTTTACCATGACTGGAAAAATTATAGCAGCCACGGTTGATTTGAGGATCCAGAGCAGGGCCAGACACAAGACCTGCAGGAAGGTGAACAGGTGGACTCTGCGCAGGGGGACGTGACGCAGGTAGATGAAGTCAGGCTGATGCTTCAGAGGCATCAGAAGCAGCTTCAGGCGATCCATGAACTGAGGAAAGAAAGGAGAATGACTTCAAGAGCTGATACACAAAGGCACTTCCACTATTCCTAACTAACTATTAGAGATGCATAGTCCATAATTCAGGCAAACAATGTCCTTTTCAGAGGACAAAGCACCGGTCAGGGAGTACCGAAATGTAATCTAGTGCAGTAAGACACAGTACAAGTCCTCTCATTTTTGTTATTATTTTACATATATACAAGGGTCTTTAAAATGATGGAGGGGTCAGCATGTGGTGTAGTGGTTACAATGCTGGACTCCCATGTGGCTGACTACAGTCGAGTCCTAGACCTGGTGGCTAGAAAATCATGCTGGAAACATGTGCATGTGTGCCCAAAATCCCAGGAGGAGAACGGAGAAGAAGAGATTGTGGTGTGGCCATCCCCTCTGGGAAATGATTTCTCACTTTGCTTCTCACAGTCTCTCTCTGTTTCTCTCCAGCAAGTGCATGTGTCCTATGGCAAAATCCTGAAAAAAAAAAAAAAGTTTATGGAAAATGTATATTATAAAAAATGATGCATGGATTTAAATTTTTTAAAAGTTTAATCACTTACTTCTTCTTTGAGCGAGAAAGAGGCAGGCACCACTACGGGATCTTCATACCACTGTCTACCTCACTCTCAGCCAGCCTGATCACTGGTACGCACACATATACAAGTTCGACTTTCCCAGGGAGGTCTCAGGATGTGAATACGGGACCTTAAATAAACTTGAAACCTTTTCTGCGAAGGTCTAGTTGTGTTACCACTGCACCACTGTCTGGCCCTCAATTTTTTTTTTGTTTTTTTTTGCCTCAAAATAAACTCACACTTTTATCCTATTTTTTTTTTCACAATCTCTCTGAAGTACTCTGATATATGAGATAAGGGCCACCAAAGAATGAAGTCACGAACCAAAACATAAATTCTAGATGCTCATTTTCTAGTCTCTATTTTTATTATCTAAGTCTGAGGAGAGAGGATCTTGTGCAAATTTTAGTAATGATATGCCGAAGAAATCTAACTCTGCCTCAGCTGTCTTTCCAAAAGAAGAGGAGGTGATACTATGCAAGATATACAATTCAGAGCTGTTCTAAGACTATAAAGCAAATATCCAACTTGAAAATGTGATGCATTGATATCTTCATAAATTGTGCATTATTTATGGTATATCATGGCTAATACAGCAATGTATTACCCTTTCTTTTCAGGAAAAAAGCCACATGATTATGATAGTGGACTTAAGGGTGAAAACAATTAGATATCTGATTGTGAGACAGGCTATCACACGGTCATGTATAAACAGGTATTGACATGACTGCTGACCAGGTGCTGTGCAACCGCTGAGCTGACATTGATGATGATGAATGAGACAGCAAGAGCTAAGTGTCTATCATAGGCTCTCTCAATGGAAGATATTCAGTTAGTAGCTACCAAATTGAATAATTAAGCGATAGGAACTCTGAAATGTCTCTATTTTCTTCTGCAGGGAAAGAAGTATAAAAGTTGTATAGACTATTACAGACAAACTTCTTTTTCCTATTTAAAAAGTTTTCTTTCAGGGGCCAGCAGGTGATGCTGGACTCCCACATGTCTGATTGCAGTTCGAGTCCTGAACCTGGCAGCTTGAATGTCACGCCAGATTTTGTGCTTGAGAGCCCAAAATCCCTGGAGGAGAATGGACGAGACAGAATTGTGGGAAGACCATCCCCCCGCTAGGGGGTGATTTACTTTCCCTCTCATTGTCTCTCTCTCCATCTCTCTCTGGCAGGCACATGCACCCTTTGGCACAAACCTTTTAAAAAAGAGTTTTCTTTCTCTACAGCTATTTTTAGCTGGTGGGGGCCTTTTCATTTGTGAACATGGGGTTATAAAATTTCTTGCTGAATCAAATTACTTCAAAAAGGTCTATAGGAAAGAGTCAAAAGAGAAGTAAGGAAAGCAGAAAAGGCATGGAGGCAATAGCACTGCAGAATTTATGAAATCTAATGGGGACAGCTGGTGGCAGTGGTTAAGGCGCTAGATTCTCTCATGGCCAATGACCGTTTGAGTCCTAGATCTGGTGGCTTGTATTCTCTCTCTCTTTCTCTCTCTGAGAGCACATGTACCCTATAGCAAATTAAGAAATAATAATAAGGGACCAGCAGTTAGCGTAATGGCTATGTCGCTGGACTCCCACGTAGTCGACCCGGTGGCTTAAAACTCATGCTGGGCGCGTGTGCGTGCGTGCCCAAGATCCCGAGAGGAGAATGGAGAAGGGATTGCAGCGTGGCCATCCCCCCGGGGGGTGATTTCTTGCTTTCTGTCTCTCTGTCTCTCTCTGTCTGTCTGGCAAGCACACACGCCCTGTAGCAAAAACCTCTCCAAAAAAAAAAAAAGAAAAGAAAGAAATAATAATAAATTAAATTAAATTTAAAATAAAAAATCTACTAGTCTCTTCAGAATGGCTTTTTTTCTCCACCATTATATGATTGATTTTTTTCCCTTTTTAAAAAATTAATAAACGTATACTGAGTTCCAATAATCAACAACACCCCTAGAATGTACAGAATTAAGATTTTGATGTAGACCAGGTCTTTCAGGACAAACAAAACTAAAACTTTTAGTTTGGGAGGTATACTAATTTCTTAATCTTTCCATTTAGAAGAATAAAGAATATTTACAAGGGCAGTAAATATAAACTATCTTTACAAATTTTATTCCCCCAAAAGAGTTTCATCACATAAATAAGCACACATCCACATTCATCTAGTCCAGTCTATGAAGAACCATTTTGTATTTCAAATATCCAAATGGTAAAGAAAGAACAAATACCCAAATGGTAAAGAACACTACTTAATGAACCTAAATAGGGAAAAGTAAAATAAGCGTTTCTCATTTGGGGGATCTGGCTACTTGCCCTGATCTATTTGACTCTAAAACCAAATTAATCTAACTTCATGAAAGCAAGGACTATTTTGAAGGGGTTCAAATAAAGTCTTATAATGTTCACAGAACATGCCGTCTTCTCCAGTTAATACTTTACTAAGTGCTAAATAAGGCCACAATTAACAAGGTGCCAGAAAACAGCAGAAGTACTTCCAGTTTCCTGGTGCCAATTAAATTAAGCCTCAATTGAAAGACAAAGTCCCTTACAAAGTTTTCCCTTATATTTTTTTTAAAAAAAGGGGGTCAGTTTTACAAAAGTTGTGAATAGCTGAAGTTTTTAACAAAAGCAGCACATAAACCACACTGACTTTCTTCTTCTTCTTCTTTTTCTTCTTCTGCATTTTTTTTTTTTTTTTTTTTTTTGGTGCAACACTTTTGATCATTGATCTCAGCCATGTGAAAGCAAACTGAGTTAAGAATAGCCTGTCCTTTGTATTTGCTTCATAAGGCAAACGGATAGCTACTATCCTGGACACACTGAAAGAGTTAGATGTCCTTCTTAGAGAGAAAAAAAAAAAAGATAGAGAGAAGGGTAGCAGGATGATGAAGGGGAGGGAGAAGGAGAGAATAATGGGGAGGGGAAGGAGGATGGAGGCAAGAGGAAAACAGAGAAAGGAAAAGAAAGATTTTAGTTCCCTCATTTTCCTGGACAAATGACTTTTTTAAAAAAAAAAAAAGTTTATCTCTCCTTCTGAGAGAGAGACAGTTAGACACAAGCATCCCTAACAGGGGCTACATGCTACGATCCACCCCCAGGCTCAACCAGACTGGAGCACGAGTAAGAGCACATACACTTGCTGCACTCAGGGTGATCCTGAGACAGGAAACCAGGACTTTTCCCACGTGGGTCAGTTGTGCCCACACTTCACCACCACCTGGCCCTATGGGGAAATGACGTTTAACAGCCTATTTCAAGAATGGGTACATAGGATAATATTTGTTAACACGGGATGACTTCATTGACTTTGTTTGATTAACCAGAAATGAAAAGTGGGTGGATAGTGGAGAAAATAGAAAATAAATGCATTTGGCAAAACTCCACAGTTAATGATTAGCACTTGGCTTCAAAGATCTGGGACCGGGGGAACCAGCAGTTAGTGTAATGGCTATGTCACTGGACTCCCACGTAGTCGACCACGGTTCACGTCCCAGACCAGATGGCTTAAAACTCACGCTGGGTGCGTGTGCGTGCGTGCCCAAGATCCCGAGAGGAGAGATTGTGGCATGACCATCCCCCCTGGGGGGTGATTTCTTGCTTTCTGTCTCTCTGTCTGTCTCTGTCTGTCTGGCGAGTGCACATGCCCTATAGCGAAAAATCTCTCCAAAAAAAAAGATCTGGAACTGGGTGTTTACTACTAGAAAACCCCTGTTCAGATTGCTGTGGACAACTTACCTGCACACCATTCAGGGATGCTACTCCCATGTACAGGAAAACCCCATAGAGTACAGGCATGGGAATAAACTAGAAAGGAAAAAAAAATGGATAAAGGTTAAAAACAACAATAATAGCAATAATAGGGACAGTAAATAAAGATGAATAGTTTGCAAAAAGACTAAATCTGAGACTAAATAGGATATATAATAACAGTGATCTCTATTTAATGTGATTTATTCATCCTTTGGTAACCTTGTAAACTCTCTGTATTAAAAATAAAGAAAGGTGGGTGAGAGGAACTTTGGATTTTCCCCTGGTGTCTGTTTTGTTACCATGAGCATGCATGACCTTCAGGATAATCTTTCTGCAATTAATAGGGGGAAAGTTCTGTTTCTCTTTCCCCTTAAAAAGAATGACTACCCACAAGCCAGTGGCATGGTAGTTAAGGTGTTGAACTCCCACATGGTTGACCACAGTTCAAGCCCCAGATCTAGGGCTTAAAATGACACCAGGTGCGTGTGCATATTCAAAGTCTCAAGAGGAGAATGGAGGAGAAGGGATGTGGCGTAGTCATCACCCCTGAGGTGATTTCTCACTTTCCCTCTTTCTGTCTCCCTTTGTCTCTCCAGCAAGCACATGCACCCTATGGCAAAAAACTCATAAATAAATAATACACTTTTTTTTAAAAGGAACGACTACATAAACCAGATGCTTCCGTGAACTATGAGGTAGAAAGAGAGGTAGAGGGTTGTCTCCCTCTTGGGACCAAGTTCCTTTCACAAGAGAATGTTGATTTTTTTTTTTCTTAATATCTCTTCCTATAAAATAAACCTCAAATGAATATATCCTTTCTTCTTAGGAATACTAAGAGGACTAACTAAAGAGAACTCTACTTGAAAGGAGCACAAAACATCTGGAAGCAATTAATCGCACACATAGATTAATAGACAGCTTTTAAAATGAAATGAACACATTTTAATGCACTGAGTAGCCAAAATATTTTAGATTAATACAAAGTGTTTTAACAATGAAAAGTTCCAGTGTGATGTTTCTAAGTTTTATCTATTCCCAGACCTTTAAATTGTCCCTAGCAAATCAAAGATGATTCTGTTTCTGTGAAGTCTCCTGTCTGGGAAACAAAACTGGATTTAAAAAAGAGGTTCAAGTCATTTCAGGGCTTCTCAAAGCTAAAATACTAAAGCCACAAGTCAATGAAGGCGAATCTTACCAAATCCACATAAAGGAGGCTATTGTAACCAGAAAACATTCTATGGCTTTAGAGTAATTTTTAAAGAACTACCACATGTATTCAGGGAAACACCCTTCCTATCAGCCCCTCTTCAAGACTGCCTAAAACAATTCTGTACCTGAGACCCTCTGCCCACTGTTAGACAACTAGTATCAACAGACTGTAAAATTCATTATGACTATCTCTGGTCATTATTGGCTTGCCAAGGGAATGACAAAATTTATATGTCATACACATACCTATTTGCATAAAACAATAAATGTTTCTTCTAAAAATATTAACGATTTCATCATAGCTAATTTTGATTTTTAGCTCAGAAAATAAATGACATAAACTCTTGTAGTGGGAGGGAGGGGTAGTGTTCCTGTGTTCCTGGTGGGGAAGCCAATGTGTTGTAATACCCAACCTTCACCACAAAGAGGTGAGCACATCACGTTCAAGCCATTTGTGTTCTGACATATGCCTGTATTTCTTTTAGAATGTGTGTGTATCTATTTCTGGGAATTCCTCTGTATAAAGTTACCCCCAAAAAATTAAAAATAAAAACAAAGTTAAAAACCAGACCATTTTATAGCTTTGAATTATTATTATTATTTCCTAATTTGACCAGAAAGAGACAGAGAAAGGGAAAGTGAGAAAGAAGCCGCCAGGTCCAGGACTCGAACTGTGGTCAGCCATGTGGGATCGGAGTCCAGCACCTTAACCATCAGGCCACCTGTTGGCCCTGACTTTTGTAATTTTTAAACATTTCCATTCTTCCTTAATATACAAGGATTTCTTTCTTGTCATTTCATTTTCGATATGGGAGGGACTGAAGGGAGAAAAGAAAGGTTGAAACAGAAAGAGAAGTACAGTCTATTCATGGAAAACTACTTAGAATTCACGCAGTAGTTACTTTTAAATCTGAATAAAGCATTTCTCTAGCTTGGAAAAAAAGTAACACAAAGGGTCTATCCCCAGCCTTATCCCCACCTCTCGTCTAAGCTTAGCTAAATATTGGGTTGTCAGGGGACCAGCAGTGAGCGTAATGACTATATTGCTAGATTCTCATGTAGTCGACTGCAGTTCGAGTCCCAGACCTGATGGCTTAAACTCAATCCAGGCATGTGTACATGTGTGCCCAGGATCCAGAGAGGAGAATGGAGAAGGGATTGCAGTGTGGCAATCCCCCCAGGGGACGATTTCTCACTTTCTGTCTCTCTCTCTCTCTCTGTCTTTCTGGAGAGCGCACGTACCCTATAGCAAAAATCTCTCCAAAAATATAATATATATTGGGTCGTCAGGAAAGTCACAATGTGTTTTTCTGTTTTTCCATGCAAAAAGGAGTCCTAACTTTTCCAACAACCCAATATTTTGTGTAATGTGGCTCTGAGGTCAAAGTAAAGGAACGATGTGCCTTGGTACTTAGGTTCATTCTCTGAATTTGTCATTATAGATATCACCGAATTTAACTTAAAATCGGAAGGAATCATTAACACAAAACAGCATGGGGTGTGGGTAGGAAAACAGCTTTAGATATGAAAATGTTTTGCCAAAAAATTTTAAAAACTCTCTTTTTGGAAAGGAAATAGTACATATAAGGAAAGCTAGTATGTAGATTTTTTGCCAACTTGAAAGTGATACAATTCATTATTTCTTTTATGAGAGGATAACATCTCAACAAAAATCTTCCAATGTGAAAATCTTGGTGAAACTTGACAGAATGAATGGGTTAGGAGATCCTTTGTATTAGATCTGGTTCATGAGGCCCCTGAAAAAATATTTTAAAATGTATCACAATAGAATCAATCCAGAATTTGTCAGTGAAAGAAGAATTGTTTTAAAAAGATGGAACTCATGGACCAGCCAGGGGGCATGGTGGTTTGGGAAACATGCCAAGTGAGTGTGCATGCCCAAAATCCCCACCCCACTGAGGGTGTTTACACGCTTTTCTGCTATCTCTTTCTCTCCGGTGAGCACATGTACCCTATAGGAAAAACTCAAAAAAAAAAAAAAAAAAAAAAGAAAGAAAGAAAGAAAGAAAGAAAAAACAAAGTAAGAAAGTCTTAAATTAAGCCAGTATGCTATGAATCATAATGGCAGACATTTTACAAAGCAAAACAGGAGAAATTAAAACAAACACGCAAGGTATACCAGGTTTATAGGCATATTAAGAATTGTTAAGGGGGCTAGCAGGTGGTATAGTAGTTAAGGAACTGGATTCCTATATGGCCAATATTGGTTCGAGTCTTGGACCTGGTGACTTGAACACACATCGGGTACATGTGTGTTCATGCTCAAAATTCAGAGAAGAATGGAGAAGAGATTGTGGAGTAGACAGCCCCCTTGATGAGTGATTTTTTTTGCTCTTTCTGTCTCTCCAGTGAGCACGTGCACCCTACAGCAAAAATCTCTAAATAATAATAAATAAAATCCTTTTTAAAAAGTATAAAAAATTTCCAAATGATAAAATTATGTAAAAAAAGTATATATAAACAATCAATTATACCCAGAAAGCCAAAAATCATAATTATAAATAAGTATTATACTATGTTTAATAAACATTAAAAATAAAAAATAAATGATTTATCTGATGGTATAGTAGTTAAGGAACTGGATTCCTATATGGCCAATATTGGTTCGAGTCTTGGACCTGGTGACTTGAACACACATCGGGTACATGTGTGTTCATGCTCAAAATTCAGAGAAGAATGGAGAAGAGATTGTGGAGTAGACAGCCCCCTTGATGAGTGATTTTTTTTGCTCTTTCTGTCTCTCCAGTGAGCACGTGCACCCTACAGCAAAAATCTCTAAATAATAATAAATAAAATAAAATCCTTTTTAAAAAGTATAAAAAATTTCCAAATGATAAAATTATGTAAAAAAAGTATATATAAACAATCAATTATACCCAGAAAGCCAAAAATCATAATTATAAATAATTATTATACTATGTTTAATAAACATTAAAAATAAAAAATAAATGATTTATCTGAAAACCAGGTAGAATAATAAAACTGAGATGAATCAAAGTACGTTTTAACATATTTATATTATGTCACAAAAATGTCCAACTTTAGGTGAATGTATTGATAGTTTTATTTTTTCACTTCTACCTCCCTTTGACTTTCTCATAGTGTTAGAATATCCCTAGAAAGAAAACTACAAAAAGGTAAATTTAATAGCAAGAGTAGATTATAGCTGCCTTTAATAGACTTCAAAACAGAAATGAGACCTCCCAGTATAATAATATTAATAATAATAATAATAATGGTCATTTTGTGTGTGTGCACATGCATGGGTGTTTTATAACTCAGAATGAGATATCCTGACTAAGAACACAAGCACAAAATTCACATCTACCTGGGTTTGAATTCTGGCTTTTCTAGCTGTGTAACCCTATGAAAACCATCACCATCTCTTAATTTCAGTAGTCTCATCTAAAAAGTGACTGTAAGACTACATAGAAGGAAATATCTAGTTTGGGGTGTGGCTCATAATACTTGACAGATGACAAATGTGGTATTGAGGTCATCATTATCATGATGGCAAGCTGAGAAGCCTCCTATTTCCCAGCACAACTAACTCCCTTTGGTCCATCCATGGTGGGGGCCAGGAGAGGCAGGCCAGAATGATGACTGCAAAGGTCAGCCTTGAAGCCCTGGTTTATTTAGGATCTGCCCTCTTACTCTTTCAGCTATCCCAACTCTTTTCAGAAATATGCCATTAACACAATATCTTCATTTCCTTAAGCCTTGAGAATCTAAGCCAATGAGGAAACTGCTGACTTGTAAACTGGTCCCTACTTGTTGAAAATATTCGAATGAAGTATGACAAGAAGTTTTTGAAAATGCTTTATTTCTCTCCACATAAGAGGATTAGAAAATTGGATCAAAGAAGTTAGTGAAGATCATCTCGTGGGAAATGAAAGTAAATGAGTTGAGGGCAACTAATGTGTTTTAATTTCAAAGGTGGCAATCTATAAGGATTGGCTATGTTGTAAGATCTGCCTGAGTTCAAATCTTGGCTCTACCTGGAAAGTTATTTGTAATTTTCCTTATCTGTAAAATAAGGACAATTATTAGCATTTTTTCCACAATATTTGTTTTGTTTTTGCCAGAGAACATATGCACTTACTGGAGAGACAGACAGAGAGAAGAGACAGACAGAGAGACAGACAGAAAGAGAAAGTAAGAAAGCACCACTCATGGGGCACGGTCACATGGCAATCCCCTCTCTTCTATTCCTCCCTCCCCTCAGGATTTTGTGCACACACTCACACATGCCCAGTGTGTTTTTCAAGCTACCATATTCAGGACTCAGCCACACAGTTGGTCATGTGGGATCAAGCCACCCTCACCACCAGGCCAGGGGCTGGCCCTATGTACATCTTTCTCCTAAGTGTCATTGGAGGACTAAATTTTAAAAATCTGTGCTGAGTCCTTTAGTCAATCCCAAGATGAACAAATGACAGCTATAATCGCAATCATCTTCCTCATGATCGTGTGTCTTTGTTTCCACGGTCCTGAGCAAACGGTGTGGCCTGTTGTAAGAGTTCAGCTTATACTTGCCAAATACAAAGGAAAGGCCATCTTTCACCGTTGAAAACGCTAAGCAAAATCTTAAAGACACATTCTGGCCACTTCTCATGTTGAAGATAAACCAATCTGAGCAAAGGCACAGAAGTAGCAGAGAACTTTACTTGATCTTTATTTCATTAGGCTTGCCAGAAAAAGAGAGGAAAAAAAAAAAAGTAAGCTCAAAGAGCTGCCTTTCATCTTTTTGCTGCTCGTTAGCCTTCCCTCGTGTCCCCACACAGAATAGTAGCTTAACAGGCAGTGTTGTCCACTGCAGAAACACAGATCTAAACTGTTTAACCAGCCTGGGAAGCCAGTTATTCTTGCTTCCCAACAGCTCGAGACTGAATCAGCAGTAAGATCCAGTGCTTTGAGGCATGTCAGACTGGCTGGCTAAGGTCAAGGGGTATCCTCGTGAACTTAAAGCTGGTACACTATAATTCCTTACATTCTTCCACATAAAAGACAGATTTCAGCAAAGAGATCAAAACAGAGGTCATAAACTTTGGGTTCAAAGTAAGCTTGCCTAAGTAGGCGGTGGGTGGGGGTGGGTGGGGGGAGAGAACAACTACCTATACTGCTTAATGCGTGAAAGAAAATTACTGGGATCATCTGAGACCATTAAATTTGTAAGAGGTGTGCGGTGGTGGGTCGGGGAGGTATTGAGCCATTTCATTTTAAAAAGTAAAAGTCACACATTTCTCTTGATCCCATTCATTTGATCTACCTTTCAAAGGCAGACTCTTACGTAAAACCATTCTCTGAAGTTGTCACCAACTGTGTTTTCTTTATAAAAACACAGACATCACATGAAGGACAAAAACGTCACCTCCTCCAAGGTAACCCCTGACACCGCCTTCTCTGTGAGTTCTGAGGTTAATTGTTAATCTTGACTTGCACTTCGTCATAACTTGGGTTTTAGTTCAACTGTCCCTTCAACGGCTGCTTCTTCCTGTAATGACTTTTCAAATGTGCTACCGAGGGATCTGTGATGAACACACATACATTGCCACACTGCAGGGCTAGGAAGGGCACGGGGTCTGAAATGCACCGACTTTATGAGGAGACGAGACTCCTGAAGCCAGGGCTATGTGTACTGAAGTAAGAAATTTCAGCTGTCAATGCTCGATTATTTTAGTCTTATTTTAAAATCTGGGTTTCCCACAACATATTGGAAGCCATCTGAACCAAACAATTTTATTTCCCACATTTTGGGCAAAACCTTGCTGAACAAAAAGTTTGCTGGATCATATTTCTCACTGATTTTTACAATGACTCTTCGGGTTAACCCCCAAGTTGCCAGGTTGAAATCGCTGCAATCATGGACACAAGCAGCTGAATGAGGGTGAGCCAAAGCCTGGATTACTTAAGGAAGGTCAAAGGAAAAGCAAACTCATGCTCTGTGATCCCATAACAGCGCTCCATTTCCTCTCTCCGTGTCCTAGTCAGTTCCTATAGATACTAAGGTGTTTTCCATAACAGAGGCAAAAGGAATCATTGCAAAGACCAAGAGAACTTTCAGCTTTAACTCTTCAGTAACCCTGTTTTAGGTACGAGGTGAGCAAAAAGGAAAAGGTGTTGCTGAAAAAGTAAGACTTGAATCTCTTTCTAAAAATAGTAGTTTATACAGTATCTGTTCTCTGTGTCCCGCTGGCATCATATTTGATTATTCAACTAACAGACTCTCCAGGATTAAAGTCAGTTTGTTGTCCTGCATGCACTTTGAAAAACATCTGACTGGGGCCAGCAGGTGGCATGGTGGTTAAGATGCTGGACTCTGACATGGCTAAGAGTGGTTCCAGTCCCAGACCCGGCAGCTTGCTTTCTCACTTCCTCTCTGTCTCCCTCTGGTGAGCATGCGTGCCCTGTAGCAAATTTAATAATAATAATAATAATGATAAATAAAATTAAATAAATAATTCTTTTTAAAAACTGACATTTTTGAATTAGGATTCTATACTGTATTAATGAAAAGATGGAATGTCAATTTTTTTTTAAATTGAGGGGGTGATAAGTAAATTTGAACTGGTGAGAATATTTCTATCCATTTATCCCTCACTAGTGACTAAGCACTAGGGGAGTCCGAATGAGAAACTTAGCTGCATATAATAATAATAATGATTATAACCCTGTGGGCTAGTGGTTAAGGGAGTAAATATCCTACATGGCTCATTGCAGTTTAAATTTCAGCTCTGGTGAGTAGCCCTCCTTCAGAGAACTCGAGAAAATTCCTTTTACCAGAGCCTCCCCCAATATGGGGTTATAACTGCCTTCAATGAACTCTGAACATGATCTTACCAGATGACTTCACCTTGCTGGTGAGGCTAAACAGTCGACAGGCTTTTCCAAAGCAGTTTGGCAGCAGATTTAATGCTGTGAAACTCACTACACCTTCGAGCCTACCAGGTAACTTGCTTTGTACTAGCTAAGGTGACAAGAGCATTCCCTCTCCATAGAAAACATAAGCTCTGTACACTTTTTTTTTTTTTTTTTAATTTTCACAAGTCATGTGTGCTCATGGGGGGCAGGAGGGAGTGAGGAAGCACTCCCCTGTTGGGGAAGTCACATCGCACTCCCTTCTCCTCTGTTTCTCCATTGTTTTAGGACTGTGACACACATGTGCCTGCACCTGACATGTTTCTCAAGCTGCCAAGTCCAGGATGCAAACCACACCATGGGCCATATGACATCCAGCTGCCTTAACCAGCCAGCCATGGGCTAGTCCACTCTATACTCAAATTTTCGTTTTTTCTGTTTTGCGTGTATGTGTGTGTGTCTGTGTGTGTGTTTTGTTGGTTTGCTTTTTTTTGTTTTTGTTTGTTTGTTTGTTTTTGTCATAGGGTATGTGTGGTTGCTAGAAAAGAGAGACAGATTGAGAGAGAGGGAAAGTGAGAAACCACCCCCTGGGGGTGATGGCAGAGACCATAATCCCTTCTTCCCACTTCTCCTCTCGACATTTTGGGCACGTGCACACATGAGCCCAGTGTGATTTTTAAGCCACTAGTCGAAGAGAGCCAGCCATGTGAGAGTCCAGCACCTAAACCACTACACCACCTGCTGGCTCCTGCACTAAATTTTAAGATCCTCTGTACATAACTAGAAAGGACTTATCTGAGGTAATTTTTTATCTTAATTCCCCAAGTGTTACATGAGGTACATATTTCTACATAAAATCAGTCAGAAATTAATTAAACCAGTTCACTGACAGTGTGGAAACTAAGAATAAAAGACAAATAATTAAACATTTCAACTGGTTATCAAGTATTTTGTGAACAAAGTATGCACTGGTTTAAACTTCCCGATGGCAAAATTAGTCTTATCTAGATGTGAAGATTATAGGTCTACTTCCCAAAAATTCATCTGATTTCTGATCTACTTTCCTCAAATTCATCATGGATTTCCTCAAAATCATCCAACACTGGATAATTAGAGAGAAACAGAAGACTTTTAGTTTTGGTACTGTTTGTATTTCTATATTGTTCAAATTCTCTAGAAGACTGTACTGCTCCATTTCTTGTTCATTAAGTGAGTATTTTAAAAAACTTTAGAAATTTAAATGGTTTAAAAATGAGAACTTCAGTATTTAATAAAACTTTAGAAATTTGAATGGTTTAAAAATGAAACCTTCAGGGCAGACCCCATGGGCTAGTGGTTAAGAGAGCAAATATCCTGCATGGCTCATTGCAGTTTAAATTTCAGCTTGAGAAATATACCAGGTGCATGCATGTGTGCCCCAAATCCCCACAGGATGAAGAAATAGGCAAGGGATGGCAGTGTGAACATGACCTGTAGGGGTGCTTTCTTCCTCTCCTTCTCCCTCTCTCTTTATCTGGCAAGTACACATACCTTCTGACGTTAATAATATTTAAATAATTAATAAATAATTAAAAATTTAAGACAAAGTTGGAAAGGACTTTGTAAACAGTCATTTATACCTATTAGTTCTATGGGTGATTTTGACACTGGGCCAAAGCTCAGTAATTGGTTAGCACTGCTTATATAGAAGAAAATAGAACAAAAATGGCCATTTTTTTCCCAATTTTCACAGAAAGAAACTTGGATGCTTCATGGACAGGTATGTATGTATACGTACACACACACACACACACACACACACACACACACATATGCTAACCTTCTTCTTTGGTATTATTTCTGCTTCTAAGTAGGCTTTCACATACAGTTTACATGACAGTACTTCGAAAAAGTCATAGAAAAATAGAACTAAAGTATGAGTTTACTGTGGTGCACAAATATTTTGAAGTCCATACACATTGTGTTCTTTTTGTTGCTGATGATGTTTTTTAATTTGCTATAGAGCACATGCACTTGACAGAGAGAGACAGAGAGACAGAGAGAGAAAGTGAGAAGGCACCCCCAGGTGTTGGTCTCATCACAGTCTCCTCCTCCAGCCACCTCTCAGGATTTGGGGGCATGCATACACATGTGTCCAGTGTGTTTTTCAGGTTGCCAGGTCTGGGACTTGAGCTATGCAGTTGGCCTCATTGGATCCAGTCCACTTAAACACCACACTATTGGCTGGCCCTATATTTTTTTATAATGCACATATTCTATGAACTTTATGAAGTGCTCTTATATTTATGTACCCAGGCAGATATCCACTCCATCAATCAAACCTATATATTGATTCCTACTTTTGTAAATAATGTAGTATATGTGGTTTTTTGTTCAAAAGTTTGCTTTGAAAATTTTCTAACTATCAATCAGCAATTTTATGTTCATTTCTCTTTGTGGACTATTAAGCCCTCTGTTTCAAAGAAAGTAGAAACAGTAATAATAAAAAATAAGACACGGGCTGGAAGGTAGTGTGGTGATTAAGGCGCTAGACTCCCACATGGCTGGCTATAGTTCGAGTCCCAGACCTGGCAGCTTGTGTCCTCACTTTCCCTTTCTATCTCTGTCTCTCTCTGGTCAAATTAAAAAATAACAATAAATAAAATTAAATAATTCTTAAAAAAAAATAGGAGAAAAATTCCAAAATGATCATCCTCAATCAGTACATTATCCAGGAGTCTATTGGGAGGAGGGGGAAAGATTTGAGTACAAATAAATGAAGATGATGGAAATAGAATGAATAGGAAAACAAAGAGAGTAAATGATATAGGAGGAAAAAGATCAATCAGAAAGTCATGGGTCAGAAAGCTTGAATACTGGTAATTTCATATGGTTTGGTCACATAATAACTGCAATGATAATAATAATAATAGGAAGGATAAAGTGAAAAGAAAATCAAACAAAAGGTATTTTTTGTTTTTTGTTTTTTTGTTTTTTTGAGTTTTTTGCTATAGGGCACGTGTGCTCGCCAGAAAGCCAGAGAGTGACAGAGAGACAGAAAGCGAGAAATCACCCCCCGGGGGGATGGCCATGCCGTAATCCCTTCTCCTCCATTCTCCTCTTGGGATCTTGGGCACACACGCAAACGCGCCCAGCATGAGTTTAAGCCACTGGGTCCAGGACTCGAACCACGATCTTCTACATGGGAGTCCAGTGACTTAGCAATTATGCTAACTGCTGGTCCCTCAAACAAAAGTTTTTTTAAAAATCCTGTCTCTAGGGGGCCAGCATAGTGTAGCAGTTACATCACTGGACTCCCACAGTTCGAGTCCCAGACCTGGTGACTCACACTGGGTGCATATGCGTGAGTACTAAAGATCCCAGGAAAAGAATGGAGGATAAGGGCTTGTGGTATGGCCATTTCCTCTGATGAGTGATTCCCATTCTCTCTCTCTCTCTCTCTCTCTCTCTCTCTCTCTCTCTGAGTGTACATGCCCTGAGGCAAAAACCTCTTTAAAAAAATCCTGTCTCTATATGACCCTTGTTTCGGTGTTATAGAACTGATGAGAATATTGTAAATATTTCCTAAGGAAATCTTCATATGTCCAATTATCTGTCAGTGTTCTGAGAAAGAGGAAAAGGCAAATGTTTCACATATTTACCTTCAAGATGGGAGCCATAAAGACTGACAGACCAGTCAGAATAAACACAAGAGTTCCGGTGACTCTTTGTTCCCTGAAACCAAATCAAAAGATTACCAATCTACCTTTTGTTTTCATAAAGATGCTCCTATCTCTCACCTCCCAACACAACTGTACATTGATTGAATCAATGCTTGGCTAAAACACCAAAGTCTTGATATCATATAATTCATACTTTAAGGACAGTACATAACTCGGTATAACTTCAACGCTTAAAACTACTGTAACGCGTTTTACATTCATGAAAGAGTGATCCGTGCTAAAATCGTTTGCTCTTTTTAGAATCAAGAAAGAAAAATCACTCGATGGACCAAAAGGACCAATGACTGGCCTCACTGAAGCTCTTATTTTTTAAACAACTTGTCCTGTTGTTACACCTTCTTTCATAGGAGACAGATATTACATTGTCCCACATTCTCATTAACAAACAGCTCAGGGAACTTTCATGAGTGCAATAAATCCCATCCGTCTAATTTCCGAATCTACAACAACAAAAGTACTTTTTAACAAATATGATTCCCATCCAATACACCCTCCCCCACGCCCTAAGAAAGAATCACCCTCTGTTACAGCGTGAGAAACGATGGCTCTGCCGTGTGAACTAGCCACCCAAGCACTTATGTGCAGAGTTTGCTACAAAAATTACTCAAATTTAGCAGCCAGAAGTCAAAGTTTCTCAGTGCTTATGAGGACAAAAAATGAATTGAAAAACAGAAACACTTTTCTCTTCATAGGGTCTTTTTTTGTTTTTTGTTTTTTGTTTTTGGAGAGGTTTTTGCTATAGGGCGCGTGCGCTCGTCAGACAGACAGGGATTCAGAGACAGAAAGCGAGAAATCACCCCCCAGGGGGGATGGTCACGCCGCAATCCCTTCTTCTCCATTCTCCTCTCAGGATCTTGGGCACGCACGCACACATGCCCGGCGTGAGTTTTAAGCCACCGGGTCCGGGACGCGAACCGCAGTCGACTACGTGGGAGTCCAGCGACATAGCTATGACGCTAACTGCTGGTCCCTCTTCATAGGGTCTTAAAATCTTAAGCAGACTCAAGAGTTTTAGGGTCTAAATATGATTGTGATAAAGTCAATCACAAAAATCACCTATAGATAAAAATATATAAATATAAATATCATAAAAAGTGAACTAAAACAGTATTGAACACTCTCCTATGGAAATTTAGTTCTTTCAGAAACGGAAAAATACAGAAATAAATTAATCAGCCTTATCTCCCCTCAACATGCCCATTTCTATGTCAGACACAAAGATGTGTGTACAATGTGTCGTGTAGAAGCAGTTTCCTCTGAGTTAACACACCTCACTCCTAGAAACTTCGGCTGTTCTCCGGGTGCGGAAGTCTCTGTTTCCATCTTCAAACTGTCGATGTGAGCAATGGAGATGACGGTAGCAGCCACGTACCACGGAAGAGCCATGAAAGAGCATACCACCATGAGGATAGCCACCCAGAAAAGATCCAAGTGATACCCAGCTCCTTTCTGAGAAGAGAGAAAACAAAGCCATGTGAGAACATACTAATATTTGCTATCTAGTCCTACTTCCAGATGGAAATTACAGTTACCAAAACAAACAGGACTTGTTTATTGTAGACACCTTCTGTACTTTGACTGTGAATAAATGTTTCACTAAGATTTAAGTCACAGCTTCACTTATTCTTTCTTTACTGTTCTCCAAATTTGGAATCAGAATTATGAAAATGTATGTCCACTTTATGGAGTGATTAGGACCAGAGGCCAGCGGATGGCATTGCAGTTCCATAGCTGGACTTCCACATGGTTGACTATGATTGGAGTCCCAGACTCAGTGGCTTGAAACTCAGGCTGGGCACATGTGCGTGTGTGCTCAAGATCCTGGGAGAACGGATTGTGGTGTAATTAACCCCCTGGGGAGAGGTGATTTCTCACTTTCCCTCTCACTGCCTGTGTTTCTCTCTATGGTGAGCACATGTACCCTAAGGCAAAAACTACTACCAAAGAAAAAAAGGTGTTACTGGGACCATTCACTGAATTAACTGAGACAAAACATCTTATAGTAGCAACTTAAGTGGTAGGAGCTGTTACGCAGTAGGCGCTCAATACATGGTGACAGTGGCAGTAGTGGAATTATTGGGTGTTATTAATGAAAGCATAATAAGCAGCTTAAAATCAGGCACTCTGCCCTCTCTGCTTGACCATGTTTAGTAGTACACTGTTCAACCAGACGGTATTCAGCATATGTAGACTCAGGATTCAAAGCAACCCTTGGAAGGTATGTAGAAGACCAATTTTTAACAGTTCCTTCACAGTATATGAAAAAAGTGTTTAACAACTTATTACATGTCATCATTAAGATAATTAACACCCCCTGAATCAGAACACGCTGATTTCAACATCACCCGTGGTCATGATAACACTGACTAACTGGAAGTGCAGACCATGTAACCCAAGGTCTAACTCTTTTACTCACTAAATAAATATTGTTAAATGTGTCCACAGTGTTATTCTATGGTTATATTTCTCTGCTCTATTTATGAAGAAATCAAATGCTTAATACCCTATGGAGCCTGAGAAAATAGAGCAGTCCATTTTCACAGCATGGAAGCAGCAGTACCAAGCACCAGAGTGTGACCAATCCCAGGGAAGGGAGAGGCTGGCTGTACAGAGTGAGGATGAGAGTTACACTAAGAACCCAGTGGCTGTTATTGTTCAGATCCTGTTTCAGTTCATCAGAGCACTACTCGCCTCTCACTGAAATGCCAAGATTTCACCCTTGGCTCACACACATGGGTCTAATCATGTTCCCAGAGACCTCATCACAGGCACAGGGAGCTGACACAAGAAAGAGAAGCATGTATTAACTTAGTCTGGGTTTAGCTAAGAACAAAAGTCTACTTGGGAGTCAAAGAGGAAAATCTATATTCATAAAGCAGTTCATAAAAAAAAAAAACCAGTTGAATCAAGAGTAGGGTAAAATAAGGGAATGTGCTGCAATACACTAGTTCACTAAAAATTAATGAGGTGAATCACCTGATATATGAGAAGACTTTAAAAACTTTGTGGAAGGTTGGCCCCATAGCCTAGTAGTTAAAGGAGCCAGATTCCACAAGGCCAACCATGGTTTGAATCCTGGCCCCAACAACTTAAAAAATATGCTGGGTACATGTGTATGCATGCTCCAAATCCCAAAAGGATGGGGAACGGAAGAAAAGGGAGTGTGGCATGACTGCACCCTATTGAAGGTACATTCTACCTTTTTCTCTTTCTCTCTCTGTCTCCCTCTGGCAAGCGCATGCATCCTTTGGCTTTAATATTTTTAAAAATTAGAAAAATAAAATTAAAGTATGAGTTTAGTTTGGTGTAAAACATTTCTGAAACACATGTATGGTTTTTTCATAATATGTATTTTTCATGGTTTTTTGGAAGACCTCTCATATCTAGGGTAATAGTCATTCATTCTTTCAAAAATTAGTGACTGACAGTTTAGTACCAGGCATATCCTAGGTGCTACTGACATCTGTGAATTAAACAGACCAGAGTTCCTGCCCTTCAGAGTTTCCTTTCTTCTGAGGGAGACAACAATAAACAACATAAAAATATATACAGTATCTTAAATAGAAATAAATGAATTATCTGTTGATGAACATGTATAGTATCCCCAACTAGACTGGTATGAAGTGTATTCATGCTGGAAAATTCACCTTCCAAGCTAAGTGATGTATAGTGATTGAATGTATAAAAGAAATGAAAATAAAATAAAATATATTAAATTTAAAAAGCAATAAGTAAAATAAACTTGGGCTTATACATTAAATAAAATGAGAAACCATTGGAGGGTTTTAAATAGAGGAAGGACACAGTTTACTTATGCTGTCAACATTCTGTCTGTTGTGCTAGGAATAAATTGAACAGAGTTGAGGACAGTAAAACGAGTGAGGAGGCTTTGGCCATAACCCTTGTAAGACACTGTGATGGGCAGAAGCACAGTGGAGGCATTGGAGATAGCAAGAAGTGGTTGAACGCTGGTTACAGTTTATGATGGTTCCTACAGGATTGGCTCCTTCCTGCCTTCTCTCTGTCTTATGACCTTACTATAGGACATTTATACTTTGGCCTCTGTTCACATCTGTGCCCTGCTTGGGTCCTAGGCCAGAGCCACTGTCAATCATGTGCAACCACCTCTTCTTTTTCTAGCATAATTTCCTCTCTTTTAATTTTCTTGGTTCAACCATATTTATTCTTGAGACTTAAATAAGCTTTCACCTTTGCTGGTAATTTTTCCTGCCTCAGCTTCAAAAACATAGATGAGTCAAGCAGATTAGATCTCTTCCTTTGTATTCTCCTGTTCATCATTTCATGCTTTCTTCTATTACAGAACTCTTAACACTACTTTCAAATTGTATGTATTTATCTTTGCCATTAGATTGTAACATGAGGATCTGGGCTGTGGTTTTTGTTTTTGTTTTCTCTGTATTCTGAATACCTTTGCAGAGTGTATGACACTCATGACATGAACTCAATTCTCAATAAAGGTGTATTTTAAAACAGTATGACTAGGAACATATATACATTTTCCTGTCTGGCATCTATCAACTCCTAATTTTCTATACCAAAAAAAGTAAAAGTTTTATTTATTAATTGGTAGAAAAGTAAACCATTTGGGGGTGAGGAGGATAACTGCAGGAATGTCACATAGTTTTCAAGCTTATAAAGACTAAGTCATGGGGCCAGCAGGTGGTGGAGTGGTGACGGTGGTCAACTCCCACATGGCCAATTGGAGTTCAAGTCTTAGACCTGGAAGCTTGAAAACTGCACTGGGTGCATGTGTGTGTGTGGCTAAATCCCAGGAGGAGAATGAAAGAGAAGGGACTGCAGCATGACCATGCCCCAGGGGGATTGATTTCTCACTTTCCCTCTCACCATCCCTCTCTGGCTAATGCATATGCCCTATGGCAAAAACAACAACAACAACAACAACAACTAACAAAAACAAAACAAAATACTAAGTAACTCAAATCTATACTAGAGGTATCAACATAGTGGACAGTGTCCCCAAATACTGTCACCAAATAAACTGTAATAGCCTCAGGATGTCCACAGTGGTCAGATCACAGGTCAAAGGAATAGCTGTTACAGGGAAAGTTATGGATGCTTTTTCGAACCATTAAGGTACTTTCTTGATCTATGTAAACTAAAACAAATTTGAGTTGGATATCCCAAAGACTAGCAAAAATAATATTTAAGAGGGTAGAATGAGGATTTTTATAATAAAACATAAAGATAACTACGTGTAAGTATGTAAAATAAATAAGTGTTCAAGGATAAAATAATTTTACACACTTACTCTGTACCCTTTGACATTATGCCCTCCAAAGGGTCTTCCTTCCCCTCAGCCATGTTCAAACTTCTTGACATTTATTTATTTATTTGTTGATCAATTGACTGATTGATCAATTGATTGAAGGGAAAGTGAGTTTCCTAGACAGGATCTCCTTACATCATGATCCATCCCCCAGCTTCCCAGCCAGTCAAAACCATAGACACATGAAGGTACACTAGATATGTTCAGGTTAACCCAGGATCTGAACCTGGGCCCCTCATATGGCTTCAGTATCACACAGCAGTACCTTAGTGCCTGCACCTTCACAGCTAGGATAAAATACCTACATGTTCTTAAGAGGAAGAGAAAATCAAAGACACTAGCTAAAGGCCCTCCCTGATCTGCCTCGTACTTGTCTCTCCAGCCTCAGTTCCCTCTTTCTCACTGCAGCCACATGGGACTGTTTCAATCATTTATTCTCACCAGGTTATCTCCTTTTGAAAGACCACATGCACACAGTAATTTCTTTGTCTGCCTAGAATATTCTGTCTACCTTCATTTAGCTAATTCTTACTTATATTTAGATCTCATGGTAAGTGCCACCACCTCAGGGAATTCTTTGCAATCCTGGACTGGGTCAGACCTTCTTAACACACCATTGCCTCTCCATCACAGCACCAGCCACATTTGCAATGTCACGTGTTGGATAATTATTTGAGTTCAACCTCTCTCCTTCATAGACTAGAAGCTCTATGAGGAGAGGGACAACATGTGTTTTGTTCACCACTGAAACTCGGCACCTACATAGTGCAAAGTAGACACTCCAGATATGTGTTTGGGAAATAAATGAGTGAATTCATTCAGTGGCACTCTGCTGAGCCCTAGGAGGTAAAAT
>NW_006159548.1:1593950-1623357 GCF_000334495.1 Tupaia belangeri chinensis | reverse complement strand
AGGAGTAAAATCACAGATAATACATAGTCTTTGCCCTCAAGTGGCTTACTGTTCACAGAGCAGGATACTCCAGCAGGTGGGAGCACAGTGTTAGAGGCCTGCCGTCGGGATGAGGGCAGGTAGGGTGTGCATAGGAAATGGTAAGTGGACCCATAAAATGTGAGCTATTACCATCTGGAAAATGAGCTATGCAGGATAAAACTCTGGCAAAACAGGCTGTCATTTTGAGAAAATGAAATAAAATTGGTATACAGTAGGAGGAGGTAGAAAATTGGTCTAGAAAAGTCAAGAACATTTATGTCTTTGGATTTGTTTTTTTCTCCCAAGAGCAATGGGAAGTTGCTGAATGGCTTTATATAGGAATGTGATGTGCTTGGATTTCTCTTTAAAAAGATGTCTCATTGGTTTGTAGAAGCAATATTGGAACGGTCAAAATGGGAGGCAGGGGAAAGACACAGAATATTGCCCTAATTCAGGCCTGAGATGATGTAGTTTAAACCAAAATAATATTATTGGGGAAAGACAGTGGAAAGATAAGAGAGCTTTTAGGGAAACAGTCCAAAAAAGGGTAAAAAACCAATGAATTTATGAATTTATTTTGCCAGATTTCCACATGCAAGACTTATAATGTTTATACCACAATGTCCTACATACATTAAACTCTGGACACATATTTGTTGAACAGAATGGTACAGTCTATGCCCCAAAATCTATGTTGCCCCAAGCTATTGTCATAAAGACCTCAGAAGCCAAATAGTAATGTTAAACAATTTTTTCCTGCAAAACAACCCACAGATGTAGGTTAAGAAGCCACTTCTATGACACCCCTATTAATGAAAACCATCAGAATACTTAGATTTCAATGAAATAAAATAATATTAAAATATGACACTTTTTGTATATGAAGATTACTGCAAGGAATACAGAAGACACCATTATCCAAAAACAACATGTGAAACTTGTCATTTGTTCTGTATCCGTCCTCTCCATTGCTGCTGCATTTTCCAGACTCTCATCATTTCTCTCCTGGATTATACAGCAGCTCCTCCTCATTTCCACTCTAGCACCTCTCCCGTCCATCCTTCCTATTGCTAGAGTGAGTGTTTCAAATGGAGTTCTGATCCCATCAACCCCAGTCAGGGAAGTCACTGAGTAGGGGTGGTCCGCAGCAGGTGAACAGGCCAGGCAGGATAAACCAGATCACCAGGAGCCTTGTTTAACCGTCCCATAGCACCTGCATCTAATACCATGATGGCACCTCAAGGACTCTTGAAACTCCACCAGTCCTTCCATGTGCCTTGCACATTCTGTACCCCTGTAGCTTCCTATGTGCCACCCTTAAACTGGCATTCCATTCCTACCCCTTGAAATGTATTTAATCCACTCGCTACCTTCATGGCCCAACTCAATCTCCCCTTCTTCCTTCACACCACCCAGCAACCCACTGTCTTTAATCCTACTCTCACCACAGATGTCCCTGCTTTCCTCCCTGTCCTGATAACCCACTCTCCTCACAGACTAACCTTTTTCAAATCGAAATCAGTTTGTGGCATGTCCTAGCTCAAAACTCTCCAAGAGCTTCTGGTTTCACTTAGTATAAAAACAAAACATTAAAATTGTCTTTAGGTTCTACATCAGTGTTTCTTGTGGAACTCTTACCCATATCCATTTCCCCCTTCTCCTTAGGGACACATGACAATGTGTGGTAACAGTTCTGGTGGTCACGATTTAGGGGACAGGGTGTGATTGGCATCTAGTAGACAGAGCTTGAGATACTGCTAAACAGCCTGCAATGCACAGGACAGCCACCAACAACAAAGAAGTCCTCCGACCATCAATGATGCTGAAGTTGGGAGGCTCAGTACATGATCTGGCCCTGCTATCTTTAACCTCCTCTTGAATCTCAAATCCTGTGTTCCAGTCATACCAGCTTGTTATCTGTTCCTCGATACACTGGCTTCTTCCCACTCTAGCACTTTTGCATTTGCTCACATTTTTGCATGAAAAACTGTTATTTAATAAATATTTACTGGGCACCTATCCTATATGGGTGTTTTGTTAGATAATAAAAGGCAGAACACCTGCCCTTAAGGAATTTACACATTTCACTTGAAGCCAGATATAAAAACAAATAAGTTGATGTATAGGCAAGAGATGAGGCAGAGAGGAAGGCATGGTCTGGTCTAACCTTGGGGGTGGAACAAAGTGGTCCAGGGAGAAAACCCACCCAGTCCTTCAGGCAGACCCAATAACATAAAACAATTTCTGTCCTCACCTCTAACATAAGTGTTCCCCACACAGCAAGCAATCAATGAATGAATGCTCAAAAGGTTAATTAAGTATGACCTTTAAAGTTTAAGAAAGTCCTTGTGTTCATGACTATAAACCCAAAGGATATTCTATTTTCTGAAACTGGAAATTATTTTAAGTACAGGGATAGAAAGTGAAACTCTTTTTCAAAAAAAATGTTATGCTTTGCTAATACAGAACAAAAGTCATTTAGGAAATAAATCCATGGAAGTCAAATCAATGAAATAAAAAGACTAGCCTCAAGGTCTACAGTTTATAACTGGTGTATAGATGATAACACGGGAGGCATCAGAAGCAGAACACATACACACTGAGACAAATACTCAATGTTCAGGCTAGGAGACCACCATGATCCTGACAATGGGCTGGTTCATGGGAACACAGAGAGCTAAGACATGGTACCTCCTACCAAGGGGCTCACAAGTGAATGAGGGGACTCAGACTTGTGTGCAAATTACAATGCATTCTAAATAGAGAGTCAAAGAAATTTGGAAAAGACATCAGAAAGCACAGATAGAGATCAGTAGATGACATAGTGATTATGTCATTGGATTCCCATGTAGTTGATCAAGGTTTGAGTGCCATACTTGACAGCTTAAAACTCACACCAGGTGCTTGTGTATGCATGCTGAAAATCCCAAGAGGAAAATGGAGGAGTGTGGCCATCCCTCCTTGGGGGAGGGGGTGATTTCTCACTTTCTGTCTCTGTCTCTGTCTTTCTAGCAAGCAAGATGCTCTATAGCAAAAATCTCAAAAACAAAAAAAGAAGAAAGTACAGAGGATGAAGTGATGAACTATGTGTACCATGAACCCACAACACATAACATATGGACTAACAATTTGAGAACTGGAGATGAGTTTTCTTGTATTTTAGTTATCATCCATCTCACACAGAGTAACAACTCTGAGAACCATGTGGACACGCATAATAAAATTCTTCAATATGTACTCACTGAGGTTACCATATGGAATTGTGGTGGGCCACATGAGGGCTAAAAAAGAGAAATAAAACATGATCCTTCCTTTAAAAATAGTTTGGTCCAGAAAAGAGGATAAAGTATTTATACAAAATAAATGCTCTGTAAGACACCATGTGACTAGTGCCACAGGGTAATATGCATCTACCATGGGCAAAAAATAAGAGCAATGTAAATTACATTTGGAGTGAAGACTACACTGAGAAATGTCATATTTGGAGGCTCTGAAAGGATGGAGAGGGTTTGGTAAATAGCGACCACTGAAAAGTGGAGAGAAAGGCTTTCTAGCTGGGGTACCCAACAGAAGAAATGGTCAGATTTGAGGTAGAGTCAATGGTTTATTTGATGGATCACTGGCTAATATTTGGAGGGAACCATTTTAAATTTAGGTTGAGGTCATCTCATAAATATCCTTAAATCCTAGACTAAGGTAAATGAACATTCTTCAAAGGGCAAAGTTTATAGGGCCAAGGTATAAATAGGACTGACATTTAAGAACAGAATTTAAAAAAAAAAAATCAATGCTTTGGAATGAAGCCTAGAACAGTTACTAGCTCATAGCTAAACAACTTAAAAAGTCTAGGCATGAAATGAAAGGACTGAATATAGGTTATGAGAGTAAGAATAGAAAGAAAAAATAAAAGCAGGGTATAGTATAGATATGGGACTTATCCAAAACAACACTCAAATTAAGGTTTAACTATAAAAACATATCAGAGGAAATTGGTCTTCATGACCATCTACTGTCTATGTCTCGATACCTATCCTAAATTATTTCTCCCTCCAACACCCAATCTCTAACATGCTTGAAATCACTTTGCTTATAAGAAGTATCACTGACTTTTCAGTCTGAAGCTCAAACTCTGCTCCTACCTCTGTGGATGACTCAGAGAATGACCTTGGGAAAGTCATGACCTTGCGGAATCTGGTTTGCTTTTTGAGTGCTCTGCAGGGATAATGCAGGACATAACTAACCAAAATAATGGCCAAAAAAAGCCAAGTGCCTTGGCGTTCCTACATCAATACAGTGCTTTTCAGCAGAGTGGAAAGGTGGATCCTATCCCAAGCAGAGTAGAGAGCCAGAACCACTTGACATAGAGCCAAAGCAAATGCCACCCCAAAACATGCTGTTTTGATGATCATGATGCCTCCAACTCTCTCACTGTTTCAGGTGTCTCTTTTGAATCAGTATCATGGCAGCTAGGACCCTTTACAGTATTAGACAGACTCTCTAATGTGCACCTTCTACAGCTCTACTTTTCTTCTTTTTTAAAAATAATTTTTAAATTTATTTACTTAGGTTTTAAATTTGCTAGACGGCCTGTGTGATCATCAAAGACAGACATGGGGTGGGAGGTGATGACAAAGCAAGTTGCTAGGTTCAGGACTTGAACTGCGGTTAGCCACATGGAAGTCCAGCGCCTTAACCACCATGCCTTAACCATCAAGCTAGCAGGCGGCTGACTTCAGCTTTCCTTTTCTAACAAAATGTGAGCAGAACAATTTCCAGAGTAAAAAGCTTTTGATTCATGATGAAATATCCACTAGTATCAGATTTGTGACAAAAAACTACCATTATTCAAAAGGATCATGTTGAGTCAAAAATTTAAAAGTGATGAACAATTTTTTATACCATCAACTCTTATTTTAAGAGGCAAATCCCAATATACCTTGATTTTCCAATGTTTTCTACAAGATAATTGAAGGGTAAAAGTTTCTATAGTTCATCAATCTGAAATTTGCTAATCTCTAAATTCTGAATTTTATCACTAAAAAATCTGATGAGTTAAAAAAAAAAAATAGGCATTTAGGGGACAAGCAGATGGCATAATGGTTACATTGAAGAACTCTCATATGGTTGACTGCATTTTGAGTCCTGGACCTGGTGGTCTGAAACTCACACAGGGTGCATATGCATACATGCCCAAAATTCCAGAAGGAGAAGGGACTGTGGCATAGCCACCCCTCTTGGGAGGGTGATTTCTTGCTTTCTGTCTCTCTGACTCTCTCTGTATCTCTGGTGAACACATATGCCCTATAGCAAAAATATTTCTCATTAAAAAAAAAAAAGAATAGGCATTCAAGTCCAAAGATATATAGCAGCAAACCTGGCCAACCACATATCAAAATTAAGAATCTGTATCCAAATTGCTTTCAAGATAAAAATATTCTTATTTATATGTTAAATATTAGGCTGTTGGGACAGTCATGCCGTATGCAAAAACGTGTCATGACTTTCCTGACGACTCAATATACATAAATATCTGAGCTAATAGGTGTCCTATTGGTTAAGGCATTGAATTCCCACATGGCTGACTACGGTTCAAGGCCTGGATCTGGCAAAAATCATGCTAGGCACGTGTGTGTGCATGGCCAAAATCCCATGAAGTAGAGGAGAAGGGACTGTGGTGTGATCATCCTCCTTAGAACGTGATTTATCCCCTCTCCTCTCAGTATTTCTCTCTGTCTCTCTCCTCTCCAGGAGTGCATGCACTCTATGGCAAAAATCTTAAAAATACACACACACACACACACATACACAAATCAATTTCCCTCCTTTTGGTAAACTAAATCAACACAAAACCCCTTCCACTATAGAACAACTAAAAAGACTCAACAAAATACATAAAATAACTTTTAGAAGACATGACTTATCTGCCAGAAAGAGGAGCAATGGCAGTGCATAGAAGAATAATAAAGAAACTGACCAGGAAAATTTGAAAAAGAACAAAGGCAACTTCCAATATATATATATAAAAAAAAAACCTATAATTTTTGAAAAGAAAAAAAATGAATGAAAAGTTTGACAGTAGAATAGAACTGACAGAATTAATGAAGAGAAAGATTAGAAAAATTTATCCAAAATATAATACACAGAGATCAAATACAATAAATATAAAGAAAACAAATTATTAGGTCAGCCACACTGACGCACAAGTAGTGTCACGGCTTGTGAGGCTAGGAGTCACATGAGAGTTTTGGTTTGGTTCCCAGGCCAGCCTGAACACTGAATTGGGTGTTAGGCTCCTGGAATTCTAGCAAATCTGGAAGTGTGGGTAGGAGGATGGTCACATAGTGAGACACTATCAAAAATACCTATCTCTGTTTCTCTCCCTTTCCTTCTCTGTCTCTGGGGGGAAAAAGATACATTTCTACTTGAATCCCACAGGGGTACATTAAAGTTTGAAGGGGACAATGATGTAGAAAATTCTATAACTGATAAGAGATAATAACACTTAGACTCAGGAAGCCCAATAAATCAGTATACATTAAAAGAATCTATGCCCATATTAATTGTAGTGAAACTCCAAAATATAGGCAAAAAAGTAGAG
Source organism: Tupaia belangeri chinensis (assembly GCF_000334495.1). Classification (NCBI taxonomy): domain Eukaryota; kingdom Metazoa; phylum Chordata; class Mammalia; order Scandentia; family Tupaiidae; genus Tupaia; species Tupaia belangeri. The sequence goes on along the minus strand of NW_006159548.1, from coordinate 1,616,738 downwards.
CATAAGAACACCAAAAAGAAAAGACATATTATTCACAAAACAATGAGAATTATACTGACAAAGTGAAATACTTTCACGGAAATCAGAAATAATGCAAGGAAATATCTTTCCTTTTAAATGCTGAAAGGAAATATCTTTCAACCTAAAATTCTATGCAGAAAAGTTAAACTATGTAAGAATTCAAAGAAAGAAATAAAACTGTAAGTATTCATAAATTATATGAGTTTATGCAAAGAAAAACACCAAACAAATCTATGGAAACTATTGGGACTAACTACCTTTAAAGAATGAGGGTGAGACAAAAACATTTTCAGGCAAACACAAATGAGAGGGTTTACCACCGAAAGACCCTCATGGGAAGAAATGTCAAAAGCCTGGTAAATATCATACCTGGTAAGACACCTGGTAAATACTAATTTAGTCTAAAACAAAATATTCCAGAAGAGAAGGTTTGAAGTGCCAGAAAAATGAAAAGGAAAATGATAAACTAGTGGATAATTCTAACAGTATTAATTGAATTTTTAAATCTGGACAGAAATATAAATTTGGGTAATAATAACATATGATTTACGAAGGAATGTCAAAGTTAAAACATTCTGTGGCCCATAGTATTATGGTAAAGACGGGTTAAAAAATAACTGGCGAACTTAGAACTTAAATATACACACTAGAAAATGCACCATAACCACTGAAAGGAAAGATGACATGCAGGCCTAGCTTGGTGGGGCAGTTGGTTGCAAACCGAACTGCAGGGCTGGAAGCCACAGAACCAACCAAGGTTCAGATCTCCAGTTGGCTTGAAAATATGCCAAGTACATGAGCATGTGCCAAAGACCCTGATGAGCTGGAGGGTCTGAAAAAGGGGTCCATGACATGAAGAGACTCTGTTGAGGGTGCTTCTCTCTCTCTCCTAACCTACACAAATAAAATAAATTTTAAAAATGCATAACTTTTAAACTAATCGAGAGGAAAAGAAGTGGAAATAAACAAGAAAAACAAAAATTAATGAATCTGGAAATGGGCAAGAAAGGAGAAAAAGGAAGAAAAAACCCAGAGAAAAACAAATAGAAAGCAAAAATAACACGGTAAGAACAAATCCAGGTTTGTCATCACTATCAATTTAAATGGATTAAGCACATTAGTTAAAAGCAAAGACAGTTTAAAATAAAGAATTAAAAAAAAAATCCAGCTATGCATCATCAATAGAGACTTAAAAAACAAGGAAGATTGATGAAAACAGAAAAATACCAAGTGAAAATTAAAAGTTACTACAGCTTTATTACTGTTATATAAGACAAGCTTTCAGGTAAAAAAAAAAAAAAAAGAAAGAAAGAAAAGAAAAGATAAGATAAGATAAGATACCAGAAACAGAGAAACACCTAAATCATTCAATTCACTGAAAAGATAAAATATGAATATAAGTGTGGATATATTTAACAACAACTAAATAATACAGGGTGTCTCTATCAATCATTTCTACACCACTTGGTATTGTGTTGGACATCCTAGCTGGTTCAAAGAACACAAAAGATAAATGAAGTCTATACAAATTTAAAAGGAAGAAATAAAACTGTAATTATTCATAAATGAAATTAATGTGCAAAGAAAAACACCAAACAAATCTATGGAAACTACCAGAATTAATAAGCTTAGTAAGAGTGCCAGATGTAAAATCAATATACAGTAATCAACTAAATATCTCTATATTAACAAGGAAATAAAACTGTTTTAAAAAATATCATTTATAGCCACTTTAAAAAAATAGATGACTCTAACAAAAGTATGTAAGATCTTATACAATATTATCAATAGATGCTGAAGGTCTAAATAAATGGGCATATTATAAAAAAAGACTCAATACAAAAATTCTAAAATTGATGTGGAAGAACAAAGAAAAAAAGAACAGCAAGATACTCTTTTTTTTTTTTTTTTGAGTGGTTTTTGCTATAGGGCGCATGCGCTCACCAGAAAGACACAGAGAGACAGAGAGATAGAAAGTGAGAAATCACCCCTCCGGGAGAATGGCCACCCCACAATCCCTTCTCCATTCTCCTCTCAGGATCCTGGGCACACACACACACGTGCCTGGCGTGAGTTTAAGCCACCAGGTCCGGGACTCAAACCATGATCGACTACATGGGAGTTCAGTGACATAGCCATTACGCCAACTGCTGGTCCCATATTCTTGAAGAAAAAGTAGCAACTGGAGAGAATTGGCAGAGGGCCTGCAGGACTGCAAAGAGGGCCCTGAAACACATCCACAGATATGTGGTCATGTGATATAAGACAGATGACATTTTATTAAGTTCTTTTAAACTATAGAAAAACACCATGCAAATACACTGGAATTATGGTATATCATACATGATAAAAATTAAGTTGTTAACTAAGTGGCTATATGTGCTACTACCATTTACCAGATGTTCTTCTGTCACTTAGATATGATACCTTATATGAAAACAATTTTTTAGAGAGAGCTTTTTTTGCTATAGGGCACATGCACTCTCCAGAAAGAGAGACAGAGAGAGAAAGTGAGAACTCACCCACTATGGGGATAGTCATGCCACAGTTCCTTCCCCTCCATTCCCCTCTCAGGATTTAGGGCATTCACAAACACACGTCTGGCATGAATTTCAATAGGCCAGGTCTGGGACTCAAACCACAGTTAGCCATGTGGGAGTCCAGTACCTTAATCACTAAATCACCTGCTGACCGCCCCAAAAATATTTAAGGAAATTATTGGAATATCATTTTTGTTTGTTTCTAGTTGATAGTATGTAAACTTGTAATGTTATTTTTTAAAATTCCATAATAAAAGTAGTTTTTGACCAGAAAAAGGGAACAATGTATTGACAACTTTTAAAAACATACAAATAATTATCCCTTAGAGAAGATTTGTCATTTGTCTTTTTCCCTTACCTTGCAATGACTGAACTAAGGTGCAGAAGAATTTCATGGATTTAAGTAATCTTCTAATTTAAAACTGTTTGAAACTTACTGGATCACAATACGCTAAAAGTGATTCACTAATTTTGAAGAGATAATTTACAACACACTGACACAAAATCCTGAGCAACAGAAAACAAGATGGGAAGATAAAGGAATTGCCCGTATTCTACTTACTGTTTGCTTATAGGACTAACACCTTTGAATAGGGATAGGATATAAAACATAGAACCAGGCATTGTTAAGGCACTCATTAATGTATCAAATATTGACTTAAAGTTCACTTGGGAAAACAAAGCATAAATACATAGGCAGTTAAATAATGTAAGAATTAAGATAGTGTCTCAATGCAGTACAATATCAAGGTGTGGACAGAGGCTGAGGGAGAACAATTTTATGTAAATTTCCAGCTGAATTCTCATAACTTTGATCATAACTGAAAACCAGTACTTTCCATGGGTACCAGCTATTCCTGGACATTTTCATTCTACAGTGACAGGTTGTTTTTTTCTCCAACTCCTCACATTAAGTGGGAACATACATCATTATTCTCCTGCTTCCATGAACCATCTTCAAAATGAAGTCCACGTTATTCTTTATTCTGCCCTTCTGCATCACTAAATAGGCTGACCCCAGGACAGGCATATAGGTTGCTTCAGGATTCTAGTAACTATTCCATAACCATCCTCTCTATCACATTCTGTACCATCTTCCAATAATACTGATATTGACACTTTCAATACTTTGGACTCAAAAGACTTCAACTTCTAAACCTTGATGAATGTCACCTCCATTTTACCTCAGGAACTGGTCACACACTAGGATCAACGGATCACTCTCAGCTTTCTCTCCCCCTAAATTCTGAAAATCTAGACATCTCTTCTTTGACCAAAGCTTTTTTTTTTTTTTTCCAGGTTTTTGCCATAGGGTGTGTGTACTCATTGAAAAGAGGCAGAGAGAAAGAGAAGGTGAGAAATCACTTTTGAGGATGGCCCCAAATCAATCCCTTCTCTTCCATTCTTCTGGATTTTGGGGCACACACGCACATGTGCCTGACATATTTTCAAGCCAGCAGGTCCAGGATTTAGACTTTGGAGTCAGCTATGTGAGATTCAGTTAACTTCCACACCACCCACTGGCTCTGACCAAAGCTTTCAATTTTCTTCTCTTGGTCTTATTCATTATGGGATGCAGAGCTTTCTCACCATAATCTGTAGTTCTTCATGTCCAATTCTATTCCTTAACCCAGTGGGTTTCCAATATCAATCAATTCTATAGATTTCTGGATTTTTCTTTCTGCTATACCCACTTTGCTAAATTTCATACTTAGTAATTTCCTCTCTTGCTTCTAAGTGACTAATTCTAATGCATTTTCTCCTTCCTTCCTTCCTTTCTTCCTTCCTTCCTTTCTTTCTTTCTTTCTTTCTTTCTTTCTTTCTTTCTTTCTTTCTTTCTTTCTTTCTTTCTTTCTTTCTTCTTTCTTCTTTTTGAGAGAGAGAAAGAAAGACATAGAGGCACCCCTGATAGGGTCTCACCATTCTACAGTTCTCCTCCCAGAATTCCAGCCTGCCAGGACTGCAAGCACACTTAGCATGTTCAGGTCAACCCAAGATCTGAACATGGGGCCTCCTATATGGCTCCAGTATCATCCAGTGATGCCTATATCCTGCACCACTGCAGCTGAGTCTCTATTTTCATCATTTCCAGATATGGTAGTTATGGAAAGTTAATGAGTTGATATAATATATAAAAGCATATAATATATAGTAATATAAAATACTAAGAACATGGCCTGACTCATAATGACCATCCATTAAATTATGGCTATTTTCATTGTTATTCATATGTCACTTCCCCAATTGGTATTTCCAACATCATTTGTAATAACAACAACAAAAATCACTAAATTTGGAGAAACATTATGTAAAGTAAGAACATTTTAGCCACTTCCCTTGGAAGGTATCCCAGACCACTGAAGAAATTTCTTCAGACTTATAACAAAGTTAATAACTGATTAAAAAAAAAACCCTAAAACATACAAAATAAACCATTTTTCATACTTTATGGTAATAACATGTTGAGAGAAATATTTGAAGATAAAAATATAAATGCTTGCTAATTTCTTATAACCATTAATTATCTAAATAACCTTTAAGAATAAATCTGAGTTAATTTAACAGATGGGAAATGCTTAGTGTATATCAACTAAATCTTTATCACTGTATTTATTAAAGATAGTTATCACATTGAAATCAGATGTAGGATAACTGTGACTAAGTAGTAAATGGTCTTCTCTTTTGGATGGTAAATGAATTAAGATTTGAAACAATGCTTTCTGATTTAAAGGAGCTTTTCCTTACAGTATTATATTGTGAACATGTGTCAACAGGAGATAATCTATGATTCTGTTAAGCCTGAAGGCACCTTAGCTATATAATTCTCCTAATAAGCTCTCTTGGCTTTAAATCAACTTGTGTTTTCAAGTACTAAAAAGAAAATACTATGGGTACTTACCTTGAGCTTATGTTCTTTTCTGTTTACAATCACAGCTGTGATTTGCTGGTCCATAAAAATCAGAATGGTGACCAACAAAGCAGGGATAGCAGCAGCAAGGTATACCCACCAGGGATTTCCTCCAAATGGTGGAACAAACCAACCTCGGTTTGGACTTGTTGGCTTGAAAAAGAGAAAGATCACTTTTTTCAGAACAATCTCAGGTTACTATATACTACTTAATGAAAAATCAATGGCAGAGACACACTTCTTTTAAGAGAGCGAACATATTGGATAATAAAAACATTCATGGGCTGCAAAAAGAAAATTATTCACCAAAAACCACCCAATGGACATTATTTTTGAGACAATATTTTAAAAGAAGGAGAAAAATAATATGAGCTCTTGGAAAAATAGGGAATGCCATTTTGTGTATTTGGGATGATTTAAGATAAGGACTCTAGATGGAAGAAAGTGATTTAAGTTTAAAGAACAGCCAGAAGAGAACCTCAAAGGTAATATTTAGTAAAAAAGAAAAATGACCAATATGAATTTTGTTCATGAGTTTTAGCAATTATATTGAGGTTGTTTCTACTACTGTCAGATTACAATACCTCTACAATATAATATCTATATATATATGCTACAAATATTTTTATGTTACAGTTGAATTAATTTAAATATACTAGTCTCTTATTTTACATTTAAAAATCTTCCAGACTAACTGTTTAAATGCAGAGAAATGTCACAAAATTGTGGAGAAAATGGCCATTTGTCTAGCTTTCATTCTATTTTCTATCAGTAGATCACATATGTATACTACCAACAACTTTTTTCCTAGGCTTTTTTCTTAAACAGTGTAAATAAAAATACTGAAATGGAACACTATTCATTCTTCCACCAGATTTGCTATCAAGAAAATCTGATTCTCTCCTGAGATATTCTACCTTCTGTCTCACTTTGCTCATAGCTCATTGCTGAATCTATAGACATTTTACTACATTTACTCGGTTGTGAGCTAGTAAGAAAGGAACTTGTGTCTTGCTTATGAATTAATTTTGAACCCCCAGGATAGAACCTGACTCAAAGCAAATGTTTAATAAAAACTGAAATTAACTAATGATGAAATTAATGAAAATTTACCTTTGCTAATAAATATGTGATGGCAAAGAAAATCCAAAAAAATTTTTTGTAACATATATATCCCTTCCTCATTAAGTAGTTATTAAACTAAAACCACAGTTAGTTTACTATTTCTTAGCATATACTCGTATATGATCTCAGTAGTGGAGAGAGGATTATACTAGAAAATAGTTGAAAGGCCTATAATTGAAAGTTAGTTACAGATATATTTAAAAATGAATGAAATACAAATTTTATCCATTATGTCCCTACAAGTCTATAACAATAGACTCATAAAATAAATAATTCTTATACAGTCTTATAATAATTGGAATGAACATTGTATATAAATAAGTATGGCAGGGGGGTTTTCAGAAGAAAACAGCATTGAATTAGGAGTCTGTAGACTTTGATTCAAACGTCCCACCCTGATACTACTAGTTCCTTAATTTGAGAAATTTCTATGAGCCTTAATCTCAGGTTTACAAAACTAGGATGATGATAGCTACAGTGTACACTTCCCAGAATTATTATATGAATCTAGGTGATAAAATGTTTGAAAATACTTCAGATATTGTTAAATATTCTAAAACTATAAGGCAGAATTTGTAATGTTCTTATAACTTATTTTTAAATAATTATCAATAAAATGTGAACCTTGCATTTTGTGAACCTAGTCTTGGCATTTTTATTTTAGTGAGCAAATTTGACTAACTGTCTATATAAACCTAACAAAAGACTACTTTTGAAAAAAAGAAATAGATAGATACCACACTAACCTAAAGACACAATAAACTAGAATAGAGAAAAAGGGGCAAAAAAGAAAAGGTTTAAAAAAAAAAAAAAAGCCAGAGAGCTCCAGGATTGACCAAAAGGTAAAAAATCACCTACCTTGAATTCACTTGGCACAATTAGTTTTGGAGTGTCCACACCTACTAGGGCATCTATTACACAAAAGATGAGAATGGACAAGATAATGGCAAAGTCACTGATCAGTTTTCTTGCCTGAAAAAGTAAAAAAAAAAAAGATACCAGGAACCATTTAGTACTGAATACATATATTTACCTAATATAAAGTATTTTATATTTACTAATGTTTATAGTTAACAGCTTCATCAGCAAATTGAAGGAGGTGTCACTCTGCAAAGAGATTATTTTAAAATTGTGTTTGCATTAGTTTATCACCTTCATGGCCAGACATAATCTGATTCCACAGAATAGGTCATATTGTGTGTGTGTGTGTGTGTGTGTGTGTGTGTGTGTATAGACAGGGAAGGCAATCGAACAAAATATATCCCCAATATATTCTACTAACATTTGTCCTGAATGAAGGATGGGTACCTAGATGAGAATAAAATCTAACTACATAGTCCCAGACCCAGTGGCTTAAACTCATGCTAGGCACATGTGCATATATACCCAAGATCGCAAGAGGAGAATGGAGAAGGGATTATGGCGTGGCCATCCCCCAGGGGAGTGATTTCTTGCCTTTTGTCTCTCTGTCTCTCTCTTTCTGGCAAACACACATCCCCCAAAGCAAAAACCTCTGGAAAAAAAAACTAACTACATATTATAAAATTCTGCACAAAGACATAGAACTCTCTTCATTATTTAGGAGGTAACATTGTGAGTACAGAGCAAGACAAATCTTGCAAAGTAACCAGAAAACGTCAAGGTTCTAGCAGGAAAGAGATTACAAATTCCAGTCCACTATGTGAGTTAAATACCAAGACCTCAGTGTAAAAACCTCAGAGATAAAAGCTAGGAAATGTGATAGCTGCACTAGCTTTGGAAAAAAAAAAAAAAAAATCTTCAGGCCAGGCTAGCGCCTGAAATTTCTTATATATGGTTTATATATGGTGTATCTCTTCTTCACCACTTCTAAAATGTAGTTGCCTAATTTGATTATTTCCAAATTTCTAAGTTCCTGCCTCTGGTCAGGTCAAGATCTGTGTTTTATGGTATACAGCACTAAACCCAGAATTTCCCCATGAAATAGGTTCAGAATGCCACTTACAAGTTGAGAAGGACAGTACAGGGCTATTTGGTTGCTTTGCAGTTGCTCTGTATTCTCTCAAGCCATTGAGAAAGGTCCAAAAGGCTAACAGAGCAGATACCCGAGTTTCCCATAAGGCAAGTATACATAATTGTGTATAATTTGATCATTTGACCAGAATTTATTTATTTCCTAATACTTTGCTTGGTGCTAAAAATACCACAGTGCATAAAATAGACACAATCCAAAGCTCACAGTCAAGTTATATACAGGGAATCCTGCTCCTACATCAATTCAGGGTTGATTCAGAAGTAGCAGATTATCTCAGGGTGGGCAATCAGCTTCTAATGCTATTAGATGAAAGAAAGGAGATCAATGATGGGCAGAAGCATAGTTCTCAGGACAGAGGGTTTCTTGGGACAGCAGTGGAACTACTACACCAGATATCCAACAGAAACTGAAGGGAGGAAGAGAGGTTACTTGGTAGTATAGGTATCCAAAGGACATAGTGCTCAATTCTTGACCAATACCACATATCTGGGGCTTTGTGTATTAGTTAATAGCAGAAACAAAGGTGGTCCTTCTGGCAATAAGTTCCTTTTCCTTCTAGAGGCTTAGATTCTGCTAGGATTGGCTTACTTGAGAAGTACCCTCCAAAAAAAAAAAAAACAGAAGATGGGAACCAGCAGTTAGCGTAATGGCTATGTCGCTGGACTCCCACGTAGTCAACCGCGGTTCGCGTCCCGGACCCGGTGGCTTAAAACTCACGCCGGGCGCGTGTGCGTGCGTGCCCATGATCCCAAGAGGAGAATGGAGGAGAAGGGATTGCGGCGTGACCATCCCCCCTGGGGGGGTGATTTCTCGCTTTCTGTCTCTATGTCTCTCTCTGTCTGTCTGGCGAGCGCACGTGCCCTATAGTGAAAATCTCTCTCAAAAAACAAACAAACAAACAAACAAACAAAAAAAAAAACAGAAGGCCAATCTAGGCCTTTTTAGGAGTGAGTTAACACTGAATACACACAATAAATTTAAGGACAAATAGCAGAAATCAGTTTGAAGAAGAAATATGGTACAGTTGTTAGGAAGATGGTTACTATTGTCCTATTACCTGAGTTAGAAGTCCAGTACCATTATTTATTATCTATAAACACTTATCCTTTCTTAGCTTCAATTTGATTACTTGCAAAGCATCGTCAAAATAATCTCTAAAACTTCATTAACTATAAGAATCAAATAATATAAGCCATGAAAATGATTAACATAATGCCTGGAATGTAATAAACTCTCCTAACTAACATTAACTGTTAGTATGTCAAGTTCCAGAAAGCCTCTTGGCTAAAGAGATGACCAGATAACTGGATGATCACTGTCAACAGGTCTTTGAAAGGAACCTTCAATTCCAAGGAAGAAGAAATAAAAAACCCAATAATGATATGGAACTGCCATTCAGAAATAATTTTGCTTGGAAGTATCTAGAAGCCCTGCAGGAAAAAGATGTTTTCCAGGGGTGGAGAGTAGAAAAACACTCTCATTTTGTAAGTTTTGTGCAAGTGGTGTTGATACTGGCAGTTCTGAATGGTCTGACAAAGACGATGATGTGAAGTGGTGCTGGGAATGTCTTAAGATGTTAAACCATTCCCTCTGGTCCAGTAGGTCATAAATCACTGGAGGACCATAGGCTATTTCAAAGCCAAAAAAGAAGTTAATTCTTATTTATCATTCTCCCAATTGTTAAGAAAATCCAACTTGATGACAACTCAAAATCCTGTAAGTTGTTCAATAGAAGAGAATCATTATTAAAAGCAGTTTTCCTCCTTTAAAAACAATAACGAAACAAGGGAAGAAAAAGAATGTGTTGGAAATGAAATCGGTCTGGAATTTCTTGGTAAAATTTTCACCAGACTTAGAACAACTAGAGAACAGACCTGCTTAACTGGAATCACTGCCAGGCATTTAAGGAAATGCTATTTTTTACTTGGGGGGAGGAGGTATTCTCAGCCTTTCATAAATCAAACACCCTGAAAAAATCAATATGACAGACCAGACACCATCACTGAAGTCCTATGTAAAAACTGAAAGGAAGGAGAGAAATTACAATACTTGTACCTGAGATGCACTTAAATACTTTGTAAGAGAACAAGGTCAAAGTACATGATCCCAAATATCAAGAAAGAGAAAGCACCCTAAAAGTTCTAAATTGCTCTGAGCAATTATTTACAGTATGACAATATCCAAATAAAAACAATGACTTTTTTCACATAAATATACCAACTATAATTTGATTTGGGTATTGGCTATACCAATATGTATACCTGTCAAAACTGTCACTGTCAACAAATATGTCAACTGTCATATTGAACTGTATACATATGATCTGTGCATTTTATTATGTGAATTAATCTTTAATTTAAAATATACTCTTATCCCCTCAACCCCTAATATGCCAGAACTTCCAAATCCAAAATAATGTTGTCTTTCAAATTATTTTCTTTGGGAAGCTATTCACATTATTTTAATGGCTTTGCTATCATTCCAAATAATCCTAAAATACTTCTTATAGCAAAGAATATTTGATTACCTACATTAACCAGGTGTATGTCTGAATGATCCATTATTCCATCTTTTTTCATATTCATTTTGATTTTTCTTGTTTGAAATTAATATGTGCTAATTGTAGAACATTTACAAGATAAGAGATGAAATGAAGAAAATGATTACCAATTTTACTACCTAAGAATAAATTTTAAATTTTAACATTGTAAATACTAACACAAAATATTCTTGTATACATGTATATTCATGTGTATGTGCACACATAGAGGTTTTCACTGTTCGATATCTCACTTTTTTCAGTTTTTCTGTCTCATTTGACATTTTCTGTAATAGACACTGGGCTGGCTCCTTGGCCTGGTAGTTAAGGCAGTTGGAACCCCTATGGCCATCTGCAAAGTTGGAGTCCCAGACCCAGCAACTTCAGAAACACACTGGGTACAAGTGTATGCATGCTCAAAATCCCCAAACAAAGGAAAAACACAGAAGAAGGAATTGACATCTCCCTGGGGGATACTTTATCCTCACCCTCTCTCCTGAGATGTCTTTCTCTGGTAAGTACACATGCTCTGTAGCATATATATATATATATACAGTGTTATGCTGAATGAATATCTCAAAATCTACTTTTCTAGTACTCTATTTGGATGCTTCCAGTATTTTACTATTAAAAATACTACTAAAAAAATCTGCACATATCTCAGACTGTTTCTGCAGAATAAGTTTTTGTCAGCAGAATCACTGTATCAATGTGTCCATAAAAATTTAAAGCTTTGATACATAATGTCAAATTACCTTCCTGTTATACTGATTTACCAATTTTTACTCTACTGAATAATGTACAACCATGAGTAATTTTAAGTTAAACTTATACTCAAAGAGAAAGTAATTTATTATCACCAATGACATTTGAGAGAATATAAAATAGTCAAATCTCCTAAAATCATCATTTCCACAGCTAATAAAATAACTGAATTCCTTGCTCCATTCTAAACTCTCATATTTAATACAGAATCTCCATAGATATATAACCTTCTAAAGATGGCATTAATATGTTGACTTGAAAGTATCTCTTTCCCCCCTTCAGTTTTTGCCACAGGGCAAAGTACTCACTGAACAGAAACAGAGAGAAACAGAGGGAAAGTGAGAAATCACCCACTAGGGGAAATGGCCACACCATAATCCCTTTACCTCCATTCTATTCTGAGGATTTGGGGCATGCACGCATATATGCCAGACTTGATTTTCAAGCCACCAGGTCCAGAACTTGAACCATAGTTGGTCATTTGGGAATCTAGCACCTTAGCCACCATACTACCTGCTTGCCCCCAAAAGTATCTTATTAAACTTCAAAAAGCAAATACTATATGGAGAGAACACAGCACTACCAAAGGATAGAGAGTGCACTTTGCTCTGCTTTAAAATTTTTGGTTTTGAGAGGTTTTCGCTATAGGGCACGTGTGCTCACCAGAAAGACAGAGACAGAAAGTGAGAAATCACCCCCCTGGGGGGATGGCCACACTACAATCCCTTCTCCTCCATTCTCCTCTCAGGATCTTGGGCACAAGCACATACACACATGCCCGGCATGAGTTTAAGCCATGGTTGACTACATGGGAGTCCAGCGACATAGCCATTATGCTAACTGCTGATCTCACTTTAAAATATTATCTCTGTGCTGAAGAATAAGAAATTTGTCTCTGAGTCAGACCATAGTTATACATGCCAGAATCATCAAACCACTTGACACTGGCTTAGCTATGGTAGAACATATCAGAAGCTGCTGCTTGGCAGGTGTAATGGTTAATATTTGGTGTTGACTGGGTTGAAGGATGCCTGTAAGACTGGTAAAACATTGTGTTAAGTATGTCTGTGAGAGGGTTGTCGGAGAAGGTTGGTTTCTGAGTTAGTGGACTGAGTAAGGTAGATACCTCTTCAATGTGGGCAGGTACCATTCAGTCAGCTGGGAGCATGGAAGGGACAGAAGGGACAAACAGAGGAAGTGATGTTTCTTCTTTCCTCCTCCAACCCTCTATGTCTCTTGTCTCTTCCTTCCAGGGCATGCTGTGCATTCTACTCCTACATATTTGTTTGCTCCATCCTGGCTCCTCCGCTCAGTCATTGGCTATGTTTATTTCTGCTGGCTCCTGGTCCCAATGTCCCCTGAGCTTGACAGACTCCAATTATTTTAACCTTTGGACACTGGACTCACATCAGTGAGTGGCATAAGAGTGTTCAGACCTGGGGCCTCCCAAAAGCCCCCATCAGGCCTTGGACTAGAACTATACCAGCATCTCTTCCACGAAGTCTTTCAGTGGCAAGATTTCACCAGCTTGCAGACAGCTCATTGTGAGACTTCTCTACCTTATGACCATGTGAGATAATTATTAGGTCATTGGGAAAGTCATAACATATTCTTCTGTTTTTCTATGCAAAAATGAATCATGACTTCCCCCATGACCCTATACTATAATAAATCTTTTTTTATGTATACATTTATCCTATTGGTTCTGTTTTCCTGAAGAACCCTGACCAATAGAGCACACTGAGTTTGGATTCTTAACCCAGCCTGGAAAGTGTGTCTGTAGTCCCAGCCACTCAGAAGACTAAGAACCAGAGGATCACAACAGGACAAGATCCTGTCTAAAATAACCAGCCCACTATCCACACACATACACACACACTAACCAAAAACAAACAAATAAGAAAAAAAAAAAAACCACACACACACACACAATAAACTACCTAAATTAGTTACCTAATACCTCTATTTAGATTTCTTATAGGCTTCTCAAATGCAAAAACTAAATGCTTGATCTTCCCCAGCTCCCCTGGCCAAACCTGCCCTAACTACTAATGCCCTGTCCCCTTTTCTGGCCAAACCTGCCCTAACTACTAATGCCCTAAAACTGCTCTATCAGTAGTTTTCTCCATCTTAAATAATGACAGCTAAATTTTCCTTGTTACTCAGGCCAAAAACTTTAGAATCCATTTGACTCCTCTTTCTCTCATAGTCTACATTTAACAGGTCAGCAAATTATCTTAAACAATACCTATCATCCTGTCACTTCTCTCTACCCCTATTGTTATTACCACCCTACCTAAGTCACTACTTTCTGTCCTATGGTAAAGTGTCCTGTATGGTCCCCTTGCTTCTCTAATTGCTCCCGTTTGATACAGTGTCAGTGCAGTACCCAGAGTGACGGTGTTAACATTTAGGTCAGATAATGTGGTAGGTAGAAGAAAGTATAACACATCTCTAAAGTTGTCCACATCCCACTTCCCAGAAACTGTGAACATGTTTTGCTACATGGAAAGGGAGAATGAAGGTTGCAGATAGAACTAAGGTTGTCCATCAGCTGACGTTGAGATTGGTAAGGTTATCTGTTTGGCCTCGAGATAAACCTAAGAGTTCTTACAACTGAAAGAAAGAGGCAGAAGAGTCAGCATCCGAGTAAAGATGCATGAGAAAGGCTTGACCATCCATCGCTGGCTGGCTTTGAAGTTGAAGGAAAGGGCTATGAGCCTAGGGATGCAGGAAGGCCCTACAAAGTTGGTAAAAGCGAGGAAACACATTCTCCCCCGGAGACCTCAGAGGAAGAGAGCCCTACTCACACCTTGATTTTAGCATAGTGAGACCCATTTCAGATTTCTGGATTCCACATCTCAATTTTAACCACCAGATCTAACCTCTCAGATTGAAATGTTTGCTGTTTTAAGCCACCACGTTTGTGGTACTTTGATAAAACTGCCACAGAAAAGTAATAACTAATATAAATAAATAGGTACATATATATTACACAGGTCAGATGAAAGAATAGAAAAATAGATGGATAGATTGATTTTTTTAGACCTCCTAGGCAGTGACAGTTTTCTCAAGTGTGGCTCTATTTAACTACAGATACGAAAGTAACTAAAAAGACAAAAGTTAATAAATTCAAGATTACAGTTCTTAACATGGAGAAAAAAAGCATTGCTGTATTAATAATCAGTGTAACCTCACTAAAACTCACAGTCAGGCGACTTATTCTGTATAATGTACTCACTTCATTTCCTTTCCTTTTCTTTAAATTGTATAATACAGTTCAGTTACAGCAAAAATCACCCCTGGGGAGTGTTTATTATTAAGACATTCATTTCTAAGATATTGGATCCAGTTTAAACTTCATAGTCAAGGAAATTGATTTATCCCAGGCCACTTCTGTATCCTACTGTAAATCCTCTAATTAGAAAAGGCAGATAGGGGTGCTATTCAGGTCTTCATACTAAAATTAAAACTTTAATTTGAACGAGGCAAAACTGATATGGTAGAAGCAGAAAGTGCCCTCAAGATGCCAAGCAATGAATAGGTTCAACCCACCAGTCGAAGGTTGCCACAAAAGCTTTGAGTCTGACTTTAAGGAGATAAAAATGGCTCTCTCTGAGCCATTCTCACATATCCAAACACATTTAGAAAAAGAAAATTACATGATTTCCTTTTGTTGCTAGTTTTACCTTTCATTTCATCAAACTTGATCTCATTTAAAAACTCTAAAAGCACCACCCTTTCAAGTTGGCCAATATATCAAGAAAGAAAGCAAATTAGAATCTCAAATTTCCTAATTCCCTTCTAGCTCTTACTGGTAATAACTACAAGTAGAAGTGCCAAAATTTTCATGAGAAATTGTGTTTCCACAGGATATCTTGCCCAGTCCTGTGGATTAAGAGGCCTCAAACCAAGCTTAGACAAACATCACAACTTATAGGTGTCCATCCAAATCAAATGCTACGTCTCTGCAGGCTTAAACTTCAACATCCAAGAAATATTGATTATCACAAGTAAGAGAACATAGAGATAATTCAAAGATAGCAAGGCTTGACATACAAAAAGTTTGGTTAATGGTACATGCATGCAATACATGATTATTCCTACCCCAATATAAAAAAAAGTATGTTTCAAGATTGTAATGTCCCTTTTAAATCAGACTGGTTTTGAGCTCTTTTCTTCTTGTTTACTATTTTTTAATTGTAAAAATGAAGAGGAGAAAAATATTAATGGCCTCTATAGAATAAATTAGACAATATCGTGATTAATCTAATAAGAAGTAACCAGTTTAAATATTTAAACTACCCAAGCACAGAAGAAATAAGTGAATGGGAAAAGAAATTAAAATAACCATATGCTGCTCTCTTGTTCATGAGCAAAAACAACCTCATAAATCTATTATAGGCACTCTGTTTATGAAGGATGAACCTGTATTAATTATTGAGAGTCATAATCATACGGACACCAACAGTGAAAAGCTAGTTAATTTACAGGAGTAAAAAATAAATATAGTTCCTCTGAAGCCCCAGAGGACATTTGGTTTTCACTTTGCAAGGACCACAGCTGCTCCTAAATTAACTGGGGGGAAAGGGCCATAGGCCTGCAGAGAGTTCTCAATGGATAAAGCTGTAACAAAGAGATAAGAACAGCAGCAGGCAGCCTGTAGGCTCTCCATAAATATTAATTCATGATGTCAATTCCTCTAATGATCATGGTGCTTGGAAAATGCCAAAAAATAGTTTAAAGAAGCATTTATTCTAGATTTTTTTTAAAAAAAAAAGAATATAAAATATGCACCTTTTGGTGATCACAAAATGACACAAACGGCCATGAGCATTTTAAAATTTGATCTCCTAGCAGCCATTGCTAAGAAGCACTGTGAAAGAAATAAGCATTAGTACTAGCAATAGAAATAATCGTAATTCAGGTCAGAGCACCGGTGGCATGGTGGTTGAGATGACTGGATTCTACAAGGCCAATTGTGAGGTTCGAGTACCAGACCTGGTGGCATGAAGAACACACCAGGACCATGTGCGTGCATACCCAAAATCCTTACAGGAGGATGGAGGAGTAAGGATTGCAGCATGACTGTTACCCCAACTCGGGGAGTTCTTTCTTACTTTCTCTCTCTCTGTCTCTGTCTCTCTCCAGGGAACACACACACCCCATGGCCAACAAAATAAGATAAAATAAAACAATCATAACTGACTGTCCTTTGATTGAATAATACTCACTGTAAGCAGATTTCAATAAGAGGAAAGTCGAATTAGACTCTAAGATTTTAATGCTGTTAAGTTCCAAGTCAAAGAGATTTGGGAACAAGCATGGGAAGTGAACTGGGCAGTTTATCTGGTATGGCTTAGATCTTGAGCATGGAAGTCTACTGGAAAGGAAGGAGGCCTTGTGAAGTAGGTGCTGGAATGTTGAGGAGACTTTGGCAATCACTATAACTCAAAGAAGTCACTATAATAAAGAACTCCAGGACCTGAAAAGGAAAGTGGTTTCATAGTTTATATTATGGTACAAGAGTAAAATTAAAAAGATTAATTAGTGTGGCTGGCAGGTGGCATAGTAGTTAAGGGCACTGGGCCCCCACATGGTTGACAGTGGTCCCAGACCTGGTAGCTTGCTTTATCACTTTCCCTCTCTTTCTCTCACTCCATCCTTCTTTGGTCAAATATAAACATATAAATAAATAAATAAATAAATTTAAATAAAATAATTCTTTTTTCTTTTTTGAGAGATTTTCGCTATAGGGCACTTGCGCTCACCAGACTGAGAGAGACATAGAGACAGAAAGTGAGAAATCACCCCCCAGGGGAGATGGTCACGTCACAATCCCTTCTCCTCCATTCTCTTCTCATGATCTTGGGCACGTCCGGCATGAGTTTTAAGCCACCGGGTCCAGGACGTGAACCATGGTTGACTACGTGGGAGTCCAGCAACATAGCCATTACGCTAACTGCTGGTTCCCAATAAAATAATTCTTTTAAAAAAAGAATAATTAGTAAGTCACATGAATGAATTAGACAACCTGGAAACAGGATAGGAGACCATTCTGTGTTAGTGCATGGATTTAAATGCTGTTGATTTTTCTGTCCTGCCTCAAAACTGGATACAACATGGAACCCGATGGATGTGTACCAGAAACAAATAATCACACCACATGGGATAGACAACATCCTAATCTGGTGTGTATTCTAAGTAGAAACTAAAAATCTGGAGCTGCTCAAGAGAAGGGTAACTAGAGGAACAAGGCAAAACTGATATTGAAGCAGAACATGCCTTAAAGAGACTGGAGGACATAAAAGCATTAGGAATTGCTATGGGCACTAAAGACAAAGTAGAGGGAGAGTGTGGGAGGAGAAGAGCACAAGAAGGGAAATTTGGGGGAAAAATGGGGAGGTAATACATTTGTGAAACACAGGTATGGTTTGTTACCTGTTGATGAGGATGTGTATAGTATTCTCAAGTAGGCTAGATTGAGGTGTATACCATGCTGGGCAAAGTCTCTTTATAATCTAAATGATGTATAATGTCACTAAAAAAATTAGATTTTCAAAGTCTTGTATTTGAAAATCTAATAGAATGTATAAATAATAATAATAATGAAGAACAAAAAAGATAGCAAGCAGGGACTTCAGCAGCCTAGAGATACACTTGGAAGTGTGCACGGGAGCTTTGAATCTGATTTGCAGGACATAAAAATTGCTCTCTTTGTGCCCTTTTCACATTTCCAAATACATTTAGGGAAAAAAAAATGTGAGTCCAGAAAAATACATCCCAAGAAAGATGGTAGACCTCAAGAAGCTGTAGAGAGAATCTGTCTTCATAAGAAAGAGAAACTAAGCTTGTTCTATATTGCTCCAAATGAGGTGAGCAGATACTAGAGACAGAAGCTGTGGAAAGGCGAATTTTTGTAAGAAGACTGCCTATAGTTTAAGTTCCTATTCCAGCAAGCATTCCAGGAGCATGGAGATGACCACGTGTCTGAAATTAAGAGATGATATTAGACTAGATGGTATTCAAATCTTATTCTAAAATTCAATGACTCAAGACCAATTACCAATTCCTTGACCCTCTAACACAACTCAAAGAAACCACTAGAATAAAAAATTCCAGGACCTGAAAAGGAAAGTGATTTCATAGTTTATATTAGGGTACAAGAGTAAAAGTTTAAAAAGAATAATTAGTAGAAATATGATTGAATTAGACAACCTGGAAATAGGATAGGAGACCATTTTGTGTTAATGTGTAAATTTCAATGCTGTTGACTTTTCTACAAGAGGCAAGCAAGCTGAAAGTGCTAGGACCAACAGAGAAAACAGTCGACATCATTTCTTTTATCTAGAGACTGCATTTATACCACCATTAAAATTTTCTCAAAATGTTTTGTCATCAGTGTTTCCCACTTTATTTTTCTTAAGGCTCAATTTTGGTTGACTGTACTTTTTTTGTCATGTCTATACAAACTGAAGTTTTGTTTTTGTTTTTTGAGAGGTTTTTGCTATAAGGTGCGTGTGCTTGTCAGAAAG
This sequence comes from Tupaia belangeri chinensis, assembly GCF_000334495.1. NCBI lineage: Eukaryota > Metazoa > Chordata > Mammalia > Scandentia > Tupaiidae > Tupaia > Tupaia belangeri. The sequence continues at coordinate 1,597,291 of NW_006159548.1, read as the reverse complement.
AGAGAGACAGAGAAACAGAAAGCAAGAAATCACCCCTCCCCCCAGGGGAGATGGCCACACCACAATCCCTTCTTCTCCATTCTCCTCTTGGGATCCTGAGCACTCATGCACATGTGCCCGACGTGAGTTCAAGCCACCGTATCCAGGACTGGAACTGCAGTCGACTATAAGGGAGTCCAGTGACATAGTCATTACGCCAACTGCTGATCTCACAAACTGAAGTTTTTATTGTTTTTGTTAAATGTTTAACAAACTAAGTTATATTTGTAAGTAAATATTTCTTTATCACTTGTAACAAAATAAACATGAAAATGATTTTGGATTAAAACCAAATTTGACTTTGAACTGACTTTCCTTGGTATAAAAATACAAGACTTCAAAAGTCTAATAGTTTTAGAGATAGCAAAGTCATTTTTTTAATGAGTGTCAGTGCCATGATGTGGTCTATTTCTGTAAGAACCAGACAAGGCTAGGCTGTGGTGGCATGAGCTGCTAAGATGCCATTTTCTACAGGCCGAGACCTCACATGATGCCTAGGTTCCATTCCTATTCTTGTCTAGTCTGAGTGCTGTGACATATGTCTGTAATCCCAGACATTTGGGAGGCTGAGGAAAGAAGGTTGTGAGCTTGAGACTGGCCTGAGCAATACAGAAATACCCTTCCTTCCTTTCTTTTTTCTTTTCTTTTAAAGAAAGAGTCAGAGGAGGTGGTATATGCCTATAGTCCCAGCTGGGAGGTTGGCTAAGAGGATGATGAGAGCAAGACCCTGATCAAAAATAAAGGAAAATGGGGCATTTATTTTTTTAATGTACTGTCGTTTCTTAACAATTTTCACTATTCTCCAAGAAAATTTCTCAGAGAACATATAAAAGAACAGGATGTCAGGGTGTTTTATAGAGAGTTGCTTAATGGGCCAGTCTTGTAGTGGAGTGATTAAGCACTGTGTAGGGGGAGCTAGAATTCACATAGCCAATCATGGTTTGAATCCTGGCCTAGGTGGCTTGTAAACATGTTGGGGCAGTAGGTGTACATTCCCAGGATCCTGACAGAAAGAAAAATGGAGGAAAGAGGATTGTGGTATACCCAAGCCCCACTGGATTAGGGTGGCGTTTTCTCACCTCTCAGAGAAGGAAGGGAAAAAGGTGAGGAGGGGAAGGAAGGGAAGGAGAAGAGGAAGGGAGAAAGAGGAAGAAAGAAGGAGAAAGAAGGAAGAATAAAGAAGGTTGTTTAACAGAACATTCACAGGCCAAAATATCAACCACAAGTTATATTCTAAATAGAAAGCTTATTTGTTAAATTCTAGACTTTTCTTGTGATGTATGTAGATAATAAATAAATGCATTACCTAACTAAAATGCTCATTATGTTTTCATGAAAATTCTTGAGCTCTACAATATTATTTTATTCTTAAAATCAGTTCCTCAAAGACCACCATCAACTTACTTAGGTCACAAAAAGGCACCAAAATGATTTCACAAGACACAACACGTATAAATGGGGCAGAAAGATCAAAATGACTCATTCTCCTTTGAAAACCCAAAAAGCTAATTTATGCAACAAATATATATTAGGTGCCAACTATGTGCCAGGCCCATGAATTATTTGTCTTTGTATCCTTACCACTCAGTAATGAATTAAGCATACATTACATACACAATAATTTTTGCTTCAATATTGAATGAATATACTAGTTAATTATAGAAAACTGATTACTCTATTTTTTTAATTTGCCAGAGATACAAAGAGAGAGAGACAGAGAGAGAAAGTGAGAAAGCACTCTCCATGGAGAATGGACATGACACAATCCCTTCTCCTCCATCACTCTATTTCTTCAGGATTTTGTGCATGCACACACATGTACCTGGCTGATTTTTTTCAAGCTGCCACATCTGGGACTTGAATCATGGAATGGGCAATATGGGATCCAGCCACCTTAATCACCTTTCACTAGCTGGCCCTAATTATTGACTTTTTAAGAAGGTTAACAAAGAGTAATCTACATCACCTAAATATAACATAGAAAGTGTTACAGCTGTTGATGTTCTCTGGAATTTAGCAATTATATTTACTTAAATACCAATTCACTTGAGAATTAGAATTGAAACTTATTCTAACACAGCAAGTGAGGAAATTAAGCAGTTCCTTCAGAAAGGCATTCTCATGCTATTAAACCAATAGCCACACTAAACAGGACTGTACCAAAACCAAAGTATAGATAATTTGCCTAATTCATAGAGTCTAGAGTTTTCTATTTCTACTAAATCTGCTCTATATTTAAGCCATTGCTTTCCATTAGCCACCGCACATGTGGTGATGGCACTGTTGTTCCATGCTCATGACCACGTATTGGTGTGGGACTCTGGAAGAACACGATACATGAATGCCCTGAGCCATCTGCCACAGAAGATAACAAATTATGCTGTGATGTTCCACTGGAAGTTTTGATGCTGAAACACTTTGACTAAAGACTTGAGGCGGATGTAACAGCCTGGTCCCAGTGCAGAATTGAGGCCTAATATACCACTCTAAAAAGAACAGGAAACGCGATGAAGATGGTCAATGAGCAGAATTCCACCATGTCCTACAAACCATTGAGACTCTGTAGAAGTGACTGCTGAGCAAATTAAGTATCTGACAGACAAGTCAGCAAAGACGATCTGTTTCATCTTAAGTGCTTATACTGATAGATTGCTAGTAGCTCCATGACAAACAGAAGGAGGGTGGGTTACTGGCTCTTGTCGGGCACAGTTAATGATGGCCAGATAGAAGAATCAGAGTATGAGTGTAAAGCAGAAATACTATAGCAAAATAATCAAAGGAATTATGACTAGTTTAATTTGATAAAGAAAAGCTCAGAGAACCCACTGTGCTGGATATCTCCATTTGTCACCCCAGATCCATTCTCCTTCCCCTCTCCATCACACTTTCTGCCTTAAGGGGCTGACCTGTGTGGTCTACAGTGGGCTTGCTTGTTTTCTGGCTACCAGTTGGGTTTGGTCAGTGGCAGTGGGAGAAAGCTACTGAGGAAGAAAGTGAAATTGGGGAATTAATTCCCCCAGCTATAATCTCTGTGAAGTGGCCTATTGCTGGCTGGCCTTCTCAATCCAAGGTCACATCATCTCTCAAGTCAGTTCTACCTTCTCTCTCCTTCCAGGTCCCAGGACTACTTCCTTTCTGTATCTTGCAAGAATTTAAGTATGGGATTGAATTAATCCATTATGACCAGCACCAGGATGCCATACCCTCTCCTATGGTCTTCTTATTCCCTAACTTCACCTTTGCAAATAATATCTTTTTCAAACTTTCTAACTTACCCTAATTTGAGTGCATCATTTGCTTCC
>NW_006159548.1:1556673-1593790 GCF_000334495.1 Tupaia belangeri chinensis | reverse complement strand
GCTGAAACTCTGACTCATACACCAAACATAATCTTAAGATTTTGATCTCGAGTGGCTGCAAGATAGGTGATGCTATTTGCTAACACAAGCAAATACAGAGACATGAGTAAGTTCAATTGTTGAAAGAAAATAAACCATATTTTGCATTTGGTGCGTGACAGTCACAAATCATCCACAGAGACTAATAGTCACTGCAAAAGCAGACATGGCCTAAGGATGGAGATAATAATGTTTAGAAATTTGCAAGACTCCATCAGTGTTCTAAGCACCAGTGGAATAAAGAGCATTTATTTCATTTGGAAGGTGGAGCCAAGGTGCTCTTTTAAACTACAAAAATCCTAGAGCTTAAAAGAATTTTAGCTGTCACCTAGCTGAGCACTCCCTTTCTAGGTGTGGTAACTGTAATCTGCGGTAATCTATCAAAAGATCCATTGTTAGTTAATGGTGGCGCTGGCACCAGAATCTCTAGCTCCTCAGTTCCTACATCTGTGCTCTGCCCCAAAACACAGCATTTGTCTTTACTTGACTGGTTTCCACTAATCAGTGAGTACTGAGTACCTACTCAGCATTCAACCTTGTCTGGTTACCATGGGAAATAAAAACATAATAGTTTTCAAGCAGTTTGCAGTCTGAACTAAGAATGCACACAGAAGTTTTAAAATGAGAATATGAACTAGGAACAACCATGTAAGCGAAAAGAAAAGAGGACACTGGGTATGGCAAGGACACTGCCACTCACTGTTAGCATTTTGAGGTTTCAAAGGTTCATGTGAATTGTTGGTGCAAGGAACAGAAAACAATCAGTTAGCTTTAGTCTTGATGATGTTATAGTGATAAAGATGATCTTATTTTGAGTTTTAAGCATATAAGTTTTAATGATTAAAATATGTAAGTAGAGGAATCTATGTAGCTATCTGTTCCTACCTTTAGAAACCCTCACTCTAGGGATTAGCAGATGGCATAATGGTTACATCAACAAATGCCCCTGTAGTAGACCACAGTTTGAGGTCTGGACCTGGCAGCTTAAAATTCACGCTGTGTGTGTGTGTGTGTGTGTGTGTGTGTGTGTGTGTTCAAGATCCAGAAAGGAGAATGGAAGAGAAGGGATTGCACCATGGCTATCCCCTCTGGGAGTGATTTCTCACTTTCTGTTTCTATGTCTTTCTCTGTCTCTCTGGTGAGAGCATGCACCCTATAACAAGTATCTAAAAAAAAAAAACTCTCTAAATGACTGATTATATAAAACACATTTTGGTAAATGAGAGATAAAAATAATGTTCTTATTATTCCTTTATGTAAGTCAAAAACACTAAAATGAGAAAAAGAAGGCTATTATTTAACAATAAAGAGATTGGTTAGCAAGAAGATAACACAATTATAAATGTATATGCACTGAACGTTACAGCATCTAAATACAGAACAAATGTATATACACCCAACAATAAAGCACTTAAATAAAGAACAAATACTAATAGACCTAAAAAAAAAGAGATAGATTGCAATACAATTTTGGTATGGGACTTCAATACACCACTTTTAACAATGGACAGATCATTCAGACAGGAAATCAATAAGGAAACATTAGAATTGAACTACATTTTAGACCAAAGGGATCTAAAAGACAAATAGTGAATATTCTATCCAACAGCAGCAGAATATATATTATCCTCAAATTGAAGCAGAACAGTCTCCAGGACAAATCATATCATATGCTCAAAACAAATTTAAGAAAACTGGAATCATATCAAATATCTCTTCTGACCACAACAGTATTAAATAAGAAATAATTCACAAGAGAAATTTTCTTAAAATTCAAATACCTAGAAACTAAACATGCTACTGAAAAAAATGGGATAAATAAAAATATTGAATGGGGAATTAAAAAATGTATTGTGAAAAAGAAAAATAGAAACACAACATACCAAAACTTATGTGACATAGTAAAAGCAGTATTAAGAGGGAAATTTATAGTAATAGATACCTACATCAACAAAAGAAGAAAGATTTCAAATAAACATTACATCATGCCTCAAGGAATTAAGAGAAGATTTTTTAAAAAGAAAATAAGCACAAAGTTAGCAGAGGGAAGAAATAATAAATATCATCAAAAAGTAAATAAAATAGAGACTAAAAATATATATAAATGAAATTAAGAGATTTTTGAAAAAATATTTTGAAAAAATAGACAAAACTAACAACCCTTAGGTAGACTAAGAAAAAGAGAGAAGACGACAATAAATACAATAAGAAATGAAAGAGCAGACATAACAACTGATAATACAAAAATACAAAGGAGCGTTTAAAACACTACTACGAACAATTATATGACAACAAATTAGATAACCTAGAAGATATATATCATACACACATATTTATCAAGACTAAACCATGAAGAAAAAGAAAACCTGACCAGACCAATAGTGAGTAAGCAGATTCAATCAGTAGTAAAAATTCTTCCATCAAAGAAAAGACCAAGACCTGATGGCTACACTTCTGAATTCTACAAACATTTAAAGAACTAATTTTGACACCTTTTCAAATTCTTCTAAAAATATTGAAAAAAGGAAATGTTTTTGAACTCATTTTATAATGCACGCATCACTGTGATAACAAAGCCAGACAACGGCAATACAAGAAAAGAAAACTACAGGCCAATATCCCTAATGAATTTAGATTTAAAAATCTTCCACAACATATTAGCAAACCAAATTCAACAGCACATTAAAAGGATCAGACATTACAATCAAGGGGGATTGACCCCTAGGATGCAAAGCTTGTTCATACGTAAATCAACACATGTAGTACATCACATTAACAGAAGGAAGGGCAAGTTTGTATGATAATCTCAATAGAGGCAGAAAAACATTGGACAAAATTGAACATTTTTATAATAAAAATTCCAAAAAAAATAGTATAGAAGAAATGTACCTCAATACAACAAAGGTCATATATGACACACATTTAACATCATACCCAATGGTGAAAATTTAACATTTTTCCCTCCAAGATCAGAAAGAAGACAAGGATGATCAATCTCATATCTTCTATTCAACATAGTACTGGAAGCCGTAGCCAAAGCAAGTACAAGAAATAAAAGACATACAAATAGAAAAGGAGTAAGTGAAACTGTTTTTGTAGGTATAATCTGACAGAGAGAAAAACCCTAAAGACTCTATAAAAAAAAACTTAGAACTAATTAACAAATTCAGCACAGCTGCAGGATATAAAACAAACATACAGAAGTCAGTAATGTTTCTATACACCAGGAATGAACTATCTGAAAATGAAATCAAGAAAACAATCCATTTTACAATAGCTACAAATAAAATAGAATACTTAAAAATAAATCTAAGCATGCAGTGAATGATGTATACTTTGACAACTATTAAGAACTAATAAAAGAAATGGAAGAAAATGCAAACAAATGGAAAACTATCCCATGCTCATGGACTGGAAGAATTAATATAATTAAAATGGCCATACTACACAAATCAACCCATACAATTCAAATAGTTTTTGCCTTTTCCTTGTCTTTTTTCTTTTGGCTCACACTTTCTAAGATTTATATGGAACCATGAAAAAGCTCAACTAGCCAAAGCAATTTAGAGCAAAAAAGGATAAAGCTGGAGGCTGGAGGCATGCTATCCGATTTTAAAATCTGCTACTATAGAAATCAAATCAGCATAGAATCGGCATAAGAACAGACAAACAGACTAACAAAAAAAAAATTGAGAGCCCAGAAATATCCCCCACATTTACAGTCAGTTCATTTTTTATAAAGATGCCAAAAACATATAATGCAGAAAGGACGATCTCTTCATGATACTAGGAAAGGGAAATATCCATATGCACAAGAATGAAACTAGGCCTTCACCTAATGCCACACACAAAATTAACCAAAAACACATTAAAGGCTTAAATGTAAGACAGAAAATTGTAAAACTAAAAGAAAACGAAGAAAAATCTCCATGACATTGGGAATTCGATAACTCAAAGGTTATTGTTATTCTCAAATTTAAAAAATGTAATGTTGTACCTCAACATTAGATTGTAATTTTTTTATATGATCCCAAAAAGCACATGCAACCAAAAGTAACATAGACAAATGGAATTGCATCATACTAAGAAGCTTCCACACAGCAAAGGACACAATCAACAGAGTGAAGAAACAACATACAGGTGGGTGAATATATTTGCCAACTATACATTTGATAAGGGCTTACTATATAAAGAATATATGGAATTCAAAACAACTCAACAGCAAGAAAACGAACTATTTTAAAATGTACAAAGAACTCAAAAGAAGACATACAAATGGGCGAGATGTATATGAAAATACTCAACATCACAAATTATCAGGGAAATGCAAATTAAATCCACAATGAGATACGACTTCACACCTGTTAGAGATTCTCAATAAGACAAAAGATAATAAATGTTGGGAACAGCAGATGGCATAATGGTTATGTCGCTGGACTCCCATGTAGACAACCAGTTCAAATCCCGGACCTGGCAGCTTAATATATACCGAGTGTCCGCACTCTATGACTAAAGCTAATTGACTAAAGGATTAGAAACACAGTATATAGATGTAAATACCAGATATAGTGTGTGTGAAAGAGGAGGGTCTGAGGAAGAACATTTGGGGGAGGGATAGGGAGGCAAAGCATTAATGACACAAAGAGGTGTGGTATTACCTGTTGAAGATATCTTGTAGTTTTATCAACTGTACTAGAGATAAATGTTCACCTGTTGAAATATCCACTTTGTAAGACAAATAATGTGATTGAATGTATAAAAGAAATTTAAATTTAAAAAATAAATTCATTAATTAAAAAAAAATACATTTTAACAATAAAAAAAGATGAAAAAAACACACAAAAAAACTCATGCCGGGTGTGTGTACTTGTGTGCCCGAAATCCTGAGAGGAGGATGGAAGAAAATGGATTGCAGCAACTGGAGGATGATTTCTCACTTTCTATCTCTGTCTCTCCAGAGAACACACACACCCAATTGCAAAAATCTCTCCAAAAAAATACATAAAAAGGTAATAAATGTTAACCAGAATGTGGTTTAAAAAAAGAAACACTTGTCCACTGTTGGTAAGAATGTAAATTAATCAGTTATTATGGAAAACAGAATAGCGATTACTCCTCAAATTATTATGTATGCTATTTACATGGTTTCAACCTTAATGTCCATTAATAGGTAAGTGGGTAAAGAAAATGTAGTATATACACACAATGGAATACAGCTTTTAAAAGAAGAAAATCCAGGCCAGCAGGCGATGTGGAGGTGAAGGCACTGGATTGCACTGACTACGTGACTGGAGTCCTGGATCTGGCAGCTTGGAAATCATGCTAGGTGTGGATGCATGCATGCCCAAGATCCTGAGAGGAGACTGGAGAAGGGACTTGGTGTGGCCATCCCCCTAGAGGATGATTTTTCACTATCCTTCTCTCTCTCTCTGCTGAGCACATATGCCCTAATAGCAAGATAAAAAGAAAAAAGAAAATCATCCTGTCATTTGTGACATCAATGAATATGTAAGATGTTATGTTACATGAAATAAACTACAAAAAGAACATCTGCATGATTCCAATTACATGTGGAAACTAACAAAGTCAAGCTAGAAGCAGGAAATAGACTGGTGGCTACCTCAGGTGACAGTAAGAAGGCAGCTGGAGACGTTAGTCAAAGAAAAAGTTTTAGAGAGGAGTTCGCTTTTGAGATACACTGCCTAGCATGGCAAATTTACTTAATAATGTGGGCTAGATTTCAAAACTGCAAAAAGAAAAGATTTTAAATATTCCTACTACAAAAAAATGATCACTATGAAAAGTTATGAATATATTCATGAGTTTGATTTAAACATTCAACAATGTATACATATATCAAAACATCATATTTACTCCATAAATAGATATCATTCTAATTTAAAATAAATATTAACATTTAAGATATCAATTTTGCACATTATAGGCCAAAAAATGATTATTTGTACAGTATATACCACCCTCCCCAAAATAATCATCTAACAAATAAAAACCAAGACACACAGTAAACTAATAAGAAGGACAATCCTTAATAAAGAAATTGTCCTCAAAGATCTGGAACCAGAAATTAGTTTTACATACGACTTATCTAGTTGAAGATATGGATCAAGAAAGGTCATTCCCAGTGTGTGAATTAGGATCACAATCACAAATGAGATTCAGGAACAGTTCATCTGAACATGGGGAACAGCCCAGTCTTAGCAGTGGAGAGCCATGAAGACAATGATTCCCTGCGAAGTGTTCTGCCTGAGGCCTCAGTTGTGTAGTGTGCACACTGCACATACACTGCGGCCTAACCAAGAGTGGCTGAGGGCTTCGTTTTGCCTGTGGACATGAGTCTGTGATGTCCATTTTAAGCAGACTAAGTTGAACTCCCCTTTCTACATATCACTTGTGGATGATTTCATTCCTTAAGCCACTAAGTCCTAGATATTACATTCCCTTTATTTTCCATTTTATAAGAAGATTCAGAGTCAAAAATTTCCTGGGTGAAAGTGAATATATTAATTTGAAGTTTCATTTCCAAGGAATTTCATCAAGGGTGTCTCATGTAAAGCTCTACTCCTACACAAAGCACTGGAGGAGAGATTTCACGAGATGTGAAATGGACAGAGCAAGTCACTGATATAAATCAGGTATAATCAAGATTACCTAGAAAATACTGACATCCTAAACACTAAGGAGTGAACTGTAAAGCAGGGGATTTATTTCATTTCTTTCTGCAGGTTTAAAAACAGAATACCATTAACTAAAAGTTGTTCTTATCTTGCATTCTCTCACTCAACCACAAGTTTTACTCTTAAATTCACCCAAGCATATTAATGGGAGACAGGATGTCTGCAGAGCCCAGTTTAAAAATCTGTGTCTCCGTACCAGGGCATTCATCATTATTATTATCGGAAAGAAAGTCAGTCTCAGGTGACAGTCGCCTCTAATACCAATCGTTGTGTAACAGCACAGTTTAACTCCCAATCCTGTAAGTCAAGTACTAAAATACTCACATGTGCAGATCATGAACAAGACGTTCTATAATACATCAAAATTCCTGACTGATATGAAAAGAGCTTTTGCTTAAACACTATGGACTTTTGCTTCATTTGTGCATTTTTAAATAGAATACATCCTACTTTTCAATGTATTCAGAATTACAACAGTCAGAATTTATGACAGACTTATGCAGGCAAATCCTTGGAAGGTTTTTCAAGGATGGACTACAATTATGTTAAACCCATGTACACAGAAACATAGACTGTAATGCAATTTTTTTAATGCACAAATTATATTAGACAGGTTGAACTGCAAATGCCCTTCATTTTGTAAAATAGATTTATTGTTGATACAGTGTAAATGTAATAAAAATTATTTAAACGTCAGGTACTTACTGTGGTTGGAAAATAACGACTAGTTTTGAATTTTTTCAGAGCCATAGAAGAGGTATAGGTGCCCAAGAAGAGGATGAAAGACATAAGTGTGATATCAGGAACAAAATCACAGTTGTTCCCCACGAGCTTTCCTCCATATTTCAAGCACTCCTTCTTCGATAAAAATTCCCAGTCAAGAGTAGCATTATGGTACTGAAAAAGAAAAAAAATTAAAATGTTTTTAGAGAACTGACTTATCAAAAGCAGCTTTTAATACTTGATGGACTATATAAGGATTATACTAAAAGTTTCAGAAAAACAGTCTGAGGATAAGCACCAAAGGGTGAAATCTGATGAGGTGCTAATGGAATATCAGGTAAGGGGGAAGGGGGCAAAAGGCTAATAATTATTGAAAATACAATGGGAATGATGCAATTCATTACCTAGTTTGGGCTACAGCCTTACAAGCACCCCTTTGTTCAAGGAAACAAACCACAAAGTCCTTCTTTCCTGTCAACCTTCCTGAGAGTAAACTGAGACACATGAATATCCTAAATCTCAAAATGGAAGACGCTATGAAACACCTTTGTTGTTCCAAAGGGATTTACTTTATAAGGCATGACTTCTGCTTCTGCCGGATAGCCCCATGGTTAATACACTGAAAGTGATAGTAGATTAACTACTTGGGACGATCACAAACGTGCTACTTCTTTTCTAAATAACTAGAGACTGACGACTTAAGGACTAAAACTCTAAAAATGTGGCTGGTTCCTGCTTTTTCGACTGCATATTCTAATCAAAGATAGCCTTTTTCTTATTGAATCCAGGTTAGCATTTTGGGCATGCATTCCTGGCATATGCTATGCAAGCTTGAAAGCTGTGGTGGTGTATATGGCTGTCCATCCCTACGTGACACAGTCTCAAGCACACAGGTCAGTTTGCATGTATTGCTGTCAGCTTGTCATTGCCGTGCTTCTCTTGAGCAGCTCATTCCTGTTCCTATTTTCTGTTTCTGGTATACAGGAGATCTTTTTGCTGAAATAGTAGGTAGGTCTAGTAGCCTCACCCCCTCCCACCCCCCACTCCCCCAGCCGCTCTGAGTAGTAACAGCTGTCAGTTCACAGCTGGCTCCTTCTCGGGGGAAACTGCCTCCAGCCACACTAGAGCAACCTCACCTGAATGGTTACACCCTCTCCTAGTCATTACTGACCAATACAAACTGCGGCTATAAAACTACCCCCTTGTATCAAAGTGGAAGCAACCCTATGGTACAATTTATGCTCCAAAGCTCTCCATGGGATGAGTTTAGAGCTAAAATGAACTGAGACACGTCTTTCTTTACTCCTTCCCTGCTTCTCTCACTTTGTTGGTATTGAGACCACTCCCCCAGTACATTACATGTATCCCAAATCCCTGCATCAAAATCTGCTTCTAATATAGCCAACTCACTTGACTTACTGGCCAACCAAAAGATAATGGTCTTTAAACCTAAGGAACTTTCTCTAGAATACTCGAGTTTTGTTTTTTTTTTTTTTTTTTTTGAGAGATTTTCACTGTAGGGCACGTGCGCTCGCCAGACAGACAGAGAGAGACATAGAGACAGAAAGCGAGAAATCACCCCCAGGGGGGATGGTCACGCCGCAATCCCTTCTCCTCCATTCTCCTCTCGGGATCTTGGGCACTCACGCACAAGCGCCCGGCGTGAGTTTTAAGCCACCGGGTCCGGGACATGAACCACGGTCGACTACGTGGGAGTCCAGCGACACAGCCATTACGCTAACTGCTGGTTCCCTAGAATACTCGAGTTTTGAGGAAACCAAGCGATAATTTTATCAGATTTCTTACCCCTTGTATTCAATAGTCCTGAAAGATGGATATTTATCCTCTGCTAAATATTTCCTGTGATGAGTAGTTTCTTGGCAGTTCGTTCCCTTGCTTGATAAATTTCTTTACGAGACTTTCTTATACTGGTATTTGAGCCTTCTTAAATACTTACTGTTAAGTGCGTTTGTTTTGCTCTACAGAGAGCTTTCATGTATACTGCAGTGATTATGGCTGTTTCCTAGAAACAGATTTTCAAAATCTTACATGTCCAAAGTGGACGTTCATGTAGTTGGATAAAAGGGATTGGGTGTTTCACTTGGAAACATTCTTATACCTATCACTTTATTCCTCTTGAGTCCAGGATTAATAGGTATGTAAAATAGCACAAGAGTTATTTTAAAACACCTTGCAAATAAATGAGGAAAGATAAATTCTCCTGTCCTTCGTAGCCAAGACTTGTGCCTCATACCAAATACATCATCTTTAACTATTCGGTGAATTCTTTTGACATAAGTAATCTAGTCATAAAAGAACACTCTTTGGCCAGAAAGAGTTCATATGTTTATAGAGCTTAAAAAGTAAATTACTTACATAAGAAAAGAAAGAGAGAAAGAAAAGAAAGGGGAAAAAGTTCAATTTTCTAGATCTTTCCCTGAAATAGTTTTTCTGTATTAGCTTTAACTTATAAAATGCTGAATTGCATAATTGCTGTTTTATCAACTCTGCTACTGAAAGGTGATTAATCATGTCTCTCTTTGTTTTTCAGATTTCTGTATATGAATTTTTTAGCAGAGTATAGTTAAAGTCTAGCGGTCATAATAGGTAACAGATTTCTTTGTTTTAAAATCAGCAAAAATTTACCATAATTTCACTTCAGCACTTTAATATCAGCAGAATCCTATTTCTATAACTAGAGTTACCCAAAGCAGTAAGCTGCACTGAAAACAATACCAACAAGCAGTATATTGATTTTCTTACCAAGATTCACATTGAGATGAAAAGTATACAGATGAATGTGAAATTACAGACATGTTTTGTTGCCTATATCAACCAGAAATGCCCATTGCAGTACTTGATAAGCCTTAAATAATTCTTTGTATAAGTATACAGAAAATTTAGCTTAAACACTAAGTCGCTAAGGACTTAAATATAAAAATTTTAGAAAGTGTGTATATGTCTCAGTATATGTAATATTTTAAAACATGGACTAGCACCTGGCCTGGTGGTTAAGATGGCTTTTCTCTGTCTCTTTCTCTCCAGCGAGTGCATGTACCCTCTGATAATTTAAAAATGAACACCATTTCCCACCCCTATAAAACGTAAGCTCTAACTAATACACAACTTCATTTAAATATCACCATAAACACATCTAAATTGTTTGTGTTATGTAAGTGTTATTCTTCATATAAACTGACATCAGTGAAGGTTAACTCAACAAAACCTCAGGCAAATTCTGTATCATGAACAAACTAACCCACAACCACAGCTACTCTCATTTAAGCCACCATTGTTTCCTCAGGGATTAATTCAGGAGACATTTAACTCATCTCATTGCCACTGTCATTTACCCCTCATCAGTGATTCTCAATTTTCTATGGCTTATCCTACACAAAATTCCATACATAGTGTTAATCAGAACTTTAAGAACAAACCAAATGGAATATCACCTCAGAAATCCTCTCTGCCTGTTAAAACTCTCATAGTGCATTACTTCTTTTTCTTATGATGTTTATAACTTTCTAGTACAATTATATTGTAGCTCCCTTCAATGTTCATTGTTTGGGGTTTGGAAACACTCAGAGAGATGTTTAACAGATCTGAGAACTGGATGTAGAAGATGTGTCAAATGCGAAGACACAATTTAGGAGTCATCTTGTAAAGTCTTTGTCTATCTCTCTCTCTCATGTCTTACACATGCCTATGTAAGCACTCTACCATAAACAAGATAAACTCCCAACAAAACAGAAAAAATAAAACAAATACACAAACCAAAATAAATAAAAGAACGGAGAAAAGAAGATATGAGGGCCAACAGGTGGCATAGTGGTTAAGGTGCTGGACTCCCATATAACTAACCACAGTTTGAGTGCCAGACCTAGCAGCTTGCTTTTTCTCTCTCTCTCTCTCTCTCTCTCTTTCTGATCAAATTAAATGATAATAAATATGATTAAATAATTCTTTTTTAAAAAGAAGGCATTAGAGAGACACACAGAGAGACCAACTAGGACTCAGCAACTGGACTAGAAATGACTAAAAGCTAAAAATGATTCAAGTATAGAGCCCAAGGGCCATAGCAACTTGATATCACTAAAACTTGAAAGAAGGAAAAGAGCAGACCAAGAGAGTAGCAAAATTCAATTTAGAATATAGTAGACACCAAAGAACTTTTAGTCAATTAAATGAATGAAACATTTTCAAGGACACTACCTACCAATTTTTCTACTTTTTTTAATGGGAGGTTGAAATGAAAGGAAAGTAAACTTTCAATTTATTATTACCAGGTAAAATATAAGATGCACTTGAATTTTGGCTAAACAATGGATACTATTTTTAATGTAAGTGTATCCAACATAATATTTAGGATGTAAAAATATTGTTCGACATTTACCTGAAATTAAAAATGTAACTAGGTACTGTATATTTTTTATTTGCTAAATGTGACAGTATTATTTCATTAGATATAGAACATTTCAAGGAACAGTAGTACCTGGTAATAGAAAAAAAATATGTTCAAAAGGAAATAGAAAATGCAGCGGGAGGTCAACTGGTTGCATGGGGGTTAAGGTGGTTGCATACCACATGACCAGTGGCACAATTCAAGTCCCAGAACCAGCCATTAGAAAACACGCTGGGTATGTGTGCATGCATGCCAAAAATCTCAAGAGGAGAATGGAGGATAAAGGATTCTGGTGTGGTACCACTGGGGAGGGTACTTTCTTACTTTCTCTTTGTCTCTCTCTCTCTCTCTCACTCTGTTTCTCTCTGGTGAGCACATGTGCCCTATAGCAAAAACTAAAAAAAAAAAAAAAAAAAAAAAAAAAAAAAAAAAAAAAAAAAAAAAAAAAAGGCAACGGGATCTGAGTACATGGATGAACTACTAAAAGCCTTAAAGGGAGTAATAAAGATGACTAAAACAATTTTTGAAAGTTTTCTTAAAGAAATAAAATGTATTCCCTTAAATATTAGATAATAATATAAAGCAGTAAAAGAAAGTGTCTAAACAAGTGGTACAGAGATTAGGAGATCAGAAGAAGGTGTAACCAATATCACCAAGAACAGAGAAAACAAACTGAAGCCTTGACAGAAGGTCCTGGTAGAACTCTATATTCAAAAGATCATGAGAAGAATAGCAGAACAGCAACACTAGAAAGAAATGACTAAGAGAGTAACAAAGGAACTATTAAATACCATGAGCAAAGATGCTGATACAGGGACATGTAATGTTTGACTCACTTATCCACTCAGTCCTTATTAAAACTTACCACCCTGCAAAGGTACTGATGTTGAGTGGAGTAGATGGGATGAGACAGGTTGACTGTGTAAAGCAGCAGCAAAAATAACCCCAAAAGACATGGGACCAAGATGCAAAGGTTTTTAATGGAAGCCAATCTCATGAAGAGATTTCAGTCTTTTTTTTTTCTATTAGGTCATCAGGAAAGTCATGATATATTTTTCTATGCTTTTCTATGCAAAAATATATCATGACTTTCCTGACAACCAAATAGATATCATTTTCAAGAGAATTACCCTGCTTATACTGACTGAATTTGCTTGTAATTCTCAATTGTATAACATTGACTGCAGGGTTTATTTGAAAGTTTTGACCTTAGGGGTCTGGTAGTAACTTGGCTCACCCTGCCCACTGGGAGACTTGAGCCTGGTCACAGCAGACCTCCTTTCATGAGTCCACTCTCGGGGTCTGGGAGTAACTACAGAACTTTTGGTACACCAGCATGTGCAATGCACAGTGCACAACTTGATCCTCTTCATTAAGTTATATCTCCTTAGCTTGCTACCATGTCATCAAGAGCTGAATATTGGATAGAGGAGTCAAGCACCTGAAGTTACTCAAAACTTCTATGATCTGGGAGACACAGTCCTCCAAGGAACACACCTGGAAACTAAGGCTAAAATTTTCTCTACCTGTACTATAGAATCTACTCTAATAAATAGAAAAAAGGGAATACTGTATTAGATAAGCAAAAACCAGTATAGATCTTGAAGAAACATGAGAAAACAAGGGGGTACCTCGCCAAAAATGGACAGCACAGAGGAATACATAGAAATGTCATAGTAACAAAACTCAATGAGATGCAAGAGAAAACAATCAGTTCCAGGAAATGGAATCTTCATTTCAGGAGATGAAAGAGGAATTTCATAAACAGACACTCTAAAACAAAATCAAACAGAACTTCTGAAAATGAAGAATATAGTACAAGGAATTAAAATCTCCCTAGAAAGCATTAACAGTAGATTGGACCATGGAGGAAGAAAAGAACTTCTGACCTTGAAGACAAAGTCTCTGATACAGACCAAATCAACAAAAAGAACAATAAGACAACGAAAAAAAATTAGAACAACATACGGGAAATTTTAGACAGCATGAAATGTCCAGATATCCAGATAAAGGGTTTTCCAGAAGATCAAGAACCTGCGAAAGGCATGGTAAACCTCTTTCATGAAATACTACTTGAAAATTTTCTAAATATGGAGAAATCCAAACCCAAGAAATAAAAAGGACCCCTAATAAAATAAACACAAAAAGATCCTTCCCCCGGCACATCATAGGCAGACTGGTGAAATTTAAGCACAAAGATAATAGTCTATAAAAGGCAAGGGAGGAATGTCAAGTTACTTATAAAGGTCATCCCATTAGGCTAATGTCAGACCTCTCAACAATGCAGGCAAGAAAGTGGGAAGATGTATCAAAACATTAAAAGAAAAACAACTTCAACCAAGAATATTATATCCGGCAAGATTATCTTTCAAATGGGAAGAATAAACAAAAGTATTCTCAGATAAACAAAAACTGAAAGAATTCACCCATAACAGATCAGCTCTATAGGAAGTACTGAGGAGTGTTGTATAAGAATAACTAAAGAGAAACAATAGGAGAACAAAAAACAACTGAGAAAATGGCTAACAAAATGACAGGAGTAAGTCCACAAATATTTATAACATTGAATCTTAATGGATTAATTTATTCTATTAAAAGACACAGACTGGGTGAATGGATACAAAATCAGAAGCCATCTATATGATGCTTACAAGAAACACACCTCACTGATAAGGACATACATAGACTGAAAGTGAAGGGCTAGAAAAAGATACTCTATGCAAATGGAAACCAAAAGAAGGCGGAAGTTATGATACTGAAATCAGACAAAATAGACTTTAAGATGAAAGATGTAATAAGAGATAAAGAAGGGTATTATATAGTACTAAAAGGACTTGTTCACCAGAAGACATAACACTTGTAAATATGCACCCAACAATAAAGCACTTAAATACATCAAAGAGAGACTGTTAGATTTCAAGGGAGAGATAGACTGCAACACAATAATTGCATGGGCTCTCAACACACCACTGATTCCTCTGCGCAGATCATCTAGACAAAAAATAAACAAAGAGATACAAGATCTACATGATAACATACATGAAATGGCCTGACAGACATCTACAGAGTATTTCACCCAACTACTACAAAATAATACATTTTTCTCACCCCCCACATGGAAAATTTTCGAAGATTAACCACACGATAGGACACAAAACAAGCCTTTACAAATTCAAATGTATAGAAACTATACCTAGCATCTTTTCCAACCTCAATGGAATCAAACTTGAAATTAACTACAGAAAGAGTCTTCAAAAATTCACAAACATATGGAAACTAAACAACTTACTCCTGAATAATTTTACAACTGTAGAATAAATTAAGACTGAAATGAAAAGGCTCATAGAAACCAATGATAATGAACAAACAAGTGTTTATAATCTATGGGATACAGCAAAAGCAGTCTTAAGAGGAAAGTTCACAACAATTAGTAGCCACAAGAAAAAAACCTAGAAAGGTGGCAAATATACAACCTCATGAAACAACTCAGAGAACTGGAAAAACAACAACAACAAAAGCCTCAAAAAACTCCAGGACAAAAAGTGCTTGCACATCAATGTTTATTGCGGCACTATTCACAATTGCAAAGTAATGGAACCAACCTAAATGCCTCGTATGGAGGAATGGATTGAAAAACTGTGGCACATATACTCTATGGAATACTACTCAGCCATAAAAATCAACAAAACCCTGGCTTTTGACAGAAAGTGGAAAAATATGGAAGATTTACTGCTGATTGAGGCAAGCCAGGCTATGAAGGAGAGACACTGTATGTCCCCACTTAACATATACCAAATGTCTGCACTCTATGACTGAAACTGATTGACTAATGGTTGTACAAACACAAGAGATGGGTGTGAATGTCAGATGAGGTGTATGTGGAGGAGTGGGGCCTAACGAAGGACATTTGGAGAAGGGATATGGAGGTAGAACACTGACGGGATGTGGAAGTGTGGTATTATCAGTTGAAGATATTTTGATCAATGGGACTGGGGAGAAATGTTCACATATTGAAATATTCACATTGTAAGTTAAACAATGCGATTGAATGTATATATAAAAAGAAATAAATTAAATTTTAAAATTTTCAAAAAACAAAAAAAACCTCCAGGACAAAAGAAAAAGATTTCGGGCTGGCAGGTGGCATGGTGGTTTTGGTGCTGGACTCCAACATGGCTGAGAGTGGTTCAAGTCCTGGACCTGGCAGCATGCTTTCTCACTTTCCCTTTCTCTCTGGTCAAATTAAAAATTAATAATAATAACAATAAGTAAAATAATTTTTAAAAAATAAAGATTTGAGTAGAAATAAATGAAATAGCAAACAAAAGAACTAAATAGAAAATAAACAAAATCTAAAGTTGATTCTTTGAGAAGATAAACAAAATTGAGACACCATTAGCTAGAGTAAGCAAGAAAAACAGAGAAAGGAGTCAAATAAATCAAATCAGCCAAGAAAGAGGTCTTATTACAATAGATATAACAGAAATACAAAATATCAGAAAATAATACAAGTGACTATATGTCAACAAACAAGAAAACCTAGATGAGATGGACAAATTTCTGGACATATATAACCTACCACGATTGAACCAGGAAGAAACAGAAAATATGAACAGACCCATAACAAGCAATGAGATTGAATCAGTAATAAATAGTCTTCTCAAGGAAAAGTCCAGGTATCAATAGCTTTACTTCTGAATTCTACAAAACTTTTAAAGAACTAACCCTAATTCTCCTTAAACTATTTCTTAAAATTCAAAAACAAGGAAGTCTCCCAAATTCATTCTATGGAGCCTCCATCTCCTTAATTCCAAAACCAGACAAGGGCATGACAAAAAAAAAAAAAAAAGAAAACTTCAGGCCAATATCCCTGATGAACATGGATGCAAAAATTCTCAACAAGGTACTAGCAAATCATATTCAACAAGATATTGAAAATGTTATATGATATAATAAGTAGGCTTAATTACAGAGATGTAAGTATGGTTCAATGTATGCAAAACAATAAATGTAATACATCACATAAACAAAAGAAATGATAAAAACCATATGATCATATCAATTGATGCAGAAAAAGCATTTGATATCCCTTCACAATTAAGACTCTCAGCAAAACTGACATACAAGAGACATTCCTTAACACAATAAAAAGCAATCTATGAAAAACCCATAGCTAATATCACACTGAATGAGGAAAAGCTAAAAGCTTTTCCACTAAAACCTGGAACACAAGGCTGTCCACTTTCTCCATTCCTTTTTAACATAGTACTGGAAGTTCTAGCCAATGCAATTGGACAAGAAAATCAAACAAAAGGCATCTAAATAGGGAAAAATCTCTCTTTGAAGATGGTATGATGCTATACACAGAAAATTCAAAAGAATTCACACACAAAAAAACCTTCTGGAAGTGATACATAAATATAGTAAAGTGAGGGACCAGCAGTTGGAGTAATGGCTATGTCGCTGGATTCTCATGTAGTTGACCGTGGTTTGAGTCCTGAACCCGGTGGCTTAAACTCATGTCGGGCGCCTGTGCGTGTGTGCCAAAGATCCCAAGAGGAGAATAAAGGAGAAGGGATTGCGGCATGGCCATCCCCCCCGGAGGATACAAAACCAACATGCAAAAATCTATAGCACTGAAAGATATTTTACACAATCACTGCACATCACTTGGTTTGTAAAGTGAATTTACCGCACACAAATACACCTCACACCAGTCCGGCTGAGAATACTGTCATCAACAGACAACAATCCATTTGCTTTTATATGCCAACAATGGGCAAACTGAGACAGAATTGAAGAAGGCAATCCCACTTACAATAGCCACAAAAACCAATAAGATGTGTAGGAATAAGGCTTAATAAAGACATCAAAAATCTCTACAAGGGGGACCAGCAGTTAGCATAATGGCTATGTTGCTGGACTCCCATGTAGTCGACTGTGGTTCGAGTCCCGGATCTGGTGGCTTAAAACTCACGCCGGGTGCGTGTGCGTGCGTGCCCAAGATCCCAAGAGGAGAATGGAGGAGAAGGGACTGTGGCATGGCCATCACCCCTGGGGGGTGATTTCTCACTTTCTGTCTCTCTCTGTCTATCTGGCGAGCACACGTGCCCTATAGCAAAAAAAAAAAAAAAAAAAAATCTCAAAAAAAGAAAAAGAAAGAAAATCTCTACAAGGAAAACTGAAACACTTGAAAAAGAAATTTAAAATGATACAAAAATAAGTGGAAAAACATCCCATGTTCCTGGGTTTGAAGAATTAATGTAGTAAAGATGTCAATCCTACCCAATTAATTTACAAATTTAATGCCATATCAATGAAACTGCCAGATATATTCCTCACAGACATAGAAAAAACAATCATAAAATGTGTATGAAATCATAAAAGACCCCATATCACCAAAGAAATACTATGCAAAAGGAGTAAAGTAGGAGGCATCTCTCTGTCTGACATCAAAACATATTATAAAACTGTGATAAATAAAACAGTATGGTATTGGTGCAAAAACAGATCAGTGGAACAGAATTGAGAACTCCCAAGTAAACTTCAAAATATATGGCCAACTGACCTAGACAAAGGTCACAAGACAGTCCAATGAGAAAAGGAAAATATCTTCAGTAAATGGTTCTGGGAGAAATGGATATCCACCTGCAGAAGAATGAAACTGGGCCCTTATCTCACCACTAACAAAAATCAACTCAAAATGAAGTGAGTATCTAAACATAAAACCTCAAACTATAAAAATGCTGGTGGAAAACACAAGAAAAATTATTGGAGACCTTGGAGTAGGCAGACTTCTTAAACAAGATCTCCAAAGAACAGGCAATAGTCCCAAAAATATACTGTTGGTGAAAATGCAAATTAGTACCACCACTTTGGAGAACAATATGGAGATTCCTCAGAAACCTGCAAACAGAACTACCATACATCTCAGTAATTCCACTCTTAGGTATTTACCCAAAGGATAGAAAAATCCTCAGTCAGAAAAACACTTGCACATCTATGTTTTGTGTTTTTTTTTTATCATATTTGTGACTCTGTAACAACAGAGACAGTATGTTTTTAACTTTATTTATGTCTTTATTTTAATTTGACCAGAGAGGGACAGAATGAGAGAGAGAGGGAATGTGAGAAAGCAAGCCTCCAGGTCCGGGACTCAAACCATGGTCGGCTATGTGGGAATCCAGCACCTTTAACCACCACACCACCTGCCCCACACATCTATGTTTGTTACAGCATCATTTACAATTGCTAGGACATGGAATCAACCTAAAGGTCCAAAAATAGATGATTGGATTGAAAAAAATGTGGCATATGTACACTATGGAATACTACTTAGATATTAAAAAAAAATGAGACCCTGACATTTGATATAAAGTGGACAAATATGGAAGACTTAATGCTAAGTGAAGCAAGCCAGACTATGAATGACAGACTTTGTATGTCCTTACTCATTATATATCTAATGTCTGTGCTCTATAGCAGAAACTGAAAGTCCAGAAGTATAGTAGCAGGGAGTGCAACTGTAGATACTAGGGATAGTATGGATAGGGGTAGTACAAGGGTGGGTAATGCAGGGAGGAAGAGAGGAGAACAGGGGAAGAAAAACAAAAGAATGAAAAGATATTTGCTAATGATAATACATAATGTCTTTGTCTTGACTGATATGAGTGGTATTCATGCTGGAAAAATCAATGGTGTACACTGTAAAGATATATGTGATTAAATGCTAATTAAAACAAAATTTTTAAAAAGAAAAATAATTGTAAATACCATGACATCCTCTCCCTCCCTCAAAAAGTAGGGGATATATGAGACAAAATAGGCCAAATATTGACAGTCACTGAAGCTAGGTGTGTGTACATGAGAGACCACTGTACTATTATATTTCATTGTATATTTGATTTATTTCCATAATATTTTTAAAAGTAGAAATATGCTATATTCAAGGAAGTTTAAGGACAAGATGGTTTATACACTTGACTTTCTCAATGGGAGAAAATCCCAAGCATGTTATGCACAAGAAGATTAATATGACATTCTATTTCCCACAAACATGCATGCTAACTCCTAGATCACCCTGAAGGTACATCAAATCAAGCCACTTTTGCTCTCATGTCTGACTGTCAAGCAGAATTTATGTGACTGTAATAGTTTCTAGCTCCATGATTAACAGCATCTCCATGTAGACATGAACTGCTTCACTGGGTAGTATAATAAGCAGAAAAAGAAGGAAAGAACAAAAGAAAGAAGAAAGGAAAAGAAAAGAGAAAAGGAAAAAGAAAAGGAGTTCTACATTATTTTCCTTGAGTACTGACTGGTAAAATATGTGCCTTTTTTAATTAAAATGAGTGTGATTATACAAATAGAAGCTCAAGTTTAAGCAGTTAATATATTCATTTACCCCCCCACACACACACACACCCAATGGGTGAACCAGATTTGCAGTAATCTGCCATTCTGCCTTATTATCTACAGCACATATTTGAGCTGTATTGTCTGTGCTGCTGCGAAATATCAAAACAAATTGGTTGTTCTGCTTATGGTTAAAACTTGAGAAAGCTGCAAGAGACTATCACTCCTATCCTAACATCCAAAGCAAGTTGGATAAGCTACAAAATAACAGTTTTTAAAAATCCACCATCAAGATGAGAATGCAAAGTAACCTACTGGGTTGACAGAAAAGTTACAAAACATTTTGCATAGAAAAAGAAATATGTCATGACTTTTCCAACAACTCAATAAATAAACTAAATTCTGAAACATCAAACCCTTCATAGTGAGAGTCTCACGGCTGCCTCAGCACAGGGACAGCAGCATATGGAAGATATGGACATCCATGACAGAGGGAAGAAAGGAAAAATAAGTCACATATTTAGTACACTGTCAATGGTTGCATGCAGAGTGGTGGGACATATTGGAATTCAAAGGAGGTAGGCCTAGACAAGTCTATACCTACCCTTTGAACTTTATTATGACTTTTGCCCAGTACACAGGTAATACATGGTAGACCAGATGATCATACGAGAGAACTGAGAAAACTCCACTGAGACAGATGAGGCCTCCCCCAAGAGCCAGAGAGCCCCTTTCTTTTTTAAAAGAATTTTTTGTTTATTCATTCATTCATTTTTAATTTGACAGAGAGAGACACAGAAAGAGAGAAAGAGGGGAATTGAGAAAGCAAGCCACCAGGTCTGGGACTAGAATCGTGGTCAGCCATGTGGGAGTGTCCAGCGCCTTAACCACCAGGCCACCTGCTGGTCCTGAGAGCCCCTTTCTTTAGCTGGGAGGCAAGGAAGTAGAGCCGAGAGAAACCCTCTGAGACATATGGAGACCTCTGAAAAGGCTAAGGCATCTGCTTTCGGAGGGCTGAGAGCAGAATAAACAGACAAAGAAGGAGCTCCACAGGCTCATGAAGCTGGGGTATGAAACAAGATATAGATCATTCCCTGGGACCTCCTGGAATGATAGAAATGTTCTACACAGTATCTTGTTTGGACAGTGGTTACATGGAATATTTAACAGTCAAGCGGATTTCAATGAACACTACCAAACTGTGTATTTTAAGTTAAATTTCATTTTTTAAAAAAAGGAATTTGATACAAAAAGCAGATACTAACTGATCCTTTCATTTATCTGTTCAGAAGAGACTAACAGATTTTAAGATGTGGTCCCTCTGTCTGCGAGCTGGTACCCAGAAGACAACAGATCTTAATATTCACTGTTTGGATACAGTATGGATAAACTGTGGCTGGTGTCAAAGTTTTACGGGGACCATCTAAAGAATTTGTTTGCAAGTTGAAGGACCATGTGAAGTGATAAAGCTTTAAGAAAACTGGCATAAGTGAGAAGAAATAAAGACACAATGATTCCAACAAGAAATGGAAATAATGAAAAATCCGCTTTTTTATCTTGAGGTGTAGTCATTCTCTGTTTAAACACACTAATGCCCCCTTTTTTTCTGCTCTTTCTCCCTGTAATACACCCCTACCACCAGAAAGAAGAAAGCCTGTCTTCGCACTAATGAAGCTGAAGGGAAATGGCCTTCCTTCCCTGACAGAACATTCTCAGGGCCTAGTGAGGAGGCCTCGCTAGCCTGGGGGCTACATGTCACTTTTATTGCTCCTTCTCTCATAATCTAATCATGGCTGAAATGCAGGAAATTAATTTCTGATGACTGTATGTCCTAGGAAACGTTCAGGGTACCAGAGCTCGGTCAAAGAGACAGAGGACTTGCTCAGCAGCTTTCTAAGCAGTGGAGGACACAGGACCTGGTTTAATGATGATAACACCTAAACTGAATGCAAGATGGCTGCATGCCAGCCACCGCTCTCAGTCCTGCCTACCTGGTAGTTTGACCCAAAGAGTACCTTTCAATTAGGGATTATTATCATCCCCATGTTATAGATGGGAACCTGAGAAGATTCCAAAGCCTGTGTCTGAAACCATGACGCGTGACAAGAGAACTCAGTATCTGCTAGTCCTGCTATGTGAAACACTGAGCTGCTTTCCCACAGAATGGGAATAAGGCAAGTTTAAGAGCTAGAAAGCCCTGAGTTCAAGTTCTGCTATATATTGGTAATACGGCCCTCTGGAGTTTATTGACATTTTGAAGCCTCTGTTTCACCTCTAAAAAAAAGGTAACATCTAATAACTCATAAAGTTATTGTGAGAAAGACAATTAATGTGGGCCAGTCTATAGTGTGATGGTTAAAATGGCTGGATCCCACATGGCTGATTGTGTGGTTCTAGTTCTGGACTCAGCAGCTTGAAAAATACACTGGGCATATGTGTACGCCTTCCCAAAATCCTGAAAGGAGGAAAATGGAGGAGAAAGGATTACGGTTTAACTATTCCCCATCGTGGATGTTTTCTCATTTTCTCTCTCTCACTCTGGCAAGTACATGTACCCTCGGGGGTGAGGGGGCAGATAAGACAGTAATATAAAAAGCTGGCCTCTAATAGGTGCTCAATAAATGGTAGTTATTACCAATTATAATAAATCCTATTACTGCTTTTTTTTTTTTCCCCTTAAGAGTTTTTTGCTATAGGGCACATGCACTTGCTGGAGAGACAGAGAAAGCAAGAAATCATGCCCTGAGGGGATGGCCATGCCACAATCCCTTCACCTCCATTCTCCTCTCAGGATTTTAGGCAAACATGCATAAACATCTGGCATGAGTTTTAAGGTGCTGGATCCAGGACTAGAATCATGGTCAACTACATGGGAGTCCAGCAACATAACCATGACATCATCTGCTGGTCTCTAAATCCTCTTTAATACTCAGTTCTGAATCATTACCTATATTAGATGCATGTACTGTATGTGTATGTGTGTATGCTAACATAAAGTATCCATATTGGTATTGATATGAGAAGATAGAAGTTGTCCTTCATGATTATGTACATACACATGCATGTGTACATATGCACACATATGTGTTTTCTCCCCAACTTCTTGCCCTAGAAGACCTGACCATAGCACCTAAACATTTTAACTAAGGTCCATATCACAATACCCATGAGAGGATCTGTTGCCCCAAATTCTATGGCATCCACAGAAACTGAGTGGTAAACTTTTCAGTCTGCAAGCACTGAAGTATCCCAATGGACGAGCAACAGCATAGCCTTAGAGTCATTCCGACTGTAGTTCAAATATTTGTTTTTCTAATTTACAGCTGTAAACCTAGAGCAAGAAAGGTTGTTTGCCTTCTGCAGCTTCAGTCTCTCTCATCTATAAAATGGAGAAAATTATGCCTGGTGTGTGTATTAATGATTATAATACATATTAAGGTTTACAATGATTACAGTCTGTGTAACACACCTGGCCTCTAGAAGATGCACAATAAATGGTAGCTAAATTATAATCATTATGATGCCTCTAAGTCCTCTATCATAGTCACACAGAGGTCAACCAGAACTGCCATTTGTTTTTCATGAATCTTATTGTGACATTTTATTGTAATTGCATATCAATTACTGGGATCTCTTCCAGGACTTGCCCCAATGTGGGACTTGAATATTCATTAATTTTTAATGTTTTCCTTGATTAGCTGCAAAAAAGAATTAAATTAGGAAACCATCCTTTTAAGTCAGTGGAAGTTAATGTTTTATTAATTTTTATTGAAAATGAACTTATGTTTGATTTTTTAAAATTTTGCCAGAGGGCACATGCGCTTACTATAGCCAGAGAGTGACAGAGAGAGAGAAAGAGAAAATGAGAAAGCGCCTCCCTCCCCTAAGGGGAATGATCATGCCACAATCCCTTCTCCTCCATTTCTCTCACCTTTAGGGATTTGGGGTTTTAAGCCATTGCTATCCAGGACTCAACTGCACAGTCAGTCATGTAGGATTCAGTTACCTTAGCCACCAGACCCAGGCTAAACTTATGCTTTTTACTCATTAGATTTTTAACCATAGTAAGATTTTAAGTAAAAATTCTTTAACATCCACACAGAAGTAATTTTGCTTGTATTTTGGACAAGTCCTTTTAGAAAGTAGGCTGGTTACCAGAAGACTGAAAATGGGACCCTTTTTGCATGTGGCCTTTGAAACATTTCTACTTACTGTTACATGCACACACATACATGCACAATATCAAAGATGGCAGAAATAGAAAGGTAATTGAGGTTGAGAAAAGTCAAAGCGAACTTTAACATTAAGGACAGAAGTCGAGAGAGAAAAAGAATGTAAAAGCAAGGGAGAAACAGGGTCATGCAAGAGTTGCCCGGGAAAGATACAAAACATCATCTTCGAAAGGGATGGAGTGGGCACTCATTACATAATATCTGCAGGAGTGTTCTGGTCTCCCGAGAGATGGGCACTCTATCAATACAAGGTATTAAGGTTTCTGTCTTTATAACTGAGAGACTGATGTTTGTTGGTAAGCTTCCATATTCAGCATAGAAATATCACAATTGGAAGTCTGAAACAGCATTTTCCCCTTTTTCTCCAGCACAAAAGTCTCCTTCCAGTGAGCGACCTTCCATGCAAAACAGCTCATTTTTAAAGCTTAGTTCCAGTCCCTTAAAGATCCTTGGTTACAAGCCATGGGAAAGGATACCATGTGACAGAAGCACAATCCTTTCTAACGACAGGGAAAAAAAATATCTGGCCACAATCACCCTTAGTGAAGAGAACACAGCACCATTTGGTTAGTCAGAAGAATTCTTAACTGTACTAGCAACAGAGAGAGGACACCATGCTCTCATTTTACAACTTCTCCCATTTTCCCTTGTGAAAATATTTCAAGGTCAAATTAACGGGATATGATAGTTAAATTCCTAAGTTTAAAAGCATGTTTTAGGAATCAATGTTGGTTTCAATTTATTACAAAAGGTAAAGGATAAAAACCTGGCTAGAGCAAAAGAAACATTTTTTTTTTTCTGTCACTCTTCTAGCAATGATTATTCAATATGTGTTCATGCCAGGATTGCTACATGATAGGTGACATCTTATGATGGTATTACAAATGGAGTGTACTATATATATATATATATATATATGCAGTTGTGTGAGTAGAAAATGTTATACCACTTACCAAGCCAGTAGAAGAACTAGTTGGCAAATCCTCTGGAGACAGTATACTGTCATTAGATATTGAGATGTTAACTGTAAGAAAAATATATTTTTTTACTATAAAGATAAAATTAAAAACAAAAGCACAATTACATGTTTAAAAAAGCCAGGCTAGACATTAAGAATGTAGTCAGTAACAACATAAGGACATGACAAATTTTTGTCTATTATATCTGCTCACCTTCCACCTAGCTAAAATAATCAAGAATTTAGAGACATCTGTTGTGCTCTAATCTGATAGGAAACAATGAAAAATATTGAAGGAGATGATATTAAAATGTGTTTGTTTAAAAAAAAAAACCAAAACACTTCCCCATTATTAAAAGGCAATCGATAACATTTTGCCTAGCGGAAGAAATGACCATTTATAATTGAGTAAATTTATCACTGCCTCCATGTGTAATAAAATCTCACAAATTATAGCTTTAGTAGTTGAGAATGAACTAACTTGTAATTTTTGCAAATTAGGACTGCACATAAGAAAGTATATCTTTGTAAAATATGTTAAAACAAAAATAAATTAAATAACATAAATACAATGACCAGTGTCATTGAACAGGGTTATATTTATCCAATTTTAAAATGATTTTAATACAATTCAATACAATGGGCATCATTTGTAGATTTAAGATGTCACTTCTAGAAAACCTAATTAATTAATTTATTTTTCGAGGTTTTTGTCACAGGGCTCAAACACTCACTGGAGAGAGACAGAGAGAGGAAAAGTGAGAAATCACCCTTTACATCCCAGAGGGAATGGACATGCCACAGTCCCTTCTCTTCCATTCTCCCCTCAGGATTTGGACACACATGTGTATGTGCCTGCTGTGATTTTCAAGCCAATGGGTGTGGGACTCAAACTGTGGTCCAGTGAGAGTCCAGTGCCTTTTCTACCATGTACCTGTTCACCCCTTACTTATTTTTTATAAAGTTTATTTATTTCCTTCATGAATAAAAGAGACAGAAAGAGAGAAAGAGAGGCAGAGAGACAGGCAGCACTCCCAACAGGGTCTTGATACTTTGATACATCCCCAGTTTCGGCCAGCCCTACATCATGGGCACATGTTTGATTGGAGTACTCAGGGTTTCCAGATGTAAACCTGCAACTTTCCCATGTCAGCCAGCCTCTCAGAGTGCCACATTTAACTGCAACACCAGTGTCTGGGCCCCTCTAATTTATTTATTAAGTCAACTCTTCTCTTGAAATATTTCCTTAGATTTTTTTTTTTAATTGTATATGGGTCTGAAAATTAAAGGACCAGCAGTTGGCCTAGTGGCTATGTCGCTGGACTCCCATGTAGTCGACCGCAGTTTGAGTCCCAGACCCGGTGGCTTAAACTCACACCGGGTGCGTGTGCGTGCGTGCCCAAAATCCCAGGAGGAGAATGGAGGAGAAGGGATTGCAGCATGGCCATCCCCCTGGGGGGTGATTTCTCACTTTCTATCTCTCTGTCTCTCTCTATCTTTCCGGCAAGCACACGTGTCCTGTAGCGAAAAACCTCTCCAAAAAAAAAAAAATTAAAACATAGTACTTTCTAAGTATCCTATAATTAAAACATTTTCCTTTATCAGATAACCCTTTTTCTTATTATGAGAAATTTTACATATATAAAACAACCTATTATTCAAAGAATACCCCTAATTTTTATAGAAATGTTGTGAAATAATACCAGGTTTTTGTCTTTGAGGATCACATAGTTCACTTAATATCCAAATTTCTAATTATAATTTGGTTCCTTCACCCCCCTTTCCAAACTCCTAGCCTGTCTTAGTTTGCCATTTTTCAGGTCCTGTCTACATAAAGTTTCAAGGAGAAATGTGCAGGTTATCTGATGGTCAAAATTTAGTATATGAAGTCAGTATGGGAAGGAAGGAACATATCTTTCTTTTTTCCCTAGACTCTACTCAGTCTGACTTTTTTTTCTTTTTTTCTTTTTTTTTTTTAAGAGAGAGATTTTTGCTATGGGTGTATGTGCTTGCTGCAGAGGCAGAGAAAAAAAGACAGAGCAACAGAAAGTGGAAAATCACCCCCCAAGAGGGATGGCCAAGCCATAATCCCTTCTCCTCCATTCTCCTCTCAGGATCTTGAGTATGCACACACACACCAGGTGTGAGTTTTAAGCCACCTGGTCTGGGATGCAAACCATGGTCACCTATGTAGGAGTCCAGTGACATAATGATTATGCCATCTGCTGGTCCCAAGTCTGACTCTTAATTAACAGGAACTCAAGTATATTTGTTTGTTGTCAATAAAGGAATCTGGAAAGGAAGAGTTTCATGACTAAACATGAAAAAGAGCAGATAAAAGCAAAAGAATTGAAACAAGAAAAATAAAGGAGAGAAAATATTTAGCTTGAGTCCTAGTTTTACTCAATTTTGGAATCCATTATTTGAAGACTGGGTTGGAAAACTATGCTAGCTGCTGCCAGGGCTTCTCGATTTCAGGTAAGACAAGCACACATGCACACTACATGTTTTCTTTCCTTTCCATTTCATTGCAGAACACAGAGAATCAACATAGGCTGAACGACTAGTGGCTTAAACAATAAAACGAAACAAGAATCTGTGCCCAAAAGGAAGAAAATGTCAATAAATTATTATTAACAAAACCTAGACTTTTATTACTAGTTTGTTCTAAAAACATAACATACATTTTCTTACATTTTTCCATTCGTTCATTTAAAAACACCCTGGAGCACATGATAGGTCAACTTTTATCCCTATTTTATATTGTATGGGACTCTGAAACCCAAATATGTTAAGTTACTTGCCCAGGATTACAAAGTCAATAGCAGCAGAGTTTGGTACCAAGATCTTGCTCACCTTTCTTTCTTCTCCTGCCCAGCATTTTTAAAATTTTTTTTTAATTTTTAAAATATAGTTGGATTATTTATTTATATATTTATTTCTTTTCATCAGTAAGAAAGAGTCAAAGAGACAGACACCCCCAACAAGGTCTTCCCACTATGATCCACCACTAGTCAGCCAGTTTATTTGTGGAGGTTCCAGGATGCAAATCCAGGACCTTTCCCAAGTGGGCTCAGCTGTATTATCGCTGCACTACCACCTGGCCTTCAAAATCAAAATTCTGTAGCCTCAGAATTCAAGGTGGGATAGTACTTGCCAATATTAGATGATAAGACTCTCAACCAGGAGCCATAATGCCTGATCCATCTGAGCTGTTGAAGAAACAGCATGTGGGGAATCACAGACACTATTTAGATGGTGTCTGGGAAGTCGTTCTTCCTGAGCTAGACTCTTTAATGTAATTTTATGAGCTTCCTGCCACACGATGGAAGGCCTTTTTGCAATGCACTCTTTTGCATAAAAACAAGGGGTAGGGAGTGAGGGGAAAGACAATCAAGACTCCCTTTTTGTGAGATGAATGACAGATAATAAAGGCAAGGAATGTACTAAAAAGTCTGAACTTTCAGTTAACTGCTCTCAAGTTTTGGATACATATCAATTCTGTTCATTTAAATTCCTTTTATCTTTTCAGTTTTCCTCTGAGACAAGCTATTAAAGTACAATGACTCTCAAAATCCCAGAAGACCACCATCAAAAGGACAGTAAAAAGTATATAAGACATTCTCTACTTATTTTAATATGCAGCTGCTTCAAAAGAAGGACTTCAAAATAAATATATTAAAGAAAAGCATTTCCATAAATACATATTGGCAAGGTATGGTAGAGTCCATAAATAAGATGAAAGTACACTTCTTTAGGCTCACAGAAGAGAAAACAATCAATTCCAATTGGAGCACTGGTCACAATTTGGATTCAGACACATATGGTGCAAGTATTTTTGGCAACCAAATACAGAATGATCCATTTATATGGAATCTGCAATATTCTTAATTAAGATTCTGGAAAGGTCAATTTGAAAAGCCAAAATATATGGCACAGTCTTTACCATTGGCTCAGCACCATGGCTTATGAAGCAAAGAAACTCTTTGCCCCAGGAATCTGGCTCATACAGACTTAGCCAATTATCATGGGGACAATCCCTGTTCCGTATTTGGTTTCAAAGAGTTTCCACAGGTTGATCGCTTTCTGTTTCTTGGATTTTCACTTTTGGTTCCTCCTTTCCTTGTATCAAATTTTTGCTGACTCTCCAGAATTAGGGAACACATATTGTTAGTAGTAGACATTTAAAAACGTGTCTGTGGCTTTTCCATCTTCAGTTGGGTTTCTGTGATTTTATGTTTAATGAGAAAACAACAGAAAGAACAAGATGGAAGGGGGGGTCATAGATGGCTGGAGCTGTGGGAGCTCTGAGTGGCAAAAGGAGGTGACACCCACGAACAGTGTCCATAACCTCCTGCGTAGGGAATATCAGTTGCACCATTAAAGGTTACCCTCTTTATCCTCTAGTGACCTGGCACCAGGAACCACCCCATGACACCTCTGCTTTACACATTAGCACAAACTGTACCACCAGGAATGTGCATAACCTCATTGAGGCCAGGAGGGCCAGTGTGAGCAGTGATTGGTCATGGAGGGCAGATCTGCCACATCACCAACTAGAGATAGAAGTCCTAGAAAAAGTGAGCTTAAGTTCTGGCCCCACTGCCTTCTGAACACAGTACCTTCAAACTCCTTCACCCTATAACCTTGAAGAAGTTACTTCCCCCCTCATGACCACAGGTCCTCCATTTGTGAAACTGAATTTGAAATCATCCACCTCATAAAGTTACAGTGTGGATCAAATTATACAATGTAGGGAAATTGTTAACACAGTTAAGTCCTAAATAAATGCAGCTAGGATCATTACTAGTTTTATGGGCTGGAGAAAACAAAACTCACCCCTGAGTAGAATGTTAGCTACTTTTAGAGGTTTTTGTGATGATTAAATTTACATATTCTGTGTCAATAAAATAGAGTTTATAAACATCCCCTAGTAAAATGCTTGGCATTTGGATGATGCTTAGTAAATACAGCCTAATTTGAATCTGTACTCTCAATATTGCTTTCCAAAACTACAATACAGAACTGATTAAACTAACGTGAATAAGAAATATTTTTACACTGTTCTTCATGATAATGATGCTTTCATGTTTTATTCTACCTATTTAAGAAACATCTCGAAAATAGGAACTGGAAAATAGATAAAGAACAAAACTGAGTATGTTTCTTGCTAAATGGTCATGTCAGATTTATTTAAAGGTCCCAGATAACTTGAGCACACTAGTATCTTTTTTTTTTGGAGAGGTTTTTGCTACAGGGCATGTGCACTCACCAGAGAGACAGAGAGACAGGAAACGCGAAATCATCTCCCAGGAGGAATTGCCATGCCTCAATCCCTTCTCCTTCATTCTCCTTTGGGGATCTTGGGCACGCACACACGCACACGTGCCCGGCGTGAGTTTAAGCCACCAGGTCCAGGACTTGAACCATGGTCAACTACATGGGAGTTCAGTAACATAGCCATTATGCTAACTGCTGATCCCAGCACATTAGTATCTCTTGATAAAGTCAAATATGTATGCCTAAATTTCTAAGTAAATAAAAGCAAAAATGGCTTTGGTATGGATGACAAAGGAAATCAGGAAAACTGGGAAAAGTAGTTTTTTGGAAACTACCTGCCACTATCTCAGCCTTATGCCTTAAAACAAACAAAAGTAATACGTCAAATGTAATCATGCCAAATGCTTGTTAATTGCACCACAACTAGGCAAGTTTAAGTTGTGATACTTTTCAATACACAGGGATGCTACGAATTTTACTAAAATTTCCCTCCCATACTGCCTATCGTATTTAGGATTATGTTAGAAACATTATTTTGGAAAAATGTTCCCAAATCTCTCTTTTATACAAACCCAAAGGTAGAGAATTTTCTAGATTGAGTACTAATCCAAATTCATTATCTCCCCTTTTCTGATTCCTAAAAGCATGATGCAAAAACTTCTAAAAATATAGGTTAGGATAGTAAAAGGAAACTAAAGGAAAGGGTCTTTCAAGTACTTATTATTTTCTCCAAGGACATTATCACCATGAGTGATAACATGTCAATGGTGCTGGTAAAGGATTCTTGTAAATGCAAACGCGAGTCATGCTACACCAGAAGAGCTTGCCCTTCCTTGGTCTACCAGTTGCCTGATTTAAATTTACTTCATAAAGAAGAGACAGTACACAACGAAAATAAAATTGCATATAATATAATACAGCTTATGGAAGATAAATTATGATGATCTTTTATTTCCCAATTTAATAAACTTTCTAATTATGAAACATACTGACTATAATGTGGAACCACAAGAGGCAAAATTCAGAAGTTCTTTTGAAGAGTTATAGCATATTAGTGCACAGTATTTATTAAGATCATAGAAAAACACAACATAAAGAAATTAAATTGAAACTTGTCATTTGTATATAAAGTCTGTTTGCCTCCCCCTCCTCAGCTTTATTCGGTATAATTGACAAATAAAATTTGTTTTTGTTTTTGTTTTTTTTTTAATTCTACTCTAGTGATTTGAAAGCATTTGGAAGCTTCCACATGCTGTGAACAAAATAAAGGTATGGAAATGGAAGCCATGGCTCTTTCAGTCACTTAGCTTGGTTTTACAGTTTCACACCAGGGAAAAAGCCATCTTTACTTAGATATACTACAGACAGTGGCACATTTAGCGCCCGAGGAAGGATTTACTCCTCTTAATCGTTCATTCATTATTAAGCATGTTCTCCCTGCATCAGTCAACAGTGAATCAATAAAATATATCCTTTCTCTTAACAATATACTGTCTGTCTCTTTCAGGCAATTTAGCTTGCTTTTATAGTTTATCTTTTTTAACTTCTTTCCCTTCCAGATAAAAAAACAACACCTGGTCATAAAATTGACTTTAACCCTTTCCAAAATATAAATGTGCCTTCTCATTTGTAGTCACTGCAACCTTTAAACATTAGGCAGAGAAGAAAGGTATTTCTTTCATCTGTGTCAAATAAAAATTTGATTTCTGTACATTCAAAAAATCACTTAAAAATACATTTTATAAAAGCAATGTGTATAAATATGTGTGTGTGTGTGTGTGTGTGTGTGTGTGTGTGTGTAGTGTAAGTCTTAAGAAGCAATTAAATAGATTCTCAGTAAATTGGTGTTGGTGGATGAAGGAAACGAGAAAAAAAGGAGGGGAAAGAAGAGAGGACAAGCAGGAAGGATGTTCACATCTTGTTCCCCATTTCACAAAATTGTAGCACTTAGTGTTTTTGCACGGGTTAAATTCTTAGAAGAACTGAACATCTCACTTCTAGGACTTGAAAGCCTTTTTTACATGACTAGGCATAGTGTGGAATGCCTTCAGAATCTTAAAATCCAATACCCCAACAATGAAGTACTGAATTTCTTACCTTCTTTTTCTTTAAATACAGTTTCCGTGTTTCATATTTATTCATAATAACGCAATGGTTGTTAGTTGCTCTTGGGGGCAAGTAGACTTGTAGTAAAAGCCTAGTTAATATATTTCCCTAGAAAAATTAAATGTCTGGATTCTTTTTAAAAATACAATTAAAAGATTAAACTGACTAAGGCATCTTTTGTAGGACAGTGAAAAAGGTGAAAAATTGTATTCTGTTCCCATTAGGTGTCAAATAATTCGACATGTACTATTTTATTTCATCTTTATAGCAACTTCTAAGAGTAGGTTCATAGATTATAAAATAGATTGGATATTAGCGTAGTTCAGGGTCACACTGCTAATTGGTAGAGGAGCTAAAATTCACTTAGTTTTGCTTTTGTTTTTGTTTGTTTGTTTTTTACTCCCAAGCACATACTATTCATATTTTATCACACTAACAGTTGTTTAAACTGGGATGTTGGTGATGAAATGAGGTATTGTAAACTGTCCTTCAACTAGATATTTTTCAATTTTTTTTTTTGGAGAAGTTTTTTGTTTATTTGTTTTTGTTTTTTGGTTTTTGTGTTTTGTTTTGTTTTGTTTTGTTGTTGTTGTTGTTGTTGTTATAGGGCACGTGCGCTCACCAGACAGACAGACAGAGACGGAGAGAGACAGAAAGCAAGAAATCACCGCCCCCCCGGGGGGGGATGGGCAACACCGCAATCGCAATCCCTTCTCCTCCATTCTCCTCTCAGGATCTTGGGCACACACGCACACGAGCCCAGCGTGAGTTTTAAGCTACTGGGTCCAGGATGCGAACCGCGGTCGACTACATGGGAGTCCAGCAACATAGCCATTACGCTAACTGCTGGTCCTGATATTTTTCAATTTTTACTTTTGACTGTTAAACTGAATTATCTTCTTTCTTATGCACTTCTGCTAAGTAATCATCAAGGCACGGTGGGAAATATAATATCTATTGCATCTATATTAACTGATAGCTATCTCATTCTAATAAAAGGACATTTTAGCACAGAAACAATGTATCCACCTATGTATGTCAAACTTCCTGACTAATTTTCCTTCCAGTGCTCGTAACTGACCTTCCTCAGTTCTTCAGTAAACCTCGACATATGACTTGATTAGCAAGCATTAGCTGGGGCTGAGAGGAAGAAGAAAGTGTACATTAGGAAAAGGAAAGTCATGGCCCAGCCTGGTGGTAGTCAGTAGTAAAGTGAACCACAGTACTGGAACCACATGGCTGACCACAAGTCGGATCCCAGCCTGAAACATGTCTGATAAAGCACATACTGCCCAGTACCCTGATGAGCTAGAGGGCTGGGAAAAGGGGATCACAGCATGACATGAGACCTGTTGAGGGTATGTCTGTCTGTCTGTCTGTCTGTCTCTCTCTCTCCCCTTTCCACTTTCTACTTTTGTCTCTACTATGCATGCATAAGCTCACTATCATGAAAAGAAAAAAAAATTAAAAACAAAAAAAGAAAATCAGGAGAGGATGAGGTTTTATGGAAGCAAGCGAGAATAAGAAAGATCAGGAAGGAGAAGAGGAAAAAAACGACCTTCCCAAAGTATAAAAAGAAGTCATAATACATTGACGCTATAAAGAGAATTTTCTTAGTGATCAGTGGCCAACTATTTCCACCTCTGTAAAATCATTTCTCAGTTTGCAGGATCACAACTCCATCTGTGCAGTTGTTAGTTCATTGCTACACGTTGTCCCAGCATTGAAAAACAAGTCATACGCCAATTTAAATATTATGGACTCATCGATTGAATTCTTTAAATAAGGGTGCATGTTGTGATAAAAGGCTAGTTTTTGTTATTTTTAGAATCCTTACTGGCGCCGTACATGCAACTGTATTATTCTCTCAC
Organism: Tupaia belangeri chinensis; assembly: GCF_000334495.1. Classification (NCBI taxonomy): domain Eukaryota; kingdom Metazoa; phylum Chordata; class Mammalia; order Scandentia; family Tupaiidae; genus Tupaia; species Tupaia belangeri. The sequence continues at coordinate 1,559,129 of NW_006159548.1, read as the reverse complement.
TATCATATTTCAGTATGTTATCAAACAGTACTAAATTTATAGAGGATCTATGCAGTTTGCAACCAAAAAGTATTAAGGTCACCAAGAAATATTAGGCTTATATGATAAATATACAAATATCAATCTTTCTTTTGTGTTTAGGCCATACGGCACGTGTACCTGCTGGAGAGACAGTGAGAAGGAAATTGAGAAATCATCCCTGAAGGGAGATGGCCATGCTCAATCCCTTCTCCTCCATTTTTTTCTTGGTATTTTAGGTGGGAATGCACAAGCATATGCCCCCCAGCATGATTTTCAAGTCCCCAGGTCAGGGACACTCTGTTGCCATGTGAGAGTCCAGCACCTTAACTACCATGCCACCTGCTGATCCCCTCAAACATTGACCCTAAGGGCTTTTGCAAAACACGAGATTCCAAACTACAAACAGATCTCATCTCCATAAGTTTCAATAAGCCCTCAATAACCCCCTCAAGGTGCATACCTTTCATAAGTGCCATTCTTTTGGACCTGTCCAGAAATAAGACTCAAGCAACAGATTTGTTATAGCCTGGGACAATCACCCAACAGTCCATGCTTACAAGGGAGGATGATAAAGACAGGTTAATTTGCTCTATCACAAAGGCTAAAAATTAATCCTATTTTTTAACTTGCCACAGAATACATGTGTTCACCAGAGAGAGAGAGAAACAGAGAAATAGAGAGAAGATAAATTGCCCCCAAATGGTGCATAGTCACACCAGAATCCCTTCTCCATTTCTCCACCTGTCAATCCAGGGCACATGTCCTTGGCATATTTTGCAAGTAACTGGGACTGGTACTTTAACTGTAATCAGCCATGAAGGATCCAGTTCCTTTAACCTGGCCAATGGGTAAGCCTATGCTCTAAATTTTAATGAATAATATCACCAATAATAATGGCTACTAATATTTAATTACTTTGTATCTATTAGAAATTGCCTTAAGTGTTTTATCTGCAATAGCTCTTTTTCTTTTCTTCCAAACAATTTTGTAAGTAGGTACTATTATCTTTTTTCAAGGTTTTTTGTTTTGTTTTGGCTTGGTTTTTTGTTTTGTTTTTGTTTGTTTGTTGTTTTTTTCCATAGAACATATTTGCTCAGTATAGAAAAGAGACAGACAGAGAGAGGGAAAGTAAGAAATCACTCCCTTGGGGGATGGCCACACCACAATCCTTTCTCCATCATTCTCCTCTCAGTATCTTGGGCATGAATGCACATGCACCCAGTATGATTTTCAAGCTGCCAGGTCTAGGACTTGAATCACAGTCTGCCATGTGGAAGTCCAGTGCCTTAACCACTATGCCAAATGCTGGTCCCAAAGGTACTATTATTAACTCCATCTTACTGAAGATTTAGATGAGGCTAAGCTATTAATATCTTGGGAAAATGAACTTGTGACAGATATGTCATTAATCAAACTGAAACTTAAATACCAGATTTTCTGACTTCAAAGCCCTTTTATATCACTTTTCTGGTACCAAGTAGGAATAGTAAGACTCGTCAGAATCCTACCAAGACAACTATTTCATTATTTAGGGCTGACGCACAGTCTGAGGACAACAGGTTAAAGAAACAGGTTCTTCACATGAAGCTGCATGGGCCATCACAGGTATAATTAGCTCAACTAGTAATATTACTTTTTCAATAAAATTAAGATCTGTTTTGGAAGAAAACTGCATGTGAAATGTTTATTGTTTTCTTCACAATTTGAGCACATTTAGATGTCTTCATTAGTTTCTTATTATTCTCTCTGCCACCATCCAATTCATAAAACAATAAAGGCAAGTTTCCATGAGCCTCAGGTAGGTATGGGGCCAACACTAGGCATATATCTTTATTTCATGCACCAGTACACTGATAAAGCCCTCATCAGACTTTGTAAACACCTCAAACCCCAGAAAAGCTCAGTGGTATTTTCTTTTTTTAATAGATCATAGATTAGTTTATTTTTAACACTCATCATGCCATGAATTCATAGGGAATAGGTTCCAGAAGCTTAGGCTCCTTTCCATTGGTTCTCACAAAGTGTGCTTCTCTGAGTGGAGCATGCTGGTGCTTCAGTTGAACCTTTCTCCAGGTACCTTTCTCTTTGGCTTCTTTCTTTATCTGGTCATTTTCCTTCACGTGTTTTAGGAAGCTATCTCTTCTATTAGAATGCTTAACATGCTCAATACCCACATTAATTCTCTTGGCAAGAATATTGCCCTTAACTTTTTTTTTTTTTTTCAGCAATGCCAACAGCATGCTGGGTAACATTGTAGATTGTTCCAGTTTTGCCTGGTAACATTTGTAGAGCATTCCTTTTTGAACAGTACCCATTCCCTTGAAGTCTATAATATCACCTTTCTTGTAGACTCCCATATAGGTTGCCAAAGGAATCACTCTATGTTTTCTAAAAGGCCTAGAGAACATCATATATTGGGTGCCTCTCCTCTTTCC